>NC_089200.1:18874006-19219839 GCF_963930695.1 Labrus bergylta
TAATATATATACTAACCGATCAGAAAACTCTAAGCTTTCATTTAAAGGCAGTTGAACAGAATGGAAAGGGGCCAACATGCAGGAGGAAATTAGCTTACACTCTTTTCACCAGAGATTAGATTTAGATCCTCTACAATTGATGATTCATGTTAATCACAGTGACAGGTTTTGACACTTCACCTGTGCTGCTGCAATGAATACTGAAGGTAGGCTTTGTCAGTAAGGGCGGCTGGCATCCTTCGGTCTCTTTAGCTGGACTTTCAACCTCTTCATTCCAATCTGAAAGCCATTCATGGCTTGAATAGCTGCCTGCGCACTACCAGGGTTGTCGAAGCTCACAAAGCCTGTGAAAAAATATCAATCCATAAGCTTAATCATCACTTAAGATGAACACCCTTCCACATAAGAATTGTAGTACAAATATTTACAGATGATTTCTGCTGCCAATATACAAAAAGAAAGCCAGAGAGAAAAACAGTTTGGAAAAAAAAGTGAGAAGAATAAGCAAACAGCTGTGAGGTTGTAAGCTGCTTTCTCATCATGGTCTGTCTTTCTGCTGAAGGAGTCTAGATGGTGCTGTTGAGGCAGGAAGCACATGAGCAGCTGGAAAGAGCTGTGTGCTTATGACAGCATACGTGATTGTAGTTTTGAGACCAAAAGAACATTTGGCTCAGAATAATGCGTTTGCCCAGTGCATGTGTCTAGTATGAACACAGGGGTGTATTTGTTGTTGATTTTGACCAGCTGCTTGTTGTTGCATCGCTTCACATTAACTTTTGTAACAGCTTCAATAATTCACCACTTTTGGAGTCGAGATGCAACAAGAGTGGGGGTGTTACTGTCATGAGACATCTCTGTTTTGATGTTGCATTATGGCTGAATTTTTTTTGTGTCAAAGAGATGTAATACTAAGCTGTTTAGTGATTCTACAGAGAGGCATTAAGAAGAGAAAGACATATTAAGAAAAGTAAAAGGACAGGGAAGAGATAGTTCTGCCGGTTTAATAGAAGAAAAAATGATATCATGAATCACTGATACAAAAACTGTTCAGGTTTTGAAATGAAAATACGGAAACAAAATGTTATTTATCAGAATTTGGTAGTACAGAGTACATTATTTGAAACATGTGCTTTTACTATACACGCAGCCAGTGGCAGAGCTAGACTTTCTGCACTTTCTGCACGTTGGATGTTAACGTATAACATTTAGATATCTAAAATATGTAACAATCCTGCACAAAAAATGTAATTGACTTTAAAACGTAACACAACACAGTGTCAACAAATACATTTTGAAAGCCTCTTTAAGGGCTTAAAAAGGAGACACATTTCTAATCTACCAATTGGAACTACTAACAAAAGGAAAAGTGCTACACTGAACTGCAAAGAAAGCCACCTACATAGCCAACGGTTGATTTTTTTTTTTTTTTTTTACATGTGGCCACTCAGATTTCAGGGGAGGCCACCCACTGGCTCCGCACCTCAAGACAACCTGTGTTCTGTATGAGATCAGCAGATTCCTGGACACTATCACAATGATCATGCACAGGTAAGTCCAACAAATATACACTATTTTTTACAATACCATTTTTAAAACAGCTTTAAGACATCACTAAAAAGGCTAAATTACCTACAAAGTGAGCAAAAATGGTTGAGCAAATAGATCGACCAATTTAAGAGCAAATATAGTTCATCGAAAGATGTCAAAAGTCTGCTGCTGGCACATAAAAAACTCCACAGTGCATTTCCCAAAGACGCAGCCCTCCACAGACCTATGCTGAACATCCTGTTTTCATCATGTGTAAAAATAAAGCCTGGAGGATTCAGTGACCAGAAACTGCAGTGGAGTGTGTCTCCGCTTGATGCGCTCCCCTGTGTCTGTGGTGTCATTAGGAACAGTCGATGACCCGTGCAAAACAGCAGGAGCCTCTCCAGGTCCACAGTCACCTGGGAGACATGTCTGTCGGCCTGTTTGGCTCCGGGTTTGGCCCATTAGGGTGAAGGCTGGGCAGCACGGAGGAGGGCCGAATGGAAGTCTGAGGAAAGTATACAGGCAGTAAAGGAGGTGTCCTCCTAACCCGCCGTCAGGTTAACACATTCTGGCTAGAAGTGGAGAAAAGATGGAGAGGAGATGCAGGCTTACAGCTGTAAGCCCTGCTCTCTGTCCTGTCACACATTACTAGTGTGCTTTCTCTCTGTTTCCTTGTCTTTCTCACACCATCAATCTAAGTTTATCCCCTCTCTCTTCCATTCTAGATTAATTACACCAGTGTGCTCCCTCCTTCCCCAGGCCTAACATTATGTTGTAAATGCATAGTGTATAAGTCAATACTGCAAATAGCTCTTCTTTCATGAATTTATATGTTATTAAGTTCCCCCAGGGAGACAGGACTGGCGATCAATTTGGCCCAGGGTTCTGTGGTTCCCTGAAGTGAAAACAAATGCTGATCCATAATTGTCCTTTGCCCCCACCAAAACACCCCCCCCCCCCCACAATCCCTGCCTGCCTCCAAGTTTTTATAAGCCCTGAGGCTTGTTGGTGTGTGGAGGCTGACGGAGCTAAATGGGACAGGAGGCGAAGCGGTGTGTGAATCAGCCTCAGCAGAGAGGGTATTGACAGATATTGGGGTTACAGAACGGTGATGTGGATGCTGATACAGCACCTGGAGGTTTGCAGGTCACACAGCTGCCAAACAGAAAACAAGGACAGAGGATCTGATCGACTGCATCATGGCTAGTTTGGCTACAATGTAGTCAGCACTTCCTTTTTTTTTTTTTCTTACAGTGCTGACACCAAAACACAACAGTCATCAAGATGCAAATTCAGGTCAGTCAGTCAGGGGTAAGATCATTCAATCATCTGTGTCTGGTTCTGTCAAACATCATCAAAATCTACAGCACCTAAGAGCAAACATATCAAATGTCTATTGTTTGCAAAGCAGTGTGAAAAAAACCCTTCCATTATTATGAAAATCAAACTTATATTGTGACGCTTCACACATTACCTGTAAGTTTTTTACCCAACACACACACTTTTAAAAACGCTGGAAGAGAGCAGACCGGAAAAACATTTTTTTCTTGCTCAAGTCGCATTGCTGTGTTTTCAACATGAACTACAAATTTGTATCAAATGTATTAATACAAATATGTGCTGAGGTTTATTTTAATTTGGTAAGTATTTCTGGTACTACTTTATATAAGAAATCATGGTTTATAGTACAACTTTATGATAATGGCTTAAAAGAAAAAACAAATCTACCCAAAGCGTCAATGTAAAAAAAAGTTCAGGGAAAATCCTCAATCGCCCAAAATCGCCCATGTCTTTGTATAATGTTTTGGGGGAAGTGGTGGAAAGCTGTGTGAGTCACTAACCGAAGCACTTGCTCTGGTTGGTTGCTCGGTCCATGAAGACCTTAGAGGAGATCACGGTGCCAAAGGGCAGAAACATCTGCATGAGTTCGTTGTCTCCAAACTCCTGTGGCAGGTGGTAGATGAACAGGTTACAGCCCTCTGGACCTGCAAACACAAAGAGAGAGAGAGAGAGAGAGAGAGAGAGAGAGAGAGAGAGAGAGAGAGAGAGAGAGAGAGAGAGAGAGAGAGAGAGTGAGAGAGGGAGAGATGGGGAGAAAATGTGTGTTTGCTGGTTGAGGCAAAGAGACAAAAATCTGTGAAAATGTTTAATCTATGCAGTCTTTTGTCAAATTAAGATAAGTGGACATAGATTGTCAGGACGTTATCAGCAAATGAACGTAGCTGTTCTTAAACACACACAATCAAACTGAAAAGTGTGTTCTGTCATTTAAAATGTCTTTTTAGAATGAATTAACATTTCAAGTGTGATAAAAATAATTTAATCTACAGAATGGATCAAATTCTCTAACTAGCAACTATATTATGAGATTAGAGTGCTAAAAGAAAAATCAAATAGAGGCGTTTGCATGATTCACCTTGACCATTCTGTAAGACTGGATCAGTGAATATTTCCATAAAACACCTTTGTACATGATTGCTGATTTTTTTAATTTTTTAATTTTATTTTTATTGAATGGTTTTTTAAATTAAAACAGAAACTTGTACATGCTTGCTGATAACTTCTCTGGATACTGCTTGAATTCCTCTGATCACGACATTTACACATTAAGAGCTCCCCTAAACTATGATTGCACAATTACAACTCATCACTTTATTGCACAATCACACCTTTACATCCCTGCAAAGTATGTTTACATCTAGGACATATTATTCCATATGTAGTACATGTAGATATATATTGTTTTATATGGTTTTGTATCTTAGATTACCTATATTAAGGTTATTATTTGTATTATAATAATAATTTAATCATTTATATTCTTCTCGTGTTAGGGTTTATTTCTTGTGTATGTTCTGTGTTTTTTTCTATGGTGCTTAATTTGCTCTGATAACCTCTTACTGTAAAACCACAAATAAACACAATAAATCAATAAAGAACATATATCTCTATATATATAATATAATTAACTTGCGACAAAGGAATAGTAAAACCACTGCTGTAATTAAATCACAATTAAACAACCTCAATTCAACCTGCATTCATTATCATTGTTAGTTATCTCTATTTTTTTCTTTTCTTCTTTGTATTATTTCTGTCTGGGATCAGTGCCACTATTCCTGCAGCCAGGGATTTAATTATACAAGCTTATGAAAAGCATGGGACTATGATTATGATAATGACATTATCTGTTTTAAAGATATGGAGTATGATAGCCATATGAACATTGTTCTATCATCCTCATGCTTTATGTATTTATTACCTGAGACGAGATGTAAACTGTCTTTTTTCAGCCGTTCTACTCTATTTATCTATCACATACAATGAAATGTGCATTATCAGAGTAGTACTCTGCTCTCACCCTTGCATGCTTTTTATATGTGCATCACACAGAATGAGGTGTTGCAGAGCTAAAGTAATACTGACCCTGCATGCTTGTCTTCTTTATGTGTCCATTACACAGGATGAGGTGTGTGATGTGTAAAAGTAATAATGTTCTCTCACCCTCACCTTCTCTCTGCTGCTGCTGCTGGATGACCTGGGGTGGTTGGGGCAGTGTCTGGCCAATGGGAGTCAGTGTGGTGGCTGGATAGATTGCTGCAGGTGGAGATATTGGGGGGGGGGGGAGAGAGAGAGAGAGAGAGAGAGAGAGAAAGAGTGTAAAAGAGAGGGGGGGGGGTTAAAACGGGGATCCCACAGAGAATGGTGTCAAGGATGCTTAAAGTCGATCACACGGGCATAACATGTGTAATCAAAGGCTGTCTGATGTTCTGTTCTAAGGCACTGTACAACACTGTCTGAATACACACTCATGCTGTAGTTACCCTGCAGTAATTGTCCCATAGCTGCAACATTTACAGCAGATTGTAAAACCTCAGCATAGTAAACAAAGCGTTCTAGTCTCTCACCTGTGTATTGCTGTACTCCGGTGAAGGCTTGCTGTAGGGTGTCAGCAGCCGTGGGGCTCTGGGTGGAGTAGGGAGGCAGGCCGTTGGTGTAGACGGTCTCCACAGCAGGATGTCCGTTGGGCTGATGATGGATGCCGGTGAATCCGTTGACGATGGGCGTGACGATGCTGGGGACGGAGGTGTTGATGTTGGCTGGTGGAGAACTAAGGCCTGCTGGGAAAGACGTTTAAACGTTACTGGATCATGCAGCACTCTACATTATAAAACAAAGCAGTTGTAATACATTGGATTAGTGCACTCCTAGACATGCTTTTATTTTTGTTTAAAGAAAGTAAACACTAGCACACAACCAACAGCTATAGATCTGCACACACACACAACCACACACTTGAGCAAACACACAGCTCGTGGCCGAGAGCTACACTCCATCTCCTTACTAATGCAAGGACACGGGTGCAACGTGAGTCTGTCACATATCCGCCATTTGTCGTGACACATCCTGCAGAATAGCTGGGAAGTCAACCTGTGAAAAATGAGCCTGTCCATAGTGTTTGTGCGATACCCCGCTGGCTCTTACTGCTCAAGATGATGAAACCACTATGCAACTTCAGAGAAGGGGGTGGGGAGGGGGGGACGAAATAGAAGGAGATTACAGAGGGAGATGTGCTTGAACGAGCAGGTGGCAAAATCACAAAGATGCCTCAAACTCTATACATCATGAAAAAAAGGAAAAATAACAACTGTTGGCAGTTTGACAAATGGGTGGTTCATAACATATATGGTACACACGGCTGAAAGGCAGCTGCAGGATGGCTTATGAGCAGAATTGAAATTGGCTGCTCCCTGTCCTCTCTCATTCAATGCATTTTAAAAGGACCCTCCTTTGGAAAGTGTTTCCAATTATGCCGGGAACATCAAAGTACCCATTTTGAGCAGAATCTCACTGTGTGATGGTCTCTCTAAAAGAGCTGCTCTGTGGTAAAGCATCCGAGCTCGTTGAAGTACGGCTCCCCTGAGGACCACCTCTCAATCTGGAAACCCTAGCCCTGATTCGACAGAAAGCCCAGGTTGTCACGGAAACCCTCCAGCATGCCATATCCCCGCAATCTGGTGCCTGAGTAAAGAACCCCCTGTGAGAGGTGGTTGAGATAGGGTAAACAATCACATCCAGTATATACACACACAACATGCGCTGAGATTTATGCTAATGAAACTGTAAATATGCCGTACATCACATGCAGAAACCTCCCACCATCAAGTAATATAATCCAAGAATCCATTTGGAATTTCTTATCTTCTCTTTTACCTATGTTTTTCTTCTTCTTTCATCTCCTTCTACACTCTCTCTCTCCTCTCCCTGCTTTCAGCATTTAAGCCATAAGACGCTGACAGTCTGGCAAGCAACTGCAGTGACCAGGGGAATTGCCAGGGTCCAGTGAGAGCTGTTGTGTCTTTTGCACTTTTTTTTTTTTTTTGTAGCCTCCCCACGATTGCTTGTTTCCTGCGGAGCTGTGATGAATTAGACTGCAGCTTCAGCCCATTCTCCTACCAGGACCCAGGAGACTGCCGCTCCTATTCTGAGGGCTAGAGACAGCTAGTCTGCACGGGCCACACACACTCTACTGTACCGCCAGATAATGCACCCTCTCCATCATCAGGCAAATTCATTTTCCAAGGCTTAGCAGTGCCGTGGGAGCTCGCTTCTATGTATGTGTAGCAATTGTAGTAGGAGTAGCAGCGATGGTAGTAGGTGGTACTGTGGACCCCCTACATGCAATTACATAAGCTTCAGGGTCAGCAGATGGACCACACGTCAGCTGTAAAGGAGACACATGACAGAAGAAGCAGATTGGAGCCACGTAGTCCAATCAGGTTATCAGGCTGAAAATAAATAAATAAATATACTTGTTTATCCATCAAAATCTTACTATTGTTTATACAATCCTACATGGACATACAGGAAATTCGCTGCTATCTTTCTTTGTTATTTCTTGTTGCACTTCTATTTTTGTTGAGAATATTTGATGTTACTGAAAAAAGAGTTGGCCGTCAAGTTTTCAACCCATAAGTTTTGATTAGACCCATGTCGTCACGTTGTGGAATCGGCATTTTTGTTGCACAATAACTAGGCGAAACCAAGCCTAAATAAAATACTAAAAAATCAGGGCCAAACATGTAGTGGTTCATGTGGTTCTAAAATATATTTAGATAAATAATATCGAACACCATGGCCAATAAAACTATGATTACAGAAGAAAGCTGTTTATTTAGTGGAGTCATCATAGATATCCACTTTGTCAAAATGACCCGATATCCACCATGACGAGACCCTGAGAGAATTTTCGCCACAGAAAATGCGAAGTGTTTCCCACTATTCGAAAAATAGAAAAATAAAAAGACATTTTCATTTTATACCTCAGTGGACACATAGTTCTTGCATTGAGGGAAATTGTATTCATAGCTTGTTTACAATGTGCACACTAGAGTGCTGATATATACATGTGGCTGTCACAGTGTGCTGAGTGGATTAACCTGTAATGATGACATGTTGTCTCCCACTGTGGAACGTGTGAATATGAAGCTATGGGACAGCAGATCATATATTCTATTCAGCAAACTCTTAACTGTCATCTCCCCACTCTTATTCCTCCAAGTACGAAGTTTGCCACGCTAAACAGTATGTGTACATGTGTGTCACATGTATTTATGTTCAGCAGGCATAATTCATATTGATATTCCTGCAGGCTGCTTCTGAGAGGGGAAACTGTTGATTTGCTCCTTGTGCTGATTGCTCCATGAAAGAAATCTTCATTTGCGACAGAAGTATTTATTATGTTAATTATACGTTCAAATCAACAAGAAATGCTATTCCCGTACAGGAGGGTGCAGTCATTAGCAACACAAGGACTGGCTTTTACTGGAGCAAGCAATATGCACTCAAAACAGATGCTTTCATCCGACTGATTTAAAATCTGAAGCATTTAGACTCATAGTGAAAACGTCTGTCTAGTCCTATAAGTTTTAATAATACATCTAAAATATGTGGAGAGCACCTTTTTAAAGCCAGTTGGTACACACCTTAGGATACTCCATAATATATATAAAGCAAACAAGATGTGTACCACTTCTATTTAAATATTATTCATTGTCTATAGTGCTGTTAACGTTCCATTTTAAGTGTGATTTTGACCTAATTTAGTTAAGGTGGGATTCAATAATGTTATCAGCAGTTGCTTCAAGGACATATACAAATCCTTCCACGTACAGGCCCTGAATAGCTATTTATATAATCAGCTTCTTACTTTAAATCACATAATACTGCAGCAGCACACAATTTCCTGCCATCTTAATCTGATGACAGTGGCCAAGTTTCATGGAAATGACATTCAAATCTGAACAAACTACACCCACGCCATGCTGATGTGGCAAAAAAAAGAAAAAAAGTTGAAAAAGACTGTAAATACCCAACACTTAGAATGTTATTTTATTCCTAATTTTACTTCTAGGTAATACATGTTTAATGTTTTAGAATGAAAAAGAATACCAACTCAAGTGTTCAGACATTTTAAGTTTTGCATTTTCTTTTCATGACAACAATTGCCATTGTTAAATATATGTCTTGCTCCTGTTTGACATCTACATGGATTGTTAAAATGGTAAATTGTGTTTGTATGCTGATGATGCAGTTCTTTACTTGTATGTGCTACCTCTGAATTAAGTGAAAATGAATTAATATATAGTGTCCTGCACAAAATTAAAGCATTGTACTGTTTAAATACAAAGTCCAAGAAGTTGTTCAGGAAAAATATTCTCTGAAAGCTGAAACTGTACTTAAACAATAACCAGCAGCAAGAGACTACTTAAGACCGTATAGCTTTTCCGAGTAACAAAGCAACGGGTAAAGTCTGCTGATTGATTGAGCCTCAGCTTCGCTTTTTCCCAAATCAGTACAGCTCCTGCAAATATCTGAGGTGGAGCTTTCTTCTGAAAGTACTAGTATTTACCATGACAAGGAAAATCCTCTATTTCTTATTCTATTTACTTTAGTTATTTTCCTGCACTGAAGGGAGGGGAGGATAACTGCCCTTTGTGTAACCGGAAATAAGAAAAACCTGGCGATGAGTGTAAAAATAAAGCCACTACTGTGTAGTAAATGTATTTTCACAGTTTGAGACTGGCTAGTAGCTGTAGGTCACAGCATCAGTTGGGACGCACAGGTTCATCTCCCCAGCTGTTTCATCTGGATCTGAAGAACTGCAGATGTGTGCACTGCTGTTTCGTGTGCAGAAAGTTAACTTTTAACCTTATATACCCTTAGAAGCCATTCCTATGGGACCTGCCTGATATAAAATGTTAGTGTAACACTAAGTGTTTTTTTTTTTAGGACAGGAGCATATTGAGAAGGAACTCTTTGTCTAACAGCTCATTAATTTGGTGAGGATAACCAGGGAAGTCTTTTGCACCAATAATGTATCCGTGCTAGAATCCGGCAGGGGCGGGGCTGTTCATGCACACCCAACCTGCCTGAGAGTGGGTTGTCTCTGACGGCGGAGCATCTGCAGTATATTTTGTGTAATGTGTACTTGTGCATGTACATCTTCATCGTGGAGAAGCACAATGCAACACAACAATAAAATGACTTTGATTACACACTTCTCCCATCCTAACAAAGCACCCTTGACACGACATACTCCTAACCACATACACCCAACAGGATCTGCATCCCTCTTCAGTCCTCCCTCCCCCTCCCCCCTCGTTATCCCTCTCTTCCTGTTTACCCAGTGCTGCCTCTCTCACCCTTGTTTTGTTTCACTTTTATTTCTTCTGCAGCGCTCAGGGAGCAGCACCTGGCGAACATTATTTTCAAAAAGCATCATCATGCATCATTGTAAGGATACATGCTCTAATCAGCTGAACCATCTGGCAAACGGCTTCTGCACCATCAAGCTTAAATGCTGTGCATCTGTTGATCAAATGGATGTCTCATTGTTTTCAGAGTAACACCCTTAACCTCTGAGCCTCTTTGCACTTCGGCTCTGCTGTCACAAACAACATTTTTTATGTTGCAGAGGTTACACTGATCATTTCAATGAAAGATTTATGTCACACATTTACCTCCATTTCAGGCAGGTTTTTATCTATTAAGCCACTATAAGAGCTTTATATGCTAATTCTGAGCCCTGTGTGTAATTCACAAAGGCAGTATCCTGGCTGTCAAATAGCAAATGCTCTTCTTTGGAAGAAAATGGGATGTTAACCTTTTTACCCTTTATGCTTTAAACATCAGAATTGATAGCATTGTTTAGAACTTTAATTTGGTTGATGATACGACTTAATGCATAAATTACACCTCTCTGGAAGCACAGAAGCACTCTGCTCCTATAGACCCTAAAAACAGATTCAGATATTATGATGAATTATTCCACTGACTCGTGGCAGACATCCTGGAGTCTCTCAGTAGTGTCAAAGTCTCTTGGCCTACTTATACAGACAGCCTTGCCAGTAATGTTATGTATTCCTTCAATGAACTCTAAATAAGTCATAGCCACAAGTGTGAAAAGGGAGGGAGAGAAACTAAGCATCGAGCTACACTACCACTCCTCGCAGTTGTGACACCCACACTCAAAGGAACAAATGAAAAAAGGGGGGAAATAAAGATTCCGTATTTATGATAGTCCTTGAGAATTAGACTGCATCGTCTTTCAAGCCTTGATAATATATTATATTAAATAATAAAGATAATCAGTCGAGTGTAGCTTCACAGAGTCTGAAAGCAAACAAATGGCTTCACTTCACACATCTGATTCACAGACTCAGACACTCACTTCCTTTCTCTCTCTTCGTCTCTGTACAACAAGCACAAGCAAATATGTGCATTGCCAACACTTAGTTGTTTGATCCTGGCATTGCCAAGTGATACATTTTCCTTAAAAAAAAATGTTGCACAGAGTCAAATTTTTTGTATTGCTATTAAAGAATATCCAACAAAACACAACAATGTTTCTTTAGAATGTGGCACTGATTCTGGCTTCTGAGAGGCTACAGTTCAAAAGAGAAACACAAACAGCACAGACAGTACAATCAGACTGGAGGACAAAGCCTCCAATACAAACACACCCACGCACACGCACGCACACGCACACGCACGCACGCACGCACGCACGCACACACACAGAAACAGAGACTTAGTTTTATTACAGCACAGTTGCAGGATCTTTCATCAGCACACTATTGTGTTGCAAAGAACAGGTATGCGGTTGCCATACTGTCAGTGCTTTACCCATCAAAATAAGAGCATCGCGTTGTCTCAGCAATACTGAGCTCTGCTTTTAATCACTGTCTCTGATTGATTATGCCCGCCCAAAAGTGCACACTTTGCACTGAAAACATCACAGTGAATATTTGACAAATGGGTCTCTTCTTAAGATGTATGGTCCTATGTTGGAATTGACTGCAGATGTACTTTACACAAACGGCATGTGTGTCCGCTAACATCTCGCTCTATGTACATGCGTTCATTTGGCTTAACGCAGGGACACAAGGGGTTCAAAGGTTAATAAGCATCGTGTAGAACTGATTTCATCACCTGGTCTGCTGACTGTCCTCTTTAATTGAATTCAACATACTATTGTGAATAAACTACAGGATTGGTGAACAGGAATTGCACAAAGGTACCATCCTTTCTCTGCGTATGTTGATGAAGATGTGAGCAGAATTTTCACTCAGAAATATTTTTCTATTCCACAAAAACCACAGTGCAGAGAGAGAGAGAGTGAGAGAATATGAAATCGTGCAGCAGGTTTATAGAAAGAGGATGGCTTCCTATGGTGGCGATAGAAAAAATCTAAACTAGGTCTTCTCGCACTGATGGTGGCTCCCTCGCTCACACTGATTGGTTTAAAGTTACCAAAGTCATCACCTTAAAAACTCAATACTGCAGTGTTGACAAAGTAAGTGAGCAAGGCACAACAAAGACTTGGATACTGTATTATTTATTTCAGCTCATGCTTTTGTTGAGTTGAGAATCCTGAAGTTTCCTCTGTCTCAAGGAAAATGAAGCAGTGCTGAATAAGCAAATGTTATGCAGTGGGTAGGTATTTCAAAGTCCTTCCTTTTCCTCTGTAATGTATCTGCATAGGAGGTGTTTGTTATGGAAAACAAACCCAACTGCATGCAGATCATGCACAAGTGCTTCAAAGCACAAGGTCAAAATACTACTGGGAAATTAGCGTCTTATCTGTAAACCTACTCATTGATGTTCCTTATTCTACAGCTACGATCCCCAAATATTTTCTGCATCCACCAACAACATAAACATGCAAATCTCATTGAACCTATTTTTTTAAACATTAATCTCTCTTTGGAATAATTTGGGATAACCAGAAAGCAGGCACCCTTTGTTTTGGACTTGCTGCAGCTTTCCGAGTCTCACACTGTAACACACGCATACGCACGCACGCACGCATACACACACACACACACACACACACACACACACACACAGGCAAATATTCATGCAAGAATTATTACAAATACATGTAGACCTATAAAAACCTTGACCACATGTGCACAGAAACCGAAAAACCTAGCACCTCTACAGCAAGGAATTTAACCGTTGTCATGGCGACACTGACCAAACCTCAATCCACACGCACGCAGGCACAGGCACAGGCACATACAACACACACACAAACACACAACAAGAAAGGGAATGAAAGTGAGCTCACCCAAGGTTTGATGAAACTCACCCGACACCGAGGTCATAGGGGTGGGTGGGAGACTGTTGATGTTGAGCGCCCCCATTTGGTGGATCTGCGTGGCGGGGAAGGCCACGCTGGGCGTGAGGTAACCTCCGTGGCTTGCTGCCATGATGGCTGCTTGCTGCTGCATGAGCTAAAGAAGAGGGACACGGAGAGATGGGTGAAGGAATGGGAGGGTTGAATGGGGTGTGTGCGGGAGGGCAGGAGGTAGAACAGGGCGAGAGAGAGAGGTGAGAGGAGGACAGATGGTAATGAAAAAAGTAGTAAGTTTTGCAAGGAGTCATACGAAGACAGGAGACATGAGAGTAGGAGAGCGAGAAACATGGCAAGGGTAGAACAGAGGGAGGGATATATGTTGAGGTTGATGGATGGATAGTGCATGGGAAGTACAGAGAAAGTAGAGCGGAATAAAAGAAAGGGGAAAAAAAAGAAGCCTGTCAACCTATGTTTAGTGAATCTGTCTACTCTCCCAGCAGGAAGCCTGTCACCAGCTGCAGCAACGATTTAAAAGCTGTCTGTTGGGCTCATACAAATCAAGGCATTGACATGTGCACATTATCTCTGCGCTCTGGGAACAGGAAAAGTTTGCAAAAGAGTAACAAAGCTTTTTGTCTTTTTACTATTGTTAAACTTTTCAATACTTTTTTTGTTGTAAAGACATAAGAACATCAGTATCCTGTTTTTAAAAAAGTCTATAGCCTAACATTCATCCAGAGTCCAGAACCTGTTTTGTTTCACAATTCAGGCAGAAACCATAAGACCTGTCTCTGGGCTGCTCTTCTCAAATTCACAAACATTTGTTGAATATTGGATTTGTACTTTTATAATGAAGATTTTATGAAACAGGATTGTGAGCTTTGGTTCATTGAACTTAATTCAGTTTTGAGGTGTCACTGAATCCAGACCCTGAGTTATTAAAAGAATAATTTTATAGCATGTGTAGCACGGATTCCAGAGCTTGTGAGAAACAAAGCATGTTAGTCATAAATTTGCATTGAAAGTACAGTTTTTTCACACATTGGACAAACCCACAAAGAGATAAAATCAATAGGCCTTCATTCACTCTGCATTTCCATTCAGCATGAACAGAGAAGTGAGAGCAGAAACTATTTTCCATCACATGAAGCCTGCAGAGTGTTTTTTCATATGCATAGGACACGCTCACTTGCACCACTGGTCTGCATGGCACTCTTACACAGACACTTTTACACAGACATATGCGCGCGCACACACACACACACACACACACACACACACACACACACACACACACACACACACACACACACACACACACACACACACACACACACACACACGCACACAACATGCATGAAGAGTAATAGAGACTGTTGGAGTTACTGCACTGGCTGTGCAAACCAAGCGCAGAATGTTTAATTCAAGAATATATCCATCATTGTACAATGGCCATTCAAACTTGCAAACTTGTCAGTGTATCCAAGGAATTAAAAACATTTTGCTGGATATAGCTTTGCAGTCTGGTATAGTAAAGGATTAAAAACTCAGCTGGACCAGTGTCTTACCGCTGTCTCTGTATCTGTTTAATACTGCTGCTGTGCGTCAGGGGAGTTGCTGATGGCTGTGGACTGAGAATGACTCATATAAGCAAAAATCAAACCTCTCTGCCACTGGCAGTAATGCTAATGACAATGTTGTGGTACAGCGTAAGTATAGAAAGCCACTCTGCTTCTATTTGCATGGGAACCCAGCAATGGAAAAGCCAATTATTTTCCCTCAGTGGCCCTGTCAGGTAACCTGAAAGCTGCTGTCCAGCTGTAGAATGCCCAGCACTGGCATCTCATCCATTAGCCACATGGCCCGCCACTGCTATCTATTAACGCCTTTTGTCATTTGCATAATTTCAATGTGACAAATGGGTATCATCCATTCCTTTCCAAATAAGATGAATTGAGCCTTTAAGGGGGCATAGCTGAAAAAGACAGCAAGGGAACAAGAAACCAAACAAAAGGAATGACAAAGAAACAAACAAAGAGGTCTCTAGGATCTAAGCCTCCCGTGTTCTGCTGTGACTGCACCCCTATTAGGATGTGAAAAGGGTTGGACTTCAGGATGAAGGCTTTGACTGGTATTACGGAATAAATACAATGTCCCACCACTCACAGTTTTTTTTTGTCTTTTCTTTTAGAGAGGTCTGGGTAACTTGGGGATGGTTCTAATAAGCCTGTAGCCTATTTGTTGCAGTCATTATACAAGCTTCAGGCCTGGACGGAGAAATAATGGAGTGGGAGTGAACACTAGCATCTCCAGAATGCAGGCCTATCTCCCAATGCATGTCTTAGATAATGCAATCATTAATGCCATCTGTCAGATTGTCAACGACTTTGCCTTTCAGTGATGCTTCATTTCAAATAAAAACCCAACAAATTGCAAACCAAAGCATGTAATTATGTTGCTATGCAGTGGTTCATGCAAACTAGCTCTGATGAAAAATAGAAGAGCAGAGTGGCTATGTTGACAGGGATATTCACAGTCATTCCATTTTTTTTTTTTATTTAAATTTCAAAGGCATTATATTCAAAAGCCTTTCCCATTCTTTATTTCTGCACTACCCAGCAGATAGCAAATGTCTCTGGCGGAAAGAATGAAAAGAACTGAGTCTTCATCATCACAGACACAACCTTTTCTGCTTCCTCTTGAAAAGAAAAGGGGAGGGAAGAAAAGACAGAGAGAAACAAGAGGGACAAAAGAGAAGCGTGCGAGATGAAAGAGAGCAAAGAAAGTTGCCCGCGTTCCGGCAGCATTCATTTAGTGTCAGACATCTGCTTTTTTATTGCAACCTGATGGCATTACTCTCCCCTGGTGCCAGCAGGCAATCACCTCTTTATCACATGGCAATTATCTCTGTAGCGCTGCTCTGTGACACGCTGACTCTCAGCACTGTCACATGTGACCCCTTATAGCCCAACCAGCCGAGGATGGGGGAGAGAGAGAGAGACAAAGAGAAGCAAAGAGGCAGAGTGAGGGGGTGAATAGGTTGAAAAAATGAGAGAGAGAGAGTGAGACAGTGGGTCAATGAGGTAAACTAAAAGACTGAAGACAGAAGACTGAAGCTCAGGGGCCTCATTTATTACCCCCATGCTAGCAGGCTGTATTACCATATGAAGATTTTATTCCTTTTTTTTTTCTCCTTCTGGTGTTTTCTGTTTTCTGTATTTTGTAGAGCGAGTCCTCATCGGTATATTAAAGCTAAACCAGGTCACACACATCCTGGTGTGTGTAAGTGTTCAGGCGATTTTACGGCACAGCCAAATGATGCAGTAATATCTTACAATCATTTCTCATGTGTGCCGTGTTTGAATGTGAGTCCCTCCAACAGGGGGAGATGTTTCCTAATGTGAGTTTACAGTCATCATACTCCCTCTCATCCACCCACACATTGTCACTAGCAGCATCTAGTTAAACCATTTTCTCTCCTCTCATTTATCTATCCAACACTTAGTCTAATGCATCTTTTAGGGAGGCACGAGGGGCACGTCGCCGGAGGTGCCATTAAATCTAAAAACTTGTCTCTTGTCCTTGTGACACAACGTGTAGTCCTCCACCTAAAGAGACAGTGGGAATAACTAAAATGGCTGTCTTTCCCAAAGAGACCGAGGAAGAAAAGTGACTTGAATCAAATCTAATCGTGTACAAATATGATGTTTGTGTCTTGAAGGGGAAATACAAAAGGTAATAAAACCTGGTTTTATTACTTGCATTCAGCGATTCATGGGAGAACTATTATCGCTCCCTGCTAACGCTGGAATGAAACATGGAATCTCACTCTCTCGCTCTCCATCTGCTTGTGTTTTATGAAATCACCTTTTTACAAATAGGATGTCTCTTGTCAGAGCACACCAGTGTCTGTGTCTATCGAGCAAATGGCAGATTTCTCATTTTTGGCATATGTTGTCAGTGTTGTACCCCTCCAATTTGTGTTCAGAGTCCCCTCCTTCTCCTCCTGGTTTGACTAAAATCCAATTTACTGGCTGTCAGCTCAACTCTATACCCCTATCCGCTGCTGTAGTGGAGAGGTAGCTCTTTGAATTCACCATTTACTGTACTGCCTGGTTATAGCTATATATACCATCTCTCCCCACGTCTGTATTCTATACTGTGCCACCTCCTCTTCTCTTGGCCAGTGTATATGCAGAGTGGGCGAACACGTAGTGTGTCTTTGGAGATAAAGTCCTTTTTCTGTCACTGCAGGTTTTTCGTCTTAGGGGAATATGTGTAGTTTATCTTGCAGTAAAGAAACATTCATCGTATCACTTCAGCACATTTCTGAATGCTGCAGGGGAATCAGGGCTGCACAGCATCTGCATGCACCCAGCACCAGTGTCTGTAATGTAATCATAGCAGCTGTACAAGCTGGACACCCACACTAAAGATAACTAATATGTCCCTTTTATTCCACGTTATTATACCCCACCAGTCCAAACCACTATTTAGAACCATTAAAAGAGTCTTTAGCAAGATATGAAAACAAGAGGCTCGCTGATGATCCATTACTGCCTCCTGAGCAGTGACTGCTTTATCAAAAGTTGGGGTGAGTTTATCTCCAAGGTTCCCTTGCCTCAGAGTTTGTCCATCGACTTTCTTTATGTTGCTAAAATTCATTATATGTATGCATTATATTATTATACTGTCTGCGTGATTCATAATG
Organism: Labrus bergylta; assembly: GCF_963930695.1. NCBI lineage: Eukaryota > Metazoa > Chordata > Actinopteri > Labriformes > Labridae > Labrus > Labrus bergylta. The sequence goes on from NC_089200.1 coordinate 18,891,892, forward strand.
CTAATACAAGGAGAATTTCACCTTCACTAACATCATTCATGCTGGATAATCTTTGTGTCGAGGAGCCCACATACAGTACGTGCAATTTCTCCTTTAGATTTAGTGGTAATTGATTCTCTCTAATGCTGAAGTATCCCCTATGCCCTTGTTGCTTTCACTCCGAACTCGATTACCCAACATCATCCTGCTCTTTGTCACATTATATCTGTGTACGAGGGAGAGAGGGCGAGAGACAAAGGAAGAACTTTTGCATCGCAGTGCGTGAGTGTACACTTTTGTGTGAGTCTGTGTGAGTCTGTGTGAGTCTGTATGAGTCGACACAGGTCTCTGCCACAGTAAATAAGAGTCATGGCCAACCTGAGTAGGGCACAATGCTCTCCCCGTTGACTACCACTGTCTCCACTGCCTCCACCACCTCCTAATCATTTGCATTTCTCCACATTTCCTGGGAAAGGGCTGCATTTCATGAATGGTAATGAAGGAGGGAGTTTTACTGGAGAGAGCACAAGAGATGGCCTTACAATTACTGTGGGATGGTCAATTTGCACATTTCACACAGGGTTCCACGGCTGGGATGTGAAAATGAGGGAAATGGATAAGCCCCCAAGACCTAGCTAACGCCATCAATTAATCTTGGTGTTAAGAAACAGCAAGAACACATTACTTTGACATCAAAATAAGTCAAGGAAAAAATGGATGTGTGTTTTTCCTCCTCTGTAAATAAACACCTTGCAAATGCTTATGTGTATTTATGCAGAGTGTTGTGACGGAGACCTTTTTTTTTTCTGCACCCGATAGAAGGCTCACCTTCAATTCATTCCTGCTGCTTCATGTAGGCTGTATAGGTGCGTGTGCAAGTGAGGGTGTGCTCTGCCTCAGCAGGGAGGAAGAAAGTTAGTGTGCAGATAAGTTGCCAATGAAAAATTCTGAGTCAACTATGGCCCCTGAAGCATCTTTTGGGCCCAGAGGGGGAGGACACAGGGAGGAGGAGGGAAGAGGAGAGCCGCAGAGTGATAGAGGGTAGAGGGGGCATATGTAGAGAGAGGCTGTATAGGGTGTCTGAACTCATCAAAGGCCTGGGGACTGCTGTGAGCCTATGGTGCCATGCCCCTGATGGGGGGGGGTGGGGGGGGGGGGGGGGTGGGTGGGGGGGTACGGTAGGGGGGGCCAGTAGGGCAGAGGAGAGCTGATGAAGGGGTTGGAGGGTACAAGCCAACTTAATGTGAGTGTGCCTACGTGCTGTGGGTACTCAAAGCCTGAATGTAGTGGTGTAGCAGAAATCGTTATCTGGAGGGGAGGAAGAGGAAGTTGTGCTGATGGAAATGATGAACGTTTGACGAGCTACTACTTTTTTTTTTTTTCAATTCTCCTTTCTATGTAAGCCATCACAAGTTCCGCATCAACAATAAGTTGAAAAACCCTGAAATGTCCTTTAGTCCACGTGTTTCACTAGCTTCAATCACATTATATAACAAGCATAGTTAGCAGGTATCATTCATTGAACTAGCAGCTTTGTTCACATTTTGATTTTTCTATGTGTGCCTACATTTGACTTTTCCAACTCACCGCATGTGCGTACGAGCTGTAGGTGCTGAAAGGGAGGGCGATGGCTGGGTTGAAGATGCCAAACTGCCCAACCATCTGCTGCATACGTCTGATGGTGCGCTCCTTGTCTGTGTCGGCGAACTTGACCACCAAGCTGGAGGAAGCACCCTGAGGGGCAAGAGAGAAGAAAAAAATCAAAGAGAGCAGATTATGGACACATAACCTGTTTTTAAATGCAAGACCCTTTAGTACACACTCACTCAGAAAACAAAAGTCTAATATCAGAGCCTATGTATTCGTTACGACTTCTTAGTATTACCTTTTCATAAACAACAACAACAACAACCGCTGTTGACATCAATATGTGAGAGCTCCTCTAATTGCATGTCAGAGTTTTTGGGGAATTTCTTTTAGTAGCAGCTGCACTCATTTATCGCAGAGAATTGTGTCTCCTTATTTAAGGGTTGGCATACATAAACATGAATGTAACAGGGATTTATGTGAAGAATAAAAATAATCTTCTTATTGAGTGAAGAGCTCTGGAGGCAGATGTGCAGACAGAAACCATCCTCTCCTTCAATCAGTTTTAAACATATGTACAAAGTCACTCGGGGCAAAGCAGCCTCGCTTTGCATGACATAAATATTTTATACTTTTCCCCAGCTTTCCCCCTGCGGTATACACTACATACATGGAACCTTGGTGCTCCTTCTCACAGTAAAGGCTAAGAGATCTGCAATGTGCAATGATTTGAAACAAGAGCTACAATTGCCAGCGCTTCCTATTGACCTTGGTGAAAGTGTTCTTCAAAGAAAATGCTGCCTTTTTAAGGGCAATTTCTCTCATCTTGTCCTTCTGTTTCAGCCTCCCTCTTCCTCTCTGCAGCTCAGCCATCCACCCCCTTATCAACACAATTACCTATTTCTGCAGCCCACTAATGAAACAGAAGGTGTGTCCGCCACACACCCTTCATTAAGAATCTTCAAATGATTTAGCGCTACAGTTGACCTTTTGCGCGCTCCGCCTCTCCTCCCCTCTGTGGCCCCAAACCGGCCAATCGATTCCTATAAAAGGCCGAAATATTACTCTGATCTGACAGTGTAGAAAGGTTGTGTGTCAGTCATGATAAGAGACCCCTGAAATTGATGCAATTTTGTCAATAACAGTGGTGGCTGGTCAAGTGCCGGGTTTAAAGGCTCTGGGGGGAGGGGGGGGGTGCTTTAATAGGGCTAAAGGGGTTTTTCTTGGTTTGAAGTTAAACTGAAAAATAAGAAGTTAGAAATGACAGTCCAATTGACTTAGTTTAATTCTAACGCTTTATTGGAACAGAAGTGTCAGGAATAATTTGTAAAAGCATCACGTTATAAACAGATCAGATGTTTTGATCAAAAACTCTAAGGCTATGAATATTATTATTGTATTTTTCTTAGCTTGCATTTTCCCTAACTTTAGGCTCAGGAATTCTGCTAATAAAGACATCTACAGATATCAAGAGATGTTCAAAGACAGGCACTGGACCTTTGGACTGTAGCATATAGATTTTATCCTCTTCCTTTCCCTTTCTCCCATCTTTTCTCAATGTTCCCCTGAGCCCTCTCCTCCTGGCTCACTGGCTGATTGAATTACAGGTTTGAAGGATTGTAGGTGTGTGGTCAGTATATGCTAATGCCTTATTGTCTAGTTAGCTGAGTGATAGACTTACGGGCAGACTAGTTGGCTAGGTGCTCGGCTAACTGGCTGACAGACTAATTGTCAGACTGTCCAACTGGCTTACAAATGTTCTGCGGTCAGTGGATAAGTGTTTAGCTTCTTACTGGACATGCCATCCTGCTACATTTGAAAAATGCTCTTCACGGTTATTGTGTTAACCTGATAGAAACAAGAGATATACCCTCTGCGTCCCATCGATCAAACATCAAGAGCATGTTCAGTCCCTTCCATGTTGACTTTGGCACAGTTAAAGGATCACGGTTTGTTGTGTCTGTCCAGATTTTACTATCTGCATCATTAACTTCATTATGAGATTCAACTTTGCAAGGTTCAGAACAGGGCGGCACAAGACCAGAATACAGAGAAGCTGTGCAGGTACATATTGAATATTTGAACTTCCTCTCACTGTTTAAAAAGCTATTAAAGGCATACCCACTTTGGTAATGGGAGCTGTGTGTTCTTGCTTTGCTTCTCTCGTTTTTGGGGAAGGTTGAATGTAATAATCTGAGCATATTAACTTGGAACTCAGGAGTCAACCTTTCAACCAACTTTAACTAAGAAGTATGTCTGCTTGAGTATAAGGTCTATTGTACGATGGACAATAAGGGAAAAAATGCAACAATCTTGATGTCAGTTTGTTAACAGGAAATGCATTAGCTACACCTGTTTTCAAGCTGAGTTTGGCTCTTGTCAACTATGAGTTGTTGCCATAGAAACATCTCTGGGGCCTCTGGAGGTGTCTGGTTCTGCTTGAGATTTCTACATGTTAAAAGGAAGTTATTCCACACCACACTGCAAAGTGCTTCCTCATGGTGGGTTGATGTTGGGTCTCTCTGTAAAACATATTGAGCTTAAGTTTTTGTACATTGTGCTATGCAAATACATTTGATTTAATTTCCTTTGAGCCACGTCTTTGTCGTCACCAAGTCATCAAATGGTCATCAAGAAATCACTTTGTCAGCATGTGGTTGATGCTGATGTAACTGTCCTGTAAACTGTAACAAGCATGTTTCACCCTGTGCCAGCATTCCCCCCCCCCCCATACTCAGATCATGAGAACCTTGACCTCTCCACAGGCTAAAGCTCCTGTGCTAATTTGAAGTGTTAACACAAACACTTCTCTGGTGATAACTATAGGCTAACAAGCTAATGGAAGCTACAGTTGCAACAGTCAGTACGCTAACTTAATTAGGTCTTTTAATTGGAATACTGTCCTTGTCCATGTATACATGCAAAAGGGAAGAATTGATTTATTATTGGAAGTATGTCCAACTCTGCTAAGGTAGGTGGGTAGGTGGCAATATGCCCCCTTTCAGCTAGTTACTATGGAGTCTTCTTCCGGTTGACCTATGCAGTGAAAACATAGACAATTTTATTGTTCTGTACATTTCTTACATACACGCTTATGGTGATGTTCGAAGACAGGCAACAATACAACTTCTGCAATGCTTCACATTTATGCTGTCCGACTTCCACGTGAAAGCTTGGCCTATACATGCAAGAGCAAATCGACCCCCAACGGCATCATCTAAGTGTGTATATTTTTCAGCTGGACTAACACAATAAATCAACTTTTACGGAGAGGTAACTTAAGCTTTCTGTCCAAAACATGGTGCAGTTTTTACCAAAACCATAAAAATACGAGTATTTAATGTGTTTGCTTTTTGTGTAAGTTGAGTTGTTGCGCAGTGCTACCTGTCCTCCTGAATAATACTCCACTTGTCATCCATCATTCTTCAAAACGTATTCCTGCCTCTCATTTGTTGTGTTACAAACACATCTGTCTTCCATGTCATAAATCAAGCCGTTCCACTTTGCAGCCCCCTCTAGAGGTTGTAATTGTTTTTGACTTTGTCTGTTTCTGAATTGCAGGATGTTTCTCCTCACAAATATAACTGGCTGCTGACGCTGATTTAGCCTTGCATACAGAATTACAATGTTAGTTGACCTGTCTGGTTATATAAGAGTCTTGTGCCAGGCTTTTTCATCCTTTTCATATTATGTCTTGTTTTCATGTATGTCCCGCTAGCGCTATACAAGCTCAAGGCCATTTACCATTACCATTTACCTACAAAGCTTATTGAAAGAGGGTCTACTCACTGACTTTGCTCCCCCGTTGCTTCTCCTTAGGACACCTGACTTGTTTAACTTGTCGGCTAAGCATCCTATGCCCCAATTGTTTATGTACAGGTTTTCCAAGTCAGGCCTGTCAGGATATCAGTGGGCAGAATTTCCATTGCCAAAGGAAGGAGGATGAAGTCTGAAGTAAAAGTCTCATTAAATTTTAAGCTGCCAAGTGAGGGAAGAATCCTCCCACCATGCGGCTCCCAGCTGCCTAGAGAGCCACTGAAGAAAGGGGAGTTAAACAGGGGGGATAAAAAGAGGCCCCACAGAGACTCAGGACCAAAAGGAAAGTCTGCCTCTTTAAAGTTCCTTCTCACTGCCAAGGGTTGGTGTCTGTCCAAGCTGCAAGTCCAGCTATACAGTCGACACTTCTTTAACTTTAAGTATATGCCTGCTTTAAGGCACCGTAAAGCTAGAATGAATACTGATTAATTGTATTGATGTACAGCCTAATGGGTTTCAAGTGCCACCTCGTAAAGGCCTTACTGTCAGCTTGAATTAGTTAAACTATGATTCAGTCTATTCTGATTCTAGCACTGAAATACAACATAAGAAAGATTTCTTCAAAATTTAACAAGTGCATCTGTCTGCCGAACAAACTAGCTGTTCCCTCCTCAAATCTAAAGTTTGTCATCACTACCTGTTAAATAAAATTAAAAAATCATTCAATTTGAATGTATTGTTGCTACAACTCTAAACCATATGGCATCATATTCTTATCTAGAATAGATGTGTATTATAGATACAGCATGACAACATCATGTGCACAGGAGCTTTCATTTGCAAATACATCCGACAGGAGAGGTTCTCTCAAGAGAATGAGTGCTTACTTTGTCCTTCTCATAATATGGCAATTTTATTATGAAAAACAATGATATAAGCAATGATACTAAGACGTATAGCCGATCTGATATTTTCGTAATAGTACTGCATGTTCATTGTGCTTATAAGGAACCAGGACTCAAAGAGTGATATAATTACATGTTATTTGAGTTCGGATTGTAAAAAACTTGATGCTTGATGCTGTTGGGTTATTGGGAAAATAAGTTATAGGGGAAATAACCCAGCCTAAACTAGACACAGACATACTTGAAAATATAAATTCTGATAGGCAAAACAAAAATCCATTGGCCTTGTTAAATGGCTTAAACATTAAAAGCTGCATTTCATAAAATACACAATGAGATTAAGACTCCTTCCCGACTTAAACATGCTGTGGTATCTGCAGCTTTTTTGACTTACCACCTTTCATTGTAACATGATTTAAGGCGGTGACAAATTGATCCATACATTAAAACAACGTGTCTTGTTGAGTGTCAAATCCTGGCACTCATGGCTCTTTATGTTTGTGTTCTCTGTCTGAAGTAATAAAGAAGATCCAGCAGCTCTGGAATCACATTGAGATGCCTTTTTTTTTTTAAACCCACTCTTTTCTTCTCTTTACTCTCAATCATCCAGTCCTGTCTTTTATGTAACTTTACCTCATTTCCTTTTCTTTTGTTATGTCTTATCCATCCATAATCTTGCTTGCAGTGTTGCTATCTCAGTCCCTGTGTCAGCTGAAAAAAGCCTCAAACCCAGGCTGGGCTGATGTGGAAATGGTGAACAAATCAGCACGGCTCCACGGACCTGACCCACACGCCTTCTTGTCTCAGTGTAACTCCGTCCCGGGACTTTGTTCCTACACGGCGGTGCTGAATCACAGCAATTTGCTCTACAGCTCTAGCGTTTAAATGTTTAATTGAGCCACTCATATCCTGAACTGTGGCAGTGTGTTTGAGTGTGTGTGATAGCTGAAGGAGGCTGAGGGTCGGTCGGCAGTGTGTATAGGGGGGGTGTAGAAAGCTTGAAATATGACAGGTTGTTCAATCATTGTTCATATAGTGACATTTTTGTCATTGCTAGCTATGTGCAAATACGTCTTCATATGGTGTCCATTACAAATGCAGACATAAAAAACATGGAGGTTAATATTTACACCGATGCATACATAATATAGCGTCTTGCATGCACTGACCATCATTTCTCATATATTGTCCACATGCATGTGCACACACCATGCAGATTTCCTCTCTTCTACCCTACTCACACATACAATACAAACAAAAATGCCCACTCCCCCTCTTCATGAATAACACAAATGTATTCAGCTCCAGTGCTCCGAGCTGGAAAATGGGATCAGTCAGAAAGCCTTTGACCCTTGCCTGTGGCTGTACGAGCATGTGACAGTGAAACAGAGAGAGCAGCAATATAGACAGTGTGTATGTATGTGTGCGCATGTGTGTGCTCATGTAAATGTTCTAGCCACAAAGTGCTTCTGTTTGTAGACGGTTATGTATGCACACACATGCATTCATGTGTGCGTGTGTGTGCAAACTGATAAACTCTAAGAAGCCAGTCTTCATGCTTTGGGGGATTGGCAGTAGATCTATCAAACTGCTGTAGTTAGTTGCAGTGTTTATATTCAGCACACTTCAATACCTCAGCAGGCGATGCTATTGGCTGAGCTTTATTCATGGTCATCTCTCTGAGTCTGCTCAACAGCTGCAGCTTTGGTGTGACGGCAAATAAGTATGCGCATATACATATTCTGGCTCAGTTTGTCGATCGTTCATTAGCGCAATTAGTCATTTCTATTAGCCCTGCAGAAGTAGGAATCATTGTGACCCCTTGTAAGGGTTGTAAGGCAACTGATGCCCTTTACAAGTTCAGTTTGAATCCTGTATTAAAGCTGTCAAAAGTATTTCCTTCTTTGTCTTACTTCTTTATTTGTTGTATTCATTTATAAGGCATCTCAATGTGTTAAAAGAGAGATTATTTATTCATTACTTCCATCTTATTGAACTTGACTTCTTTTTTCAGCTGTGTGACTCAACGTCAATCAACATGAATTTAAGAATTTAATTTAAGAAACAGGATGTACGGTTCAAGCCCTCTTTCAGGATCTTTGCTACTTTGATAGACACTCTGCTTTGAATAGCGTCGTCCTGCTGATGCTTAATGGGCCACTGGTGGTCCGCTAATCTCAGCAAGGCAGGCACAATGTGCCCTCTCCTCCAGCAGCTACAGGATATGAGATGCTGATCAGATTTCTATAATCAATTTACCAGCGCAGGAGGTATAAATCCTGTCCATTCGCTCATTCTCCCTTTGCCCCCGCCCTTCTTTTTCGCTGTCTCTCTCCCACTCTTCCTCCCCTCTCTCCTGCCCCCTGCTTATAGTTAGATGAATAATTCAGCAGCCAATGTGGTGAAAGGTGGAGTAAACAAGTCTATTGCCTAATATCCCGAGAGGCTGCCAAAGAGAGACGAGTGAGGGCAGAGAGCTAGCAGAGATAGGGGGATGGAGCAACAGAGAAAGGAGGGTATCTATAGAGAGTGGACATCCAGAGTCTTTCCTCATGACCTGCAGTCATTTGCACTTAGATTGACTCAGAGGTTGCGCCAAAATGGCACAGCTGGCTTCTACTTCTTCTCTGTGCTTTCCTCTCTCTCTCTCTCTCTCTCTCTCTCTCTCTCTCTCTCTCTCTCTCTCTCTCTCTCTCTCTCTCTCTCTCTCTCTCTCTCTCTCTCGAGCCGGACATTGGCAACTATTAATAATGAAATCATACAGTGAAACAACATCTGTGAGATATTGGTTGGAAGAGAGTGCAGGGTCCTGCTTCTCAGACGTGATCGTTTTCAGGACAGAAATGGGGATAAAAGCAGAGCATACATCAAACCACTGGATAATATGGGACGTGACTCTCTGTCCACTTGCAGGATGTCACAGAGAATAACTCCATTCAGGTTTGGAGTGCAGAGTAAGTGGCTTTTATTTTGACACCGCCAGGTACACAGGGACCAAGAACTAAACACGAGACACATACAAATGAGCAGTACAGCTTCTGAGCTCATAGTAAATCCAATACAGAGAAAATGCAGAGGACATGGTGTGCTTATATAAGAAGCAAATGTAATCTCACACTGTGAGTTATATTTACTGATTATGCAAGCAGAACTACTGATTGATGACTCACCAAAAATTCAATTATCATCCTAAACTGTTTCATCTGGAAGTGTGGATCTTTTATGATAGTACCACATTCATTTAAGAAACAGAGGCTATTTCTAGTTGCATTTTGTTTTAAAGCTGGGGTATTTATCAGGATGGTTGTACTTTCTGTATACGTTATTTAAAACCTCGAAGTTGGTGGTAAGTTGAAAGTTTGAAGCTCTCGATCAAGAGGCGGAATGAACATAACCCTTGTGATTGTTGGTCTATGTGTACGTGTTGTGAATACAAGGCTAGGTGGGTAGTTTGTTCATGTTTTTTTATTTATTTGTATTTGTGGGAGAGAAGGCTGTACTCACTGGCATGGTCTGGCTGCCGTGGAGGGCGCTGATTGCTGACTGAGCCTCAGTGTGTGTGGAGAACTTGACAAAGGCGCAACCTGGAAGAGAGAGCAGAAGCACAGCACACATACTAATTTAGACACAGGCTCACACACACACACACACATACACAATCAATCAATCGAGTGAGTTTAAAAGCCTATGGTATATTAATAAAAAGGATGTTGAATTATATCTGACAACACAGAAATCAGTGTGCAGAGAGAGGCTTTCATTGCACAGCAGGCTGTTCCACTCCGGGCATTAGGCAGGCAGACAAGCAGGCAGAAGCTGCAGGCTAAGGATTGCACTGATGAAGCAGAAAAGCATGCTCTTTAGCACCACATGCCTGTCTGTGCATATTAAATATGAGCTTAACTGGCTAAGATCACAATATTTAAAAAAAGAAAAACCACTCCATTTAAGCACTTGGGTAGGAATAGTGTTTTTGATTCAACAACAGGATGTTTGGATCGGTATATATGTGAATGTGGAGATCCAAAGGAAACCACAGGACCAACATTCGCAGTGCTAATGTTCACTGACAGGAAATAGATGACCAAATCTAGTTTGAAGGCTGACTCTTGTGGGAGATGTTGCACATTAATTTAAACAATAAAAAAAAGGTACATGAACTGATTCCAAAGCTGTATACTTCATTTCTTTAAGAATTACTTCAAATCAGATCAAAACACTGTAATCCATTTTCAAGACTTTCCAAGACTTGTATGGTGGTTGGCATGGGGATTCACAACCAAATCATCGTGGATAATTTTACTTCATCCATTCGTTGTCTTTATCTATGTCTCTTTTCTGGATGTACTGGTTTGAACGCACAGACCACCTGTGCACATGAGCTGTCTGCAAGTTCTGTTAAGCTTACTAATGAAGTAAGTTACTAGTTTAAGGAGTTTGATTTCTAGCTTTTTGTAATTGATTTTTAAGTGTTTGCTGTTGTTGTTTTTGCTTGTTTTACTGTGCTTGTAATCTCATCGGCATTGGAAATGAGAGAAACCTCAGTGTAAATAAAGGTTTGAATGAAAACCCTCATTGATTTAAAGTGCCTAATCCATTGCTCTTATGCCTATGTTGTTACATTTTTTATCAAACTTGAAGAGGTCAGAGGAGTGGGGCCCTGAAACAAAACAAACCTGACCTGAAACGTGTGAGGACTGATTCTGGGTCCATTGCAGTTCTAACTCAATGACACCAAAGCCTCTTCTAATTATAACATAATTCACCTCATTTCATTTCATTTGAGTTTTTTCTTTCTCTTCTTATTCAATCTTTTGTACTTTATTCTCCTCATTATCTATCCTGTTTGACCCAGCAGCCCTGCCACATTCCCCCCTCCTAATGGGCTTACCCCCCTGTGGACAGCAGACAATCAAGATGTCCATTCAGCTGTCAAGCCTCTATCCATTAAGATGGATAGAATGGAGCAAAAGCTCAGTGTGACCTGTACAAGGACTTTGCTACAGTGGTATAAAAACTGTGTGCCACTTTATTTATGCATTCAACTTAAGATACTATGCAAACCATGCATTTCTAATTCAGCTTAGAAATAAGACACATGTGAAATTCACACAGTGCAAGGGGGGGGGCAGCCTGGTGGCTTTAGTTTGTGATGAGGGGAGCAAGGACAGAAGTCATGACATGTTTAAAGATACCAAATCTTAAATCCCATGCATAACATTACTGAAGAACAAACTATTCCAGAATAAAAATGTTTATTATTGGACTCTGGTTTTTATGCATTCATATTTAAGCACCTTCTCTATATTGCAGGTGGATTATGTGGATGTGTTGATCATGTTTTGTATAAATAATATCAATAATCAAAGTCCAAAATACTGCTGTGATGGTGGACTAAAAAGGTGGTGGACATGATTTGTGTCTTAAGTTTGGTGGGACAGAAGCTCTGAGTAGCGTAGAATGGAAAACCTTTCCAGTAAAGCAAAAGTACACTTGAGTACATGTACTTTCAACCCCTCGCAGCTTCTTTTTTCTGCCCCTACTTCACATCTGAAATTATTCTGACACCCATCACTACTCCTCCTCCTCTAAACTGCAGGAGAAGAACTATCTGTTTGAAACCCCATAGATATAATTGCAAAACAATTTCCATTGGCGCTGGCTGGGAATAGGCTTTGGAGACATGAAAAAATGAACTCCCTTTGCTTTTTTGCTGCATGTGAGAGGGATTTGATGTCTCCAAATGTTTTTGGCTGACTGAAAAGGTCTGCAAGATATCAGCCATAGAGTACAGAAGTTACAGTATAGGGACGGAAGAACAACAAAACAAATGATACTGATGACGTTAGAAATGTTGTTGCTTTTTACATCAGAGAGGTTTCTTCTAAAACAAGATAGGAGCTGATGATGACACAATGATGACGGACAGAAAAGATTACCTGGATGTTTGAATCTTTAGGTGTAACAATTATTCATAGCATGGAGTGTCTTGTTTTGCTTGTGGCTACCATGCAAGTGGAGGGTCCGATTATACATATATATATATATCCAAAACTGCCCTGTCTGTTGCAATCAATAAAAAACAATTATTTTCCCCTTTGATTTCTTTTTATGAGGATGCGCTGCAAATATTTATTTGCAAGAATCTTTAGAAGAAAGTCAAACCAACGGAATCTTCATTTAATGGCTCTCATAGTTCCTAATTATTAAATTCAGACATCAATCTATCAGTTCTTGAAACATCAGACTTAACTTTTTTCCTTACTGCCTAAAGCAGACTTCCACATCAGACAGCATAGTGTGAAACTGTTTGTAATTATGGCAATAGGCGATTTGACCCACATCTGGTGAATATGTCACATATATTCCACAGACCCCAGCTGATATGACGCTGACACGCACTGTCACTTCTCTGCCAGTGACCTAAATAACGCTGACAGCTATATCATCTCTCCTACCTTTGCTGTTTCCGTCCGGACCTCTTAGGACCGTGCATTCCTCGATGACTCCGTAGGGTTCGAAGAGGCGGTAAACATCCTCCTCGGTCTGTTGTTTATTCAGCATCCCCACAAACAACTTCCTGTCTTCTGGAACAAAACAAAAAGACAAAAGGTTAAATTATAACTTTGACCTCAATTATAAAACCAATTTAGGAACAAAGAACATCAAAAGCTCGTCTTTGTTGGTGGTGGCATTATTTCACAGAAACAGACGTACAGAGCCTTGGCAGGGTGCAGTAACTGTCGAGTTTCTTTGGTGCTGGTTTGGCCTGAGTCGCATTGTATTATCCCATTTTAAAGACTGATCATTTTAATCTCTAGTATAAGTGGGTTTGGTCCCATATGGGGATATATACTGTAGCTGCTGGGGGTAAGTGGTCAGGGGCTACAGGGAAGAGCAATGGAAAGACTAATGAAGAGCTACTTCTCTGTATCTCACATACACACAGACCCAAGACAATAAGCAAGTCTTTGGTCCTTTAAAAGCACCAGGGGCTTCAAGCTACAACCTCCTACACAGACACACCACACTGTACTGGCTGGAAACTCTTTCTCTCTCTCCCTCTCTCTCTCTCTCTCCACTCTCCAATCTCTCTCTCTTGTTCCTTTCTATTCATCTCTCCCTCCCTCTCTTTTTTCTGCTTTTCTTTTTCTCTCGCTGATGCTACATTTTTTTCCCCCTCATTCTTTTTTCAACCGCCTCCCTCCCTCGCTCCCGTCCTCTCTTTATCTCTCTCTTACTCTACTAATTGCTGCTGATCCAGTGTTTTTTTGTGTAGCCAGAGAAATATTTCAGTATGCTCTTCAGTGAACAATGGTGTGTCTCTCCTGCGAGCACTGAATGCTGGGAGACATGCCATGAATAACGCTGACTTTTCAATAGATAGCCTGTATGCTATTGAGTCCTGTTAAATGCTGTGGGATCTGATCTTTACCTTGACCTGACACCCTGTGTTTACTGATGTACCCTGGCCTTGTATGATTAATGCTACGGTGAGGTGTGTCTCTCCTGGCAGCACAAGCACTAAAACCTTCCCTTTATACAGATTGTTTCTACAACTCTGGCCCGTGAAGTCACAACGGAGAGACCGAGTGAGAGACAGGACCAGCGGCTGATGCTGAGAGATGCTTGAGAGCAGCATAAATCGCTGCCAGAGGTATTCACAGTGTCAGGGTGACCTGTGACGACTACTGTGTGTGTCGCGTTGTTGTCGTTCCTTGACCCAGACACAAGCCGATACCCACATTCCCACAGCGGGCACAGAGGCGGAGTGTATGTGTGTGTGGACACGGCACCCTAGCTAGGATTTCGGCACTCAGCACCACCAATGATGCACCTTTAAAATAATCACCCGTGTCAGAGTGTTGTCTAGGGAGGGGGCGTCCCTGGTGCTGGCTCCTTATTGCAAGTGGCAGGATCAGAGGCTATGTATCAAAATGGAAGTGATGCAATGTGACATCTGTCAGGGTGGATTGGAGAGCATTTATCTGCAAAAAAAAAAAAAAAAAGGAAAGCCCTGAACTGGAAAATGAAAGGCCAAGATGGTCCTTCCTTTTGCTGGAGGGAGAATATAAATTCTGAGGTCGGATGCGTGAGATGAGTTGAGGCGAGGGGGAAGGGGGTTCGACTGCACAAATTTCACTGAATGCCAACAGACCACATCTCATATATGCTCCTGTATTCATCTGCAGAGCCACAAAGCACACAGGACTACACATACAACTACGTTTCCTCTACCCCCTACCCTGGCTGTTTTCATCTAGATGATAGGAATCAACCATGTTTTAAATAAATGCATGCATCACTTCCAGCTGAATTGAAAGGAGTTTTAAAAATATATGAAAGGATAAGTATAAAAGCATCATTGGTCACAGCCTAACAGGCTGGACTCAATTTGAGTCTGGTATATTTTTTCAGTATTTCGTCAGAAAGTTGTACTAATCCGTGGAAGCTGACAATACTGTTAGAAAGACTTGTATGATTATTTGTAAACAATAGCGATGGTATTTAGAAGGAGAAAAGGACGAGTGCCTGAGAGCAAGACGGAGTGCATGTTCTGCACCGTGAGCACGCTTTGAAAACAAACTAACAGCGCATGAAAACTGATCATCTTGGAGATGTGTTCCACCATCTAGGATTCTGCGGTGGCCGCTCTGCACTAAAATGCTACCTTGGGATTTTAGGTGTTCTTTTTCAACCCCAATTGAAACATTATCTCATTTATCTACAACACTGCAGCACAGGCGGTGTGCAAACAGACACATTGAGAGTGCAAAACACCTACAGTCATTTACACATGTCTGAAGGGGGGAGGGGGAAAAGGAGCAAAATGGGGAGTAAGGGAAGGAGAGGAAAAAATAACACACTAGCTGGGATTCCCCTCGCACACCCTGAGTGGACTATATGAGACAGATTCCCCAACGTGGCCACACACAGATACACAAAGAGCTGCACGTCCCACTTTTAACTATTGACTCTTAGTTCAGAGCAGCTATTATCAAGGTCAAGCTTGACCTTGACAAATCAAAGTTTGTATTTACAGCCGAACAAAACACTGTTGTGTCACCTTGTTTTTCAGATGTTTATAACATACATCTGAAAGAACATATGAAAGCTATATCTGTGTTTTCACAGCCCCCATTATGGATCATGTTTATGTTTAAAAAACTATTTTCATGCTTTTATGCTCATAAATTCAGACTGTGCATTTGGCAAAACCAAAACACAAAAGAGAAGAGCCTTTGTAGAATGGACTGATGATACTGAGGCTCTGCTTTATATGCTTCTTTTGCAACATGGGCTGTGTAGGTGTGGTGCAAACTGCAACACTGATGCAAGCTAGTGCTGCGTTTATGTCTACCTGCTAAAGCCAAACCAGTGGCCACTACTGCATCACAAGCTGTATCACACCACACCCAATAAATCTGCTTTATCTGCTTGATATTCTACTAAAATGAGAAGCAGAGTATATGTATGATTTTAATCTGAACTGTAGAAATGAATCATTATTCTTTGGCGTATCTGTTTACACAGATTCTGAAATCCTGATTTTCATCTTATCTTTCTTTACTGCTGTTTACAGTTTGAAGCAGCCTCCTATAGTTTCAGCTGAATCCTGGATTCCTCCAAGATAAGCCGATTCAGTCTTTATAAAAGCTCAAGAGCATTCATTCTTGATCTGCAATTCAATCTCACGCAAATGTGGCTCCATGCATCCACGTTTCTGACCAATGCAGTACTGTGTGTGTTGCATTATATGTCCCTGCAGAGCAGAATATTCTATATGTATGAGAACTGACCCCTTAAAGGGTGAAGAGATGTCCTTCCCTTAAAAGGGAGTTCGTTTTATATGTGAACATTCTTAAATATGCAAGATAAAACAAACAAAATTGTTTTGCTTTGACTCCGTTTTAGCTCGTCTCACTAACTGGACCATTAAGCCAACTTGAAATGTGTTTTACATAATAAAGAGTCATGACCAAATTGCTTCTGATTGAATCATGTCACACACAGCCCTACAGCAGACTGTAAAGCTGTGGGTTTCAAACATGATAACAAGCTTAACTGTCTGGCTGACTCTTTTCTCTTTTGCATCCCTCAAAAAACAGCTGAATCATCCCTCTGTTGCAGCTACTCACCTATGGTAAATGCTGCCTACCGTATAGATGAATACAAAGTAGACAAGAAAATTACGAGTTGTTTTTCTTCTTCTTGCACATCACAGCATAGCCTTGTCATTTTGAATACCATCCTAAATTAGAGCAACTCTGTGCTCTTAGTGTTTACAGCGAAATGCAGCTGCCTAAACAATTCAGGGGTCTAATAACCGCCAGCACATTAACTGTGAAATTGGTGCAGCACGCTGGCTTTAAGATACATTTACAACTCACTGTAGCAAAGTTGAATGGAAGTACATTGTGACACACCACTGTTATCCTTACATCCCCCCCCCCCCCCCATCATGTTTAATTTACTGTGAGTTACTTAACAGATGCTTGTTTGGAATAAATGCAGGGGAAATTAATCTCCAGTATAATGAAATGGCAGTTTGCTGCCTGGGTGTACATACTGAAGATTACTGGCTCCATTTGGACCCTTTCTAATCAATATAAGCCTTTTAGTGTGAGCGCATTGGGCCTGTGTGAAGTCTTTGACTCATTGCGCTAAAGCAAATTATATCAGTAATAATTCATATCTCGATTCTTCGAGTTGTAGTTTGAGCATGACAAACAATATCAATAATGTAATTCCTTCCCTGAAAACGTGCATCGCCTCTCTGTACAATACATTTTTTTTTTTTTTATAACATATTGTCTTATTCTGCTGGAAGTTTCACAGATATCCTGTCCATACAGCTGACTGTATATCCTGTCAGTAAAGTCCAGTCAGTATACAGGAGGCTTACTACTGTATGCTCTATGATTAGACTGCAGACTGCTGAGGATTTTGACAGTGAGATGAGACTTATTGAATAGCAATGGGGCAGGGAATGAGTTTTTGGAGCAGAGCTGGGGTAAGCAGAGATGTAGAGGAAGAATAGGAGAGAGAGTGAATGTGTAGGAGACTGACAACCATACTGTAAGTTGATGTGCATACAGTCCTCAGTCCTTGATAAGCCAGGCCGGATGAAAGAGGTGCACCATAAGAGTTGGTAAATCATTGTCAGGGCTGGGGAGGTGAGAGAGTGAATGGGGGAGGGATGGGGCTGGGTAGGGAAGATGATGAGGTGAAGGAAAGCATCCGAAATGCCTAAGGTGCTCTCTGGTTTTCAAATTTCCCTTCTCTGTCTGTCTCTTTCTCAATCGCTGCAACAGCAGGGAGTGGGAAAGGAAGGCGGGGGAGAGCGATATTGTGACAGAGACAGGGAGAGAGTGTGCTATAGTGAAAAAGCACTTGTCAGAAGGATGGGGCGGTTGCTATGACAACCACTTATACAGCGGGCTGTCAGTCATGTTTCAATGGAGTTTAGAGAGGTGGAGAGGAATGAAGGAAGGAGAGGAGTTAAGGAAGGAGGGGTTGGGTAAGGGTCATTTCTCCATCTGTCTGCCGAGCCGGAGTGTAAATTTGACTGTCAGGCTTGGAGATAAGGACAAATTATGAACAATATTAGCCAGCCGATAAAAGAGAACAATAACGAATAGATAAATATATTAAAACCAAATTAGATAGCATCCAGGCAGAAACAGGGGCCCTGAGAAGCCATCCAGGTTTTCTCATTTGGACGGAAAGATAAGAGCCGGAGCGAGCCTGTGAGGAGGGGAAGGATCCAGAGTATTAGAGCTAGCTACTGTAGCGTACTTCCTTGTCAGAAGAAAGAAAAAAAGAATCAAAATCACTTTGTAGCCGGAATACCTAACATTGTGGCTTCCTCTCGCTCTCCTTCACAAGCCTATTATACTTCTCCAATGAGCAGGATGCTGCACAATAACAGTGTCAGCATGTGTTCAGGCATAAAAAACACAGACTGAATGGAATGAAATTAATTAACCCGAAGAGATCACAGTGCTTAGCCAGTGGAATTTAATCCAATTTATTACATATACGGATCTAACTAGGGTAGTGTTTGCATTAATGACCTGGTGAGTTTGGACACCTGTGTGAAGGTGCAGTACACAGGAGTGTGTGTGTGTTTGCAGAGGTGTGCATCCTTCCCGTTCTGTGTACAATAAAGGATCAGCAATAGGAGTGGCAGGGAGCATCGAGGGAGGGAGTCTAAGGGTTGGCACAGCCTCAGGGTGAGAAAACCCTGCCAAATTAACTCCTGAATAATGAGCCTTTTATGTGCTGCGTTATCACCAGCGAGAGGACGGCCATGTACTTTGTCATAACGCTGGAGCCACTTCAGACACAACCCAGTTAGCAGGTTCCAACAGCACACCTTCAACGGAGAAAGAAATGTGGGTTGATAGAATAGTTTGTTTACCAGTTTCTGAAGTAAATTAGCACTCCTGTGTGTTCTGCGCTGCATTTGCAGCTGTCTTTTGAAGTTTGCATGCTAACCCACAGAGTTGACAGCACACACTGTAAGACCTACCATGCACTGGCTCTAATGAGGACGCTTATTAGTGCTGTTTCCCCTCACAACTTTAGAGATGTTGCCTGGAAACAGCAGCGTGAAGAAAACAATACTGTAGTTCCCAAAAAAAAAACATCAAACCCAGTGTTCCCATGTTGCACATTGCACACACCACAGTGAAAAATATGGGCTTCTACTGAAACATATATGTGTGAATAAAAAATGTAAGAGATAATTACAGTGACAGAGCTGACATGTAATCATGTTTTTGTTTGAAAACTGTACATCATAGTGCTGTTTGTCTAGGTTGTCCCTAAAGTACAAAGCACTGCGGGCAATTCTGACATGTTCGCTTTAACAGCTGCTACAGGGAGCCGCTTCTCTAACTTAAGCAACAGCTACAGTGACACTGGCTTGATTTCATGTCATAGTTTCATCATTTTGGTGTCAAGGCTGCACATTGGCAGCTAGGCTGCGACCCATAAAAGCCATCAGTAAAAATGCCATTGAGCACTGCGGGCAGGGCCTTGATAGCCATGCTGCAGAAACAGTGCATCCCTCACTTCTCAGGGATGGATTGGGCTTCAGTGCTTTCACCTACATGTAAGTACACATAAGCACACTAACACAAGGTTGTACGCATAGACTCTGTAAACATGCGGCAAAGTACTCACAGAGTAACCATAAAATTACACACACACACACACACACACACACACACACACACACACACACACACACACACACACACACACTTACATACAGGCTGACAAAGAGAAATAAAGGAGCATGATGATACAAATAGATTTATCAACAGGCCCAATTAGGGAAACGTTCTGTACAGTGCTGTAATACGTACAGTATCAAGAGACATCTAAACACTTTCAACAAACAAACATTACTGCAATGAATGACAGATTGTAGTTGGTAACTGTTGCATCAGAAATCCTTTCAGCATATTGGTTAGGCCAAAGCACTTAATATCAAACTTTAACATGTCCCTGAGACGCATTCTCACGGGGACAGAGCTTCCGCAATCTAACCGTACACTTTTCCTCCGTGCACACCAACCCCAGTCGATTCCATCTCAGAGGGGATTTGGAGACAGTGATCATGAATTCACTCTGTGCCACTGGCAGAAAGGATGATGGATATCACATATGACACCAAAAGACTCACCCACACATCTGTATGTGCACACCCACATGCACACATGTGTTTGTATGCACATAAAAAAAAAGCCACAGAATGCACAGACAGCACACACAGGGCCTCCTGCACGTCACTCAATATTCTCCAAAGGGCTCCACACATTTTATGCATCAGTGCGATCTAATGGCTGCTCTGTTCTGTGCTGCTGGCTGTGGGATTTCAGCTGCATCCTGGCCCTGCAGGAAGCCTTGAACATACAATTACAGTCCTCTGACTCGGTTCCTCCTACCATAAATGCTCTGCGTAAAAACCTCTGAGGTGTGGAAGCGTAACTGTTGCATGGGCATGTGCATTTTGTGCGCTCCATTCTCTCTCTTTCTGCAGTTCAAGTCATCATCAAAGCCCAGTAGACAGCTTTCAACAAACAGAACAGCTAAAAGGAGAAGAATAGAAGGAGAAATTGCTCAAAGTATGTTATCTGAACCATATATACGTCTCAGTAAATTTACACTCAATATGATAACAAATGCGGAATATAACTCACAGCCTTGTGTCAAATTCTATGTATTACGGCTGTGGTCATAAATCCTGAAAGTGCTGTGCAACGTGCGTGCGTAGATTCTGTATATAAACATTTACAATATGGCAGCGCTATTTATATTGTCTCCCTTCATAATGCCGTCTGAAGGGCATTTTGGCATCCGTTATGATATGGATTTTCTCCCCCCCCCCCCATTTTCCTCTATCCCATTTATTGCCATTTTTCTTCCCCGTCCAGATTGTGTTTCTGTACAGTAGAATGGGCCTTTTACCTTTGGCAGTATTTAACACAGCTCTAGTCTGTTTCTTAATTATTTTCTCATCGCTCCGCTGACACTGATTCATGAGGGTGATGTGGGACCCACCCCCTCAGCCAGCCTATTTAACCAACCCCCACCTCCCTTCCACATGTGCAGTTCTTCTTTCTTTCTGTTCTCACTATACATCGGAGTTGTTCTTTCTTTTATCATCTCTCTGATGTACTTTTTTCTCTTTGTCTGAACCCCCCTTTTTTGGCTCTCTCTTACTGCCGTACTTAATCTATCCCCTCTTTGCCTTATGTTAGCTTCTGAGGATCTGGGACGGCTAATGAGATACCTTCATGGTTTCTCATTAGCCTTCAAGAAATTCTTTTTTTTTTTCCACATATAGAAGGACAGAATTGACCAAAGCAAAATATAACAACGTTTATTATACACTGGGCCAAACTGGAGCCAATGTGATATATTATTATACCAATTTCCTTTCACCCTCTCAACTCTGCTGAAGTGCACAATACTACAAACTATAAACTGCAGCTGAATATAAAACTACACCAGAAAAGACGAAGGAAAGGACAGCGTTCAACAAAAGAAGAGAAGTGTTTGATAAAGGTAACCACGCCAATGCTTCATCACAACAGACAGCAAAACAGAAATCCAGAAACAGAAAAAAACAATAGACTTTTATGCATAATATATAAGGGAAACAAGGTTAAAGGAAAATGCATGCAGAAAAAAAGATTCTGATAAAATGTGAAAAGGGTGCATGCGGCAAGAGAGAGGGCAAGGAATGAAAGGGATGAGGCTTATGAGATAAAGAGCGAGGGGGCCATGCCCGACTCCAGCTCAGGAGAAAGAGAGGATGTCTCAGAATATGGGGCTATCTCTCTGAAGCTTTGTCTGCAAGGGCAACTGAGCTGGCAGATGACTCTGCTGCACATGGACAAAAGAGGCTTACAGGCCACCCTGCATGTCAGCTTTCCTCTGGCCTGAAGGTTGAGAGCTGTAGCGCAATATAGGGTGCGTTCAAGCTCTCACCTGCCCAAACCTACAGAGACCTTGGAGAAAAGTGGATTCAGATTTGCTCGATACAGGTGACATCAGCCTGCAGCTTCATTTGGCATATATCCCAGTTCACTGCAGAGCACCTCTTTACACTGAAAAAGGTGCTGTGTTAACGATGCGAAATAGGGAATTGCTATGAGGGAAAGTTACAAATACAGACATAAATACTAAAGCATGTCACTTGTGCACTTTACTTTTGAACATTTCCATGTCATTAGTTGGAGCTGCCTCCTGATAGGAAGAAAGTCTCTGTGCTGTAGTGTGCTCTTTGTATGCAAGGCCTCTGTAGTGTTGATGTGACTGCAGGGGGAAAGCCTAACCCTGTCAGTCACACTGACAGCCAAGCTGTCTTATCTGCTCTCTATAGTGATGGTGCACTTTAATTAGGCTGGAAGGTCAATCAGCACTTTTAAGATGTGATTCTACTGAAAACATTTCATAATCTGGGACAGCCATGGTGTTTTTTAGGTGCCTGAGGCAAACACTTGCACTTTTTTTTTTATCCCTCCTTGTCTGATGGATCACATCTACTTATTTATTCTCTCCCATAAAGCTGTGCAATGCTGAACAAATCAACTGTTGCAAAGGCTTCCTCATCTTCTGTATCATATCTGACAGGAAGAAAATCCCCTTGATGAACCGAAAGTAGCATCCACTGTTACTGACTCATACAAGAATAACAAATACATTGCTAAAACATGACTTGCCATCTCGTATGAGCACAGTCTTTCACAATCTGTGGAGAGAGTGGAACTGGTTTGCAAGTCTAACGGGTGAGATACTTTCCCATTATCATTAGCACTAACTTGCCTTGATGAAGCAACATCACATGTGCTTGCAGCAGTGTGTTCTTTTGCAGCACAGCAAGAAGATAAGCTACCTTTGAGAATTTGCTTCTTGATTTCCTCTTCCTCTTTTTATTTCTCTCTGCTGCTTGGAAAGAAATATTTTTCAATTTTGTTTTTGGAAACTGTTATGGAGCTCTACCATCAAACCAAATTGGCCTCCTTGAATTGTTCCTCACTGGTGCATCGTGCGCCACAATTGTATACAGTTGTCAGAGCCGGGTCTGGTTCATTGACAATGCTAAAATAAGCAATCTGTTGTGTGTGATATTTTTCAGGGGGATAACTGAAAATGTAATGTCATATTTTATATTGCTCTGTGCCTGTGCTCATGATAATTTAGAAGAAGAGGGGGGTAAAGCAATAGCTTTAGTTCTGAGTAAATCAAAACTACAGTTTCTACTAAATCAACACCTTTGTGTCTGCCAGATTGGATTTTAAACTTGCTAATGTCATGCTTTTAGTTTCAGAGTCTTGCTGAGCTGATAGTTTCCTCCCATAAAAGTCAACATCCAGGCCGACTGTATGTGTTGAATGAACTTATCAAGCTGGCATTTGTAAACCAGGGCACCATTCTAAAATGTAACAACTAACAATACTTTTCACAATAGCATTGTCCACTTATCGTCAAGAAGTAAGAAAAGCAGCAGTTTAGACAAGCAGATGGAGAGATTCTGCAAGTAAGACAGATCTGTAATCTTGTTGCAAGTTACAACAAGATTACATTTCTAATCACCAAACACCAACTTTTTGGACCATAGAATGGTTTATGAAAAAAATAACTTTACAGTTATAAAATATCACCTGAATATCCTCATAAACTGTTTCAATTTATACCAAAATAAAGTAAAACAATGTGTATATTTTCTTAAAAAATGCACACAAACGAAAGCAATGTTATGAGAAAAGATAGAGATTTAAGAGAACAGATACAGACGTGTATCTGTATGTTAGTTGTGGTTAAAATGACTGCCATAATGTTTCCACATAACAAACACACACACACATACACAGACACACACACACACACACACACAAAACCACTCATTTATGGGAAGGCCTGCTCTGTCTCCATCTGTCTTGCTCCTCCACCCCAATCTTCCTGACAGGTCATTTGTTTTCATTTCGTGAATATTTTTGCTTGATATGTAATAATAAATAAATATCTATATATTGAACAAATCATAAAGAGGGGAAGATGGGATTCTTCATAGGTTGTCACTTACAGTTTTGCATTGCTGTTTTACTCTCGCATCAGACTTAATGGGATGAGTTTATTGTCATAGCATGTCATCTAGTGTCTGAGCATGCACAGAAATGTGTTGCACCTTTCTGCTGATAAAACCCATGGACCGTAAGGATCCATTGCTGCATGCAGAATCTATAAATGCAATGTGTATCTCGGAATATGATAGATATGAGGGAGAGGGGAGAGACATTTGGACCTGTCAAGATAATACCTAATAGCATTAGACTGCAATAAGACAGGCTAACTTAGACTGAGCTATCAGGCAGATGGCCTTTTCCTCTGGATTTCTGTCTCGTCCCAGCTCTCTCTCTCTCTCTCTCTGTCTTTCTCTCTCTCTCTCTCTCTCTCGCTCACTGACAAACCTTACAGTAAGCATTTTAATTCCCCCTGACCTTTACTGATCTCAACCCGGCAGTTTTTGCCCGTTGCTTAGGGCCAAAACAAAATGAAATTTGAATTTCAGCTCAGAATAATTTAAGATGATCCCTTCTATGCAGGGAGTCTGAGCTATTTTGTAGTTTGGGTTCTGCCAACTCTGACTCAATAGACCTTCGTGAGAGCTCTCTCTCTCTCTCTCTCTCTCTCTCTCTCTCTCTCTCTCTCTCTCTCTCCCTCTCTCTTTCTCTATTGCCTATGGGACTGTGGGATCACATACAGTGTGCTGTGAGTGTGAGGCGCGAGGGGTTGGGATGAGGACGGGTGTGGGAAGGGGGGGGGGGGGGGGGGGGGGGTTGAGGGTGGGAGGCTGAGCGAGCAAAGTGTCCCCAATATTCTCATGTATGCAAGCATGAGCACATGGCACACACACAAACACACACAAAAGCTGGCACACAAACACGGAGTGCTCCAACTCTAGTACACTGAGCACCAGAGGGCTTTGTGAGTGAGGCTGAAAAATGCCATGTCAGCACGCACCACATGGAAGTTTAGAGGGGGGAAAAGCTAAATAGTAGGAAAAAATGAGTGTGTGATGAAAAATGCATGGAGGGGAGAGGGGGACAGGAGCTCCAATTGTCTACTAAGAAAGTCCTGTGGATCCTTTCCCTCCTCTTTATTCAGTTGGTTCTTCTGACAGTGCTGCCTGCCACACATACCACCTACAAAATAAAAAGTAACATTCTTACAAACTGCACAAACACCGCCTCAAACACAGAGACTCTGCAGAAATAAATATGTGGCTCCTAGGGGTGTGCATCTCTCCCCGCCTCATCCCATTTAAATCTTGACTCGTGTGCTACAACCATATTCAGAGACAACTCATTTAAATATTGAATGATCTGGTAAAATTTAATCCAATCCAAAGTGATAACTCAATCTCTTTTTAAACCTTATGGAACTGAGAAAAAAGAGAAAAATTAACATGACACTTTAAAATAACATGTTAATAACAAGTATTAACTTCTGTTTATTCCTTGTCCAATTAAAAAAGGACTAGGCATAGTGTATAACAAATATTCTGACATCACATGCCCATGCAAAGGTGTCTCTCTTTCAATAAGATTTCAATTACAAGATAAAATAAAACCAGAATTAGAAAATAAATGAAAGTGTTTTGACTATTACAATTATGGGAACAAAACCCCTTTATGCTAAAAGGATTAGCAATTAGCAATCCATGGCCTTCATCACTCAGCAACCTTGTTCTTGTTGGTATAAATACTCTTTGAAATAAAAATTGGTCTGATTATGTTCTGGTACACAGTTTATTTCTGCATAAAACCCCATATTTGACTGAAAAAAGGCAGAAGGGAAAATGTCAGATGCTGAAACTGAGAAATGTCATTGTTAAAAAATAACGGCTTTGGAACATCTCACAGTTAACGAGGTTAACTGGCAACAGGTTAGAAAACTGATTGGGCTAAAAAAAAAAAAAAAAAAAGCATCCTAGAGATGCTGAGACTTTCTGAAGTAAACATGTGGAGGGCTTCACCACTTCATTCCATCGTCTACAGTACATGATAAAATTAAAAGATTCAGATTACAAATGAACTCGGTCTTTCTTCTGTGTCATCAACCATTTCTCAAAATGCTAAAAGTTACATTAAGTTAACAAGACCAGCCCCTTAATTGTAACCTATAATTTAACTAGACTCACTTCTACTCGAACTACGTGTGATTCATCGCTGCATTCACATTTAAATCATATCCAACAACGTCAATGCGCTTTCTGTTCTAAGAAAAGTTGAAAACTGTCCTGAGGTCTGTTGAGTCCAATTCTACTTTGTTTGATAAGGCACCATCAGTGCTGAACCGTATATACAGGCTATGAAGCAACATATACTGCCAAATGAAAACGGGAAAGTTACTTATTTCAGCAGGACAATTCCAAACCACATTCTGGATGTATTACAACCACATGGTTCTGTAAAGTCAGGGTGATAAACTGGCCTTCCTGCAGTCCTGAACTGTCTTGACTTGAAAATGTTTGGTGCGTAACGTAGCATGAGGTAAAAGAGACTCTTGACTGGTGAACAGCTGATATATGAAAGCTAAAACAGGCATTGGATCCCTTAGATTCCAGAGTGCTAACATAGTGTTGTTTAAAGACAAAGTGATGCAGCAAGGTGGTAAACATGACCCTGTCCCAACTTTTATTTTTTGTGTTGCTAGAACTGAACTCTGGGCTTTTGGTTTTCCAATAATAAATACACTTTTTTATTGTATGATAAGTTATCTTTGTGCTATTTTCAATTAAATATGGGGTTTCAACTGTTTTTCATCACATTCTGCTTTTATTTATATTTTACACAATGCCATTTTTTTTAGGAAGAAGGGTTGCAGGGAGCAATTTCTTAAAGTACAATATGAAGAATTGTTACACTAAAATATCTAAATTAACAAAACTGCTAGAGAGAATCACTCCCATGATTCCTCGTCAGCCTCGACTTTATCTTTTTTTTTTATTGTTGAGAGGCGGAGGAATGTACTGTGCGTTTAACCAAAATTAAAACTTCACATGACATCCATTATTGCCATGCGCTATAGAGTAAAAGCAGTTTTTAAAATGTAATATATTTTTTTATGTGTTTATTTGATGAAGAAATGTGTCTACTGTCAATTCCCTGTCCAGCTCAGAATCAGTATTCTGCTTCATTCTCCATGAAAACCTTCACAGGCCTCCTTAATCATGCAGTAGAGCTGATGAAATGATAGAGAAACACCAGCAATTAGACACCTGCAGAACAACTCAATCAATTTCTGCAACCCTGCCCTTCTTTTCCACCACAGTCCTTGAACACATTTCACTCACATGACAACATAGAAGTCTACACTTGCACCATATATTTGTAACCTTTTTTTTTTTCTACTACTGTCATCTTGGGCTTCTTTCTTTTTTTTCTACAGCACACACTGCTGGCGGATGTCAGGTCGATCTGTCAAGACTTTCTTCCATTGCGGTAAAAACAGCATGTTGTCCTTTTCACTCAACAACTGTCTGACAATGTTAATCTGCAGGAGAGGATTTTGTTGACAGAACACATTATGGAGCTTTAGGGGGGAAAGGTTAGGCATCAGCACAGAAGAAGAATTTAAATGGCTAAACCTCTTATATGGCATGAACTTATATGAGAAAATGCCCAGTAGACTTAACCCTGCCCTTTTAAATTAGTTCATTATGGCTTGTGTATTTGTGTGCGGTCCATGTATAAGATAGTGCCACTGTGTGTCCTACTGTATGTGTTTATGATGGGGTATATTTTTCAGACTGCCTAGCCATATAGAGCTAGAGAATTATTTAATCTTCTCAGAGCTCCATCAGCAGTTTATCAGCTACCCCACCTTTGCTGAGGGGGTGGGGGGGGGGGGGGTAGTAAGATGAGTGGCAGAAGTCAGAGAGGAGGAGGTGTCTGCATTTCAAATATCAATTGGTGCTGTCAGCGTGGCCCAGTGTGCTGAAGGATTATCTGAAATTAGTTTAGTTAATTCATCATTTTAAAGGGCAGTTGCTTTGCCGCTGATTAGTTATTGTACACACTTGTCAATTAAGGTTCCCGGGAGAATGTGTCTCAGGAGGACTGAAGCTGACATCAAATACAAACACACACACCGGGGAAGAAGGAAGGGAGAGGAGACACAGAGGGATGTGTGGAGGAAAAAAAAACAGAAGGATCTGTGTTATGCAACATTAAATAAATATTTTTTGTCTACTTACATTGGTTAGATATGGCCTGAGAGAAAATAAAAAATATGGGATTTTTTTTTTCTCCCAGAAGTGGGTGTTGCACGGCGGAGGTGGTTGTAGATGTTGTGAATTAGAAAAAATCAATGTTTGAGCCTTTGTACAAAAAGGCCAAGTGGAGGCCATCACATTGACCTCTCCACAGGTTTCTATTCCCATAGTTACTGTTGCTATGATACTGGATTCAGTTCACCATGCTATATATGGCCCAACAGAGAAACTCTGGTCAAAGCACTGACAGAGAAATAGAGGATGTGGACTGAACATAACTCATTACAAACAAACAGATGTGATGTGAAGAGGAATTCATACTTATATTACAAATACGTTCATGTGATTTTCAAACACAATCAATACATAATAAGACCTATACTGGGGCAACAGGGGGCAACTGTGGCTCATTTGGTAGAGTTGGTTGTCGGTTGTCGGTTGTCGGTTGTCGGAACCTCAAATTGCTCCCACTGCTTCGTTAGCAGCGTATGCATGAATGTGATCAGTTACTTCTGATGGTCACTTTACATAGCAGCCTCTGCCATCAGTGTGTGAATTGGTAGGTGTGACATGTCAGAAGACTAAAGAACAATACAAGCGCTAGTACATATACTGCAATTTACCCTGTTTTAACCTGTATTATAGTATGAATATATAAGCCTGAAACCTACACTAAAAAGAGTTTATTCAGCACTGAACAAGCATTTCTCTGTTCCTCATAATTAATGCTTAAAAAGTGCATTCTGGTTAATCTAGCTACCCATGGGGCGAGTATGAGAAGCAATGTGACAATTTTACTCAGGGATACAATGTAAACAGTCTTTCTGAACAAAATATATTGGCTTTTCAAACGTTATGTTTCCACAAACACATTTCTGAAAGATACTCATCTGGGGAGGATTTTAATCATGATTTGAATAACTTAAAATGTCTCAGAGACGCAAGACATGAGTGTAAATTTTAGTATGAATTTACACTTGTATTGCTTGATAAGAAATTTGCATTTTGAGCTCTATGTGGCACATGCTTTTACCACAACTACTTTACAATATATATACGCCTGCTACACTATGTGTTTTTGTATTCACTGATGCTGCATTCAACTGTGGTTGTTAGTCCTGTTCCAGGGGACCGATAGCACTGCTGTTTTTTAATCCTTGCGGCTTGTTAGGTGTCCTACCACAAAGTTAATTACGTCCACCTTTCATCCCAGGTGGAAACCAGTCTTTGTTTAGCTGTTTAGAATGAAAAAGGTACCTCTGTAATCCTGCTGGGGCTGTGGCATTTCTTC
The DNA here is from genome assembly GCF_963930695.1 of Labrus bergylta. Lineage (NCBI taxonomy): Eukaryota > Metazoa > Chordata > Actinopteri > Labriformes > Labridae > Labrus > Labrus bergylta. The sequence goes on from NC_089200.1 coordinate 18,921,209, forward strand.
TCCTCATTCATTAAGGCTTTGTCCCCTCATGTTCCCCCCAAAGACCCAGTGAAAGTTGTAGAAGATCAATAGATGTTTTTTTTTTCAACATTGTGAATACCAAATGCAATTTGGCTAGTCACTGTAGAACCACTTTTTTTTTTTAACTATCTTTGAACTGTAGAGTGCTTAACGATTTATTTTATTTTCAGCAACACTTTAAAATCCTCAACATTAAAGATGTGGGCTTCATGACTGAATATCTTGCTAATGCAGCAGTTATTTTAGAAATAAGCACTCTACAAGGAATTCTATATTTTTAAGAAGTTTCCTTTGATGTGTTTTTTAAGCTTTTATTTCAATAAAAAAATGTTTTTGCATTTCACAGCGAGAAATGCAATGCAATTTTTCTCAGTCACTATGCATGCTGTTTCCTTTAAGGCGTTTAGGGGGGACAGATCAAAGGGCAAAGGTCAATAAGTGACTTTACTGGGGTCAAAGAAAGATAAGAGATTGCAGGTGCAACAGTCATGGAAGGAACATTTTCTGTGCAGGGACAAACAGAGATCAGAGGTGATGACTATTGCACAAAATGAAAAGTCCAAGCTGAAATAAAATGAACAGATATCAAATGTATTGTCATTGGTTCTACTCTAAAACCTTCCCTGACTACCGAAGGTAAACATCACATGTAGCACATTTGACCCAATGTTCCCTAAGCTAACCCTGTGTGCACAGAGGAAGGGCAGATGGTAAAGAAAAGGAGAAAGGGCTTCTATAAATGCAAACCAGTGTGGTCTTAAATCACAAGGCTGAACGTAACCTTTTACATCGGAGGACAGCGAGTGCATTAGAAAAGCAAAAGAAACAGCAGTCATGAAATGAACCAGACAGTTACTGCTCTTCCAGCTTTAGTTTCAGAGCTGACTTCTTAAAAATACAAAAGGGAGTCAGAAAAAATACAAATGCCAGAAAATTAAATAATAAAGTGTTTCTACAGTTTCCAATTCCATTCATCTCGCTGACCTGCAGTAACAAGAGAAATCAATGCAGCCGCAAGTGAAATATTCTGAATTGAAGGATGGCAAAAGCCTCCTGCTTCTGCACAAAAACAAAGACCATCTTTGTTCTGAAAAATCACTCCGTGAAAAAATGAATCACTCAGGGGTAAAATACTGGCAATTGTTTGGCTGTAAAAATATGCGGACCCAGACATATTCACTTTCCTCCAAGTCTGCCTTATAGAAATAGAATTTGTTAAACAGTACACAAAACCTCAACTTCAGCTCTGTGCATTGTTTCCAGGCTGGTGCACATTAGAAAGTTTTTCAATTTCTTAAATCTGAAAAAATAAGAGAAGCATATCTGCACACAAAAGGATACATGCCGGTATATGTACTTTGGATTAGGAAGAATTACAAAAAAAAATAACCTGAAGTACTTCAGTGGCAATCTGCACAAATGTCAATAATACTAAGAGGCTGGGATTTCCCTCTTTTCCTGTCACATCTTGTGATTGTAACGCCAAGAAAAAGAAGCAAAGTGAGAGATATCTGCCTTCCCCTCTGCCTTCAGGTAAAACTCATCCATCTCACGTGTTGTCAACACAACAATCTGGCCTATAAGGCTGTGTGGGGTGTGTACTGGAGTCCTGTGTGAGATTGTTTTCTTAATCCCGCTCCCGCCCGTGATTTGTTCCTTCTTCTATTACGCCTTTACTGTGTTCTAATTTTTGGGTGAACGTGGCCGGGTTTAAACCAGAGGACTTCTTGAGCTCGTAAGTGCCGCGACCAGCTCACTCGAACAGCCCGATCCACGGAGTCACTTGGGTACGATCTCCTCCAAAGATACAGCTGTCTCCCTGAGAGAGCGCAGAGGGATAGGGATAGGGACTGAAAAGATTTCCCTGCCTGTACAGCTTCACTTTTGACCATTTGTGATACTCTGGAGTACACAACTGTATTGCCTAAACTTCCATTGACAAAACAGAACAAAGTAATAAGATTTAGGAGGAGATATAAGTGTATCAACATATGAAGAAGTCTAGCCCTATAAGGTTTTGGAGACTATATTAGTGCTGACTATTACTTTTTGACCACAGCCACTAAGATAGCCACAGTCCACTCTGTAATTAAACAATAGTGTGAAGCCCAACCACACGCTGGAGCAAAATGTCAGTTATACAGTTGCAAAATCATTTACAGTATCCTATTTTGACTTGTGAGAAAATGACTGACGTAGCATCAGAGATGAACCCTGACCTGGCCATCTAGACCATCAAGGTGCATAGACCACCTTTGTTTCCGTGCAAAGCGCCGCTTCCATTCATGTCAAAATGTCAAATATGGATCCTCTAAACTTATCTCCAAAGATCACTTTCAAACGACACTTGTCTTCGAGAGAGGGACCTCAGCATCGATAGTGTGTCTGGGAGAAAAAGGAGGAAAGGTGACTCACAGGCCATGGAGAAAAAAAAGAAAAGAAAAAAAAAGCAAATAACTGTTGAAGCGTGAAAGTCTGAACATTTTCTTTTCCTTTTACTCTTGGAGCAAAGAAAGCTTTCTTTCAGGTCTGGAGATTGTGAAATGTTATTTCTCATCTATCTTCTTTGAGGCACAAAGAAACCTGAAGAGCTATGGTTACAGCAGTTTAGTAACCATCCTTTTTCAAAATTGAGCTCTTTTCAGATGTTGTGTGCAATTCAGACCTCCTGGGATTCTCTGCAGCGTGCCCTACCACGTCTACAGGCTGCAGGAAATTGGAGAAAGCTTTTTGTACAATACACTGTCACGTTTACAACTCCCTTACCAGCCATAGCTTACCCCGGCACCATGCAGAGTGTCTATCTAGTGCGAGTAAGACCTCATCCCACCACCTCCTCATTTGTATTCTTCTTTCATCATATGTTAGATACATACCTTTGGGTTTGATATTCAAGATGTTTTACCTCCATGGGTGACCATTTCAGCTGTAGCATGAATTTTTATTTCCTTCCTGGGCTCTGTAGTTGAATACGTTATACGTTCTGTCTGTAATTTCCATGCTCAGAGACATGCAATCACTGTTTTGGCAGCTAAATTTCTCATCTGCTGTGACAATTAACTGTTGATCAGCAGCAACTACAGCTGAGTCCCATGCAAAGTAGAGCCTTTCATTCAGCAGCATGCGAAATGAAAAAAAATAAACAAAAGAAAATCGTGAAGAGGCAGATGTTATACACAAATTACTTAATTTGCTTCTGAACAGTTTTCTTCCATCATATCAGAGCTGTTAAACAGCACAGAGGCGTTACATCTCCACTAGAAGAAAACTCATCTTTTTTATCCGAAAGGCCTCCCAAGACTGTTGTCTTCACTCATCAGCCGGAGAACAATAAGCCCTGGTGCTCCACATATCCTTGATAGCCACGTTAAGAAAAACACCTTTGGGATTTCTCCTGTCAGCGGGTGTTTGAAGTGTACCTTATGGAAATGCCACCATCAGAAAAAAAATATTGTATTTCTTGATTTTTACTTAACCCTCTTCCCCCCACCTCAGCCATCTTCAGCTCCAAGAGACAATTTAGACTTGTCCTTGGCTCAAAGGCAGCACCACTTGAAAAGCCTTTAGATTTGGTTTGCGCACACACACATCAAAGAGACCAGGAGCTTATTTTCAAGTATTTTGCACCCTGAGGCTAGGAGCTACTTCTGAGGCGGCTGTGTTGCCTGTAAATAGCTCGGTATTCTGTTCCACGGATCCCGGCAAAGCAACATCTACCAGAGAGCGATGGGCAGGGGCCTCCGTGCTCTAGTATCACCAGAGGTAACAGAGAGGGGGGGGGGAAAAATCAGTGTGCATAATAGTTCTGCCGATTGCTTTCCTAAGGTGTTGATCAGTAATGCTCACAACAAACTAAACTCAATCCAAGTCTGCAGGGGCAAATGCCACAGAATGTTCTGCTTCCTTGCCTTTGAAAGATCAAACTTTTCCTCTCGCGTTTGATGGTGCTGCCCTGTGATGTGCTGGAAGTTTCCGAGCCTCCATATTCATGTTGTGATGACATAAACAGTAAAATATTGTATGAACTTTAATAGTAATCAGTAGCATGGAAATTGAAGCTGCTGTTACTATATACCGCTGTGATTAACAGAATACTTATTCAGTCTGTTTTTTAATACACCCTCTAGCTATCAGTGGGTGTGCAGAACTCTCCATTGACGCACAAATACCATCTATTAAGTAAATGAGAGAAAGATAAAAAAAGAAATAAGGTATGTGAATTGTGATTGGTTTGAAGTAACTTTACTAAATGTCTCCCTGAATATAGAAATAATTCAACAAATATCTGTGGACTCCAGCTCAGCTGTAATTCTGTGACTGCTTTAATCACACACAAAAAGGCCATGAATTGAACGCCAGAAAATCCTCTATATCAACATTTCCAAATAGCATCAATCAATATTTTAAATAATGGTTCCATTAGTAGTGGAAATGTGCCTTTAGAGGGAGTTGTTTGTCTTAGATCATTCTTTCCACAGTGATGCCCTACCTCATTTGAATTCTGATGCCCCAGAGTGCAAAACATCATTCACAAGAAGACTGCTCGCTGTGATTAGCCTCATGCCTTAAACCATATATTAAAATTCATTTTAAATGTCTTTCAAAAACCCATAAAGAGTCCGTATTGACTCGAGGCTGCCGGGCTGCAGGCTGCTCCTAATCAGTTCCCTCCATGGTCCATTTAGCCTCTGTGTTATTAAAGATAATACAAATAAAATAAGTGTTAACATGAAGGCACTTTGAATCCTTCCCCTGGAAAGAAAAAAGAAAAGAAAAAAGCTTCCCTTCACCAACTGTCAATAATTTGCACTAGAAGAAGATTTCTTTTCAGTTTCCCACGCTTGCTGTGCATTTGTGCTGAACAAATTCCAGTTAATTACAAGGCAAATGGTACAAAATGTGCTCTGTGACCATTACAATCCTGTTTGCTATGCTCAGCGAGGATGTATCACTCATCACACCCACACAAACACAAGTGCGCACAGATAAATGAAAACACATAGATATAAAGACTCCAGTTAACACATTTCTCTATGCCAAAACAGTTTTGTACCTCCCCTGATTAGACACTTGCGTCATTTGTAATCTCTCCGATTTACTGATGTAAAATTTCAACACTTTGCTCTATCCTCTCTTGACTTTGACCAATATTGTGAGGAGACAGTCATGTACCAGCAATGGAGCTTTAATGAAAGGTTTGCAACAAGCGTAGACGCTTGGTTGATCTAATGAGGTCCCTAACTGTTTCTGCCATCTGCCAGACCAGAGTCATGACATTAACTATGCAGCCATGCTAAGCTGCAAATCCTTTTTCAGATGAAGTAACTCTCATCCGCTCTGTGTTGAGTCCTGATGCACGACTAAAAGCACATACCTCACAGAAAGCCTCAACATCAAACAAGGACTGCAGACTTTCAATTTCATAAGAAATACACAGTGCCTATGCACCAAACTGTGGAACACCATTTAAACTTTATAACGCTGTAGACACAAAAAGCCCTCCTGGCTTCTGGCTAATGTAACGTTTTTCTTTGATTTCTCAGAGCTTTTGTAGCAGTATTGACGTGCCCAGTATAGAGGGGCCTTGCTTCGAGTCAAACTCATCTGCAGTTTACGAGGGTGCCATTGTTCGCCTGGCTTGGGAGAGGTCACTGCAAGGGAGGAGAATAAATGTGGAGTGATTGACTAGTCTCTGTTGGAGAAATGAGTTCTCCATTCATTCCCCGGCTTCCAGAGGTGAAACGTCCTTCATGAAAGTAAACACAATCTGACAGGGCCCTACAACAGACGCAAAGGCACAGCATGGCTCAGCCAACGAGGACGGCCCTTTGCTCGACACTCCTCTTATACCCTCCTGTGTCCTTCTTTTCCGTCCAACAAAGAACCACAATGCATGGGGACTCTTTGCTGCAGCCGGACACTTTAGTTGGATTACTGTTCAAGCACACGGTCAAACTTAATTCTGACATTTAAAAAAACACATGAATCCAAAGAGATGGGACGCATTCATTTAGGCAAACAGCACAGTTTTTCTCTGTAGGCTTTCATCCCAGGTTCTTTCAGATCCCTGAGCCCACCTGGAAAGCAAATTGAAACCAGAGCGCCCATCAGAGACCAGATTAGACTGTTTTCCCGACATGCTTAAATTGCAGTAATCTTGAATGTAGATCACATCTTCAGCTAATTGATGGATTTGCAAGAGGATCTGAGAGTAGCGAGGCTCCGCTGAGCTCCTGTTTATTTTCAGAAGGCAGATGCTTTAACCCTTCTCTGGCTGCTGACCCGAGGCCAGTGAAATTAGAGCTTGCAGCATGCCGTCTTCATCTGTGACACAACTGTCCAAAGGCTTTGCCTGACATTCACACACTCACAGTCTGCTTAATTAGAGAGATAGATATGCCTGGGTTTCTGTTACACATCGGTTTCACATGAATAGTTCAAAGCACGTAAAGCTTACTATTGTTCTTTGAGACCTTTCTTATCATTCATGGTAGAAGCTCCAGTGAGCATGCAGGTAGTCTGCCATCCACCCATGCAAAGATGCTAAGAGAAAGTGTGGTTAGCAGCTCATCCCAGCATTGTTCCATACTAATCTGTTAGCAGCCACGGTAAAGGTTTAAATACATATATATATATATATATATATATAAGCAGTCAGAACTGTTGACAGCTCTCTGTCTAAAAACCAACACACTGTCGAACACAAGTCTTTTAGAAAGCCAACTGAAGATCTAATGCCAAACTATGTTCTCACAAGTGATACAAAATTAGCTTGTGTAGTCTGTGGGAATCAAATGAACAAATAAAAAGGTTTTATGGAAACATGTTTTTGTTGTAACTTTATGTGAACATGTAGTTCTCTTCACTCTGCATGTGTAGACTTCACCTTTTTGTGCAGGCCTGGGTATGAAGGCCATGCATTCACACTGTTAGTCAGTTGAAGCGTAAGCAAGCTACCAGCTTCCCTCATATTAATTGGTGACAATTTAGTGAATCCAAAGATACGGGCTACATTTTATTTATCCCGTCTGGCCTGGGAACGCCTCAGAATCCCAGAGGAGGAGGTGGAAAACGTTGTTTGGGAGAGGGAAATCTGGGTTGACTTTTTGCGCTTGCTACCACTGCGACCCGATCTCAGATAAGCAGAAGAAAATGGATGGATGGATGGAATTTAGCGGTGGAAAGAAATGCTTTTTGGAACTGTTTTGGATTCATAACAAACATGTTGTATTGTATAAAACATGAGACAGACAAAAACAACAGCTTCTCTTACATTTGTTCACCGTACTTCATGTTGTTATCACATTAAAGAATGTTATCACTCATCACATATTTTTCTCAAATCATGCATGTCTAGTGTGGGAAAGTATTAGAGAGAAATGCAAAGAGGGACCATTCGCCCATGTGTTGGTATTTTTGCATGTGTGGACAAAAAAAGATGTCCTGAGAGCTGCATGTGTTTGAGGATGTGCTGTGTTTTGTGGTTGTGGCAAGCAATGATCTATTTTTCCCTATTACCCCACTGCATACGTGTGGCTCATTTACATTCATGGTTATCCAGATAATGAAGCTTTCAATCCGGGGGATCCTGTGGTGAGAACAATGAACCCAATTACCTCCTGCCGCCTGTGAGATGGGATGGCAGACTCCGAGACAGATGGGAGAGGCTGCACTCGGCCGGCAATCCAATCACATTCATCTCACTCGCTTCCCGTTTCCCCTGTTCATGTGTTCTGCAGCAACTTATCAACAGGCAGCGGCCAAGAACCTGGGATCATTACATCACACACACCAACAAATCTGCAAACACACACACACCTGCACAAACACAATCCCTGGGGTCCCCTCAACCACTACAAACCCCCTTCTCTGTATCCACACAGCTAACATGCACCTCAGGTTTCTCTCTTCCTTCAAATACAAAGTTAATCCTAAGAGCTCACATGCTTCGCCTACTGGAGGAGGAGATTGAGGCAAGGAAGGGGTTTTGTGGTCGAGGTAATATCCACCTCAATCTTCATCTCCACACCAGTGAGACGGGCTCTGCCTTTCGAACATTCCTGATGATTTATGCAAGATACTCAAGTTTCCATTACGGGGCTTAATATTTCAGATATGAGCTCGGACTGAAATCATTCCGAGATGTACTCAGCCAAAGTTAGCGGCTACTTTTTCAGCCCTCGTGTGGATGTGCAACATGATGGAAGAAAATGGAAATAGTGTTGATCAAGAAAGCAGTTAAACAAGAGCATCTTTTTCATCACGTCTCTGATGCAATAGAAAGCAATAAAAATCAGTGAAGACGGCTGTTGAGTGAGCTTTATCACAACCTTGGCTTGTGTCACATTGCACCGTAGGGGTTTACGAGAAGACTATGCCCGAAACAGACAGAAATTTATAATCCAAAAAAGTAATAACAAACATATCTGAAGGTAAATCTTATCTTCAGTCCTGTATATAATTTACAAAGAAAATGATCATATTTGCCCTCTTCAGCTAAAAGTACTGTAGCAGTAGAGCTGCTTTCTATTCATCATTTGGAAGTTTTACAGATAAGAAAAAGTATAGTATAGTTCTTGAAAAAAGAGGACTTGACATTCAACAGTAGCCGATGATACAGTACGTGCCGGCATATAGACACTGCTTGAGGGAATGTATTCCACTACTAGATAATTGGCCTGTGATTGCGTGAGAGCTGAAACCAATTCTGCATAAAACTCCAATATTTTCTGCATGTTTCATGCAAAATATACCCTTATGTCATATTCTTCTCCCCTTATGGCCCCTAATTTTCAAACTGTGATCAATAGTAATTGACTTAATGATCGATGTGTCTCTTGAAGTTTTACATCAGTGCGTACTGCCATCAGTCGTGTCCACACGATCGTAGGGGGAGTGTATGGTTTGTTAGTGGGGATATGCAAGGTAATGCTTCAACAGCTCCCCTGAGTGACATATAGGTGTTTTTATGTTAATGAATGTCAGCTGAAGATATCTCGTTGGTCATCCCTGGGTACACACAGGTGTGTAGACAGACCTACACACACACACACACATACCTGCCAACCCAGGCGTGCAGTCTGCCTCACACACACATGCAGACTGAGACTGCACACCCACTGAACCCTTGGATGCATTATTGATAAGCTACTAATTACGCTTGTTGCAATTTCAGCTGACCTTTCCCTGGAACATCCCGGATCATTATAAGCCGCGTTCTCTCTTGAAATTGCAAAGGTAATCTAAAGTCCACCTCGCTCGCACCCCTTTATACCCCCCTCTATCCCCAACCCTCCACCCCCACCCCACTTCCTGCGAGTCACTGCCTGATGAAGATATGTTCTTTCAATTCCAAATAGAAGCTGTATCGTAGCTCAATGCATTACCAGGCTCTGTAAAGCCTTGTTGAAAAAAAATCATCTTATGATATTAGAAAAAAATGAAAAAAAAAAAACCTTTGCAAAAACCTTTTATAAGACCGGTGCGTAGAAGAGCAATGTGTTCATCAAAAACTTAAAGGTAAACTCCCGCACACTGTCTAACTTGCAAACAAACATCTATTGGTGACGCTTCAGTACTAAACGTTCATCAGGAAAACATTTGGTTAAAATTGGCAGGACATTTTAAATAGAAAGTGGCTACAAGTCTGCAACCAATCATCATTCTGATGTCAGCTCTCAATCAACACTGAGAGAGCACACACATAAAAACAAGTACCGAAAGCCTATAATTAGACTACAGGCAAACTTATAGCATGTGGCACCAGCAAACATGGGGAAGGTTAAAGTATGTGCATGAAATGACAGGAGATCTATGTGGTTCCTCAAAGATGAATCAATTTCTTTACGATGAGACCGACCAAGTCTGCTGCTAAATGTATGTATTAATAATATGTGGTTGTGCCCCCAAAAGTCAATGTCCACTGAGTGAGCTCTCTCGGATGCTTGAGCTGAGACTGTGGCTCTGTGGATGTGACATGTATTCTTATTCCTAATACCAATCGATATTAGCTGTCCAAAATCACACAAAAGTTGATCAGCCTTTATCTTTCCATCTTCACAACCAAACATATTTATACAGAATACACAAACAATTCAACAATTCTCCCTCTAATGCGGGGTGCACACTATTAGAAACCAGGCCAACATTGGACCCAATTCCCTCTTTACGACACTCTTAAGCAAATTGCTAATTTTTTAATGGTTCTAAAGATTATAATTGAGACAAAACAAGGTGAAGGGTATCATCCAAATAAAAAAGGAAAACAGGTGCTGTTTAGAATTATCTAAAGGTTATTTTGCCAGACTTTCTTGTGGTGTGAGGGGTGTTGAGATTTATCTGGGATCTGCTCGAAAGCATGTTTTGGCCGCCCTAATTGCAAATTGTAAATAATAAACATGTTCAATATTTACAATCTGATCTCCTGTTGTGCGGGGTGAGACCTGAGAACAGCAGAGCACAGAGGTGAAAAAAAGCTCTTGCACTTTCAGTGCGATCAGATTTGTTGGTGATGGGAGCTGATCAAAATAAACAGACAGGAGAGGAAAAAAAGGGCTGGGAGCAGCAGTTTGCTGGCAGCACTGTGAACCAGGTGAGCCAGTGCAGACAGGGACAACACCAGCCAAAGGATTAATGGTCCCATGGGAAACCAAGGTAAGCCTGCTGCTCCTGCCTGACATCTTTGTACTTGTAAGAGCACAGAAATTAGCCAGGCAATGTGGAGAGTAATGACCAGGGCACTTCCATCAGTCCCATTTAACAATGCATGCAAAGCCTACAGAGGAAAATGCAGGCGGAGAAAAACAGTAAATGGTCTCTCTTGGGCATGTGCGCAGAGTTGCATGAAGCAGTTTATCAAAGACGGCCTGCTGTGAAAGTAAGAGAAACATTAAAGTTATAACCTGCCTGTTAAATTACAGCAATCACATTATACATTAGCCATATAAATCACTGTTACTCCATTTATTTTTAAAAGTAGAAGCACTTCAAACTGGCATCATTTGTTAAAAATAATCAATGAATGCACTGCAAAAACAAGCAAAAAAACTATTTCTAATTATACTTAATGCAGCTTCAGAGTTTTAAGTGTGCACAGAGACTTAATCTTGTTTAATATGGAAACACTTCAAGTCACTATCAGGACAATCCACTTTTAGACTGTCTGTGTTTATGTTTGCACCAGTCATAATTTTTTGGACATTTTAACTAACATGAAGCAACATTCAACTTCGCCACTGTTGTTTGTAGAGAAGCAGAAAGTTCCCTCCTGCTGCCTAGATTAGAAGATACTCGATGTTTCTAAAAATGTCTCTAAGAACTTTGTATAACTGAGCTTCTTGTGCAATTACTTTAAAAAGTGTTTCCCTTTGTCACGTCAGCTGTCAAGGTGAAATGTTTGAAATATTTGTCCAACTCAAAAGGACAAAGAAGAAACTATACTGTTCAGATCCGTCTTTAAAGTAAAGACTCATGTGTAGCTCTCGTCTGCAGTCTAATTTGGATAGTTCAAAGCGAGCGGCCTTGAAACAATCTTAACCCCCTGTATATATTCATGCAAAAGCTCAGCATTTTCCATCCATTCTCTCTTGTAACCAATCCATAAACAATGATGGATATGTATGTATTTCCCAAAAATAAAGGCTACAGCTTCAGTTAAAACCAGGGACAGCATATCCTGATGAGTGCAGACCAATGTGGTGCCATGGCCCCTCCACATACTCAAACACTGTATCAGACACAGGCATGCTCTCTCTCGCTCTCTCTCTCTCTCTCTCTATTCCTCTCAGCAGAGATGTCTGATCACACGAAAAATGACAGGAACACTAAAGTCAGACTGTTTAACAACATGTTGAGAATGCACTGACATACAGATACACACACACACACACTCACAAACACACACATACAAAATGTGTCCTCCTAAATAGGATCCCGAGAGAAGCTGAAAGGATGAAGCAAGCATCAGGGACCTGCATATGCATAGAATTTGTATCTTATTTTGAATGAAACCAACCATCTTAATAAGCATCTTAACATTTCTGCACCCAAGAATGGATCCATGTTTAACCAATTTTATTCCCGAGGAAGCAATCAATATAGTAAAATATTCTAGCTGTAAAAAAAAGCTAAAATATGTTGGATATGATATAATCCACCAAGGTCAAACTGGCTATGAAGATAAATCACAACAGATTCATCCATACGAAAAATGGAATGGAACATTGTAATCCAAAGTGTGCATGCAAAAATTCATCGCCCATTTCCTACAATATTCCAAATTCTAAAACTCTGTTAAAGTTAGCTCAGAAAATATACTTCAATGTCTTGTGGAAATAATTTATTTTGACACTTTTTGGACGGTTAAATCTGTATTCATCCAAGAGCACAGACTGGCATTTTTTTCTTCAGGTTGTGAAAACAGAACCTTTTTGGCACAGATGGAGGAAAAGCATGGATGGAGGGGTGATGGTGGTCTCCCAGCTGTCTAAGACCCAGGCTTGTCCCAGCACACTGGTTCCCACTAATGACCAGAGACCCTGAATTTCTGCAACTCCCCTGGGACAACAGCTGCTGCCATTCCTAGCTTCTCTTTGAAAGGGACGTGGCAGCAGTTGAGCTGGCCGGCGTCCTGCCTAGCAGAGCAGCAACTCAGGGATGGGGGACAGGCAGGCTTGTTGTGCCAGCAGGGTGGCTAAGCCTGCTGAAAGCCTATCCAGCCAATTACTCCCTTCCAATGCCAAGCTAGCCCACTAATGGAGAAACAGGGGACCGCACGCTGTTGGGTCATCTCACAGGTAAGCAGTGGCACTCCCACTTTCAGTTTTTCTGTCTGACAGGATTAAATGGGAAGAAAAGTTCAGTTTGATTCTCTCCAAACCAATTTGTTTAAAATGACAAATTCCTTAAAGAGCTCTTGTTTCTCTCGGTCTTCCACTCACACATAGCCCCTGGTGAAGCTTACCCTTTAGACTACTTGCAGAGGGACTGAAATTGCTGTATAGAAAGAGTAGTGAAAATAGTCGGGCTAGAGGGGGTCGGACTCCTATGGTTAGACCACGTTATCATTCCGTCCACGTACCTACTGTTCAGATAAGCAGCACAGTGCCTCCAGTGAGCCTTGCCTCCATCGACGGCATACATATACTTTAACACAGCTAATTTGTGCAAGTCTTGCAGCACTTGCACACCATTTAGAGATACACTTCAGATTTCACTAGAGAGCCAGTAGACCGTATGTCGGGATGGAGGTCAGAATAAATAAAGCTGCTGCAACCCAGGAGAATTACATTTAAAATATGTATTGTTTCAGTGTGTATTGTTCTCTGTCAGGGCTGTTCAAGAAGCAATCAGCATTACTGTTACTTCACATGTATTATAGCAGTTGTGGGTACACTGGGACTGCTGTGCCACAAAATCAACAAAAAAATCTGGGATCTTATTAGGTACATTTAGTTAATACTAAGAAATACCTGAGTTTTCCTAAGGGGTTAGGGTCCCAACATACTGGATCAGAGAGAAATATGGAATTACATTCTGAGGAAATTCATTTTGTTCCATGTGACAGTTTCTGGACTGTTCTTTTACCCCCTCTGTGTTTACAAAACAATTTGTGAGAGTCGGCTGAACCAACTTTCCTCTAACAATGTGTTATGAGACGGAGAAAAACAAGAGAGAATCAATAGGACCTGTGGTCATGTATAATTTGCAGGGCCAGCACTTGGCTGCCAACAAATAAAGATTTTTTTTTTTTTATCCTGCACGTTGCATTCAAGGATATTGGACAATTTTGTTGGAGGTAGGCGGCTATTTTCACCAAATCCTGGCAGCAGGTCAGACGAAGTGATTGAATCTGTGTAAGCTCAGTGGGTGCACACAGCACTGTCCCAGTGTAAACAGGAGGCCTGGTTGTGTTCTTCACACTTCGTTGTGTGTTATGTTTCTATCCCCACACACACACACACACACACACACACACACACACACACACACACACACACTCTCAGCTGAGGCACACTGACAAGCTGCACCTTGCACAAGTCAAAGCCAAACCACATTGGCGGTAAAATAAATCTTTTTTTAATTGCATGGATGGTAGTGCATGATTCTCAGTATTTTTTTGGGGTACAATCCTCCTTTGACCATCCGCTATGAGATTTGTCTGTGTGTGTGTGTGTGTGTGTGTGTGTGTGTGTGTGTGTGTGTGTGTGTGTGTGTGTGTGTATGTGTGTGTGTGTGTTTCAGTGTGTGCGTCAGGTTGGTTGGCAGGCTGTAAGGCAGCTTTGGCTAGTCAGAGAGCTCTTCTCTCTGAACCAGCTGGGCTCTCCTGCCTCCCTCCAGAGCAGAAAGTGCAGACCACATGGTCTCACCCCCACTCTGAAAGGTGCCATTCAGCCCCGCACAGCTAGACACACATGGACACGCATGCTAGCACACACAAACACAAACACACACACACACTAAACAGGACACATGGCTTACACCAATGCTTCACAAAGCATATTTCAAGGGATACCCTGTGCTGTCAACACACAGGAATCCAACCTGCACAGCTGAGTCATAAATTAACGATCATTTTCATCCAACAATCCAAGACATCATGCAAAGAAATAACAGCTATATGAAGGCATTGTTAGCAATAACAAAGAGTTTACTTAAATATCAAATGCACTCCTAAGCTGGCATTGCATTAGATTCTTCTATTCTATTCCATTTTTTCAATATTACAAAAATGTACTTCATTTATTGAAAAAGTAATTCTGTGTCTCAATAGAATTTACACTGCTAAGTCACACAGCTGATGTTGTTGATTGTTGTTTATCTCCAAACAGCACAAATGTTCATTTGAGGATAGAAAGTGATGAAAAAAGCTCTAATTTTGGTGATTAAAGAAAAAGTTGTATTCGTTGCGATATCATCCACAACTTTTTTTTTTTTATTAAAGAGGACTCAAATAATGTCATGACGTTTTTGGTATTATCCTTCAGGTTAGATAATAAAATCACCTTTTTCTAGGTTTTTTATTTCATGTTTACAGAATCCATTTGAAATAATTAAATATATATATTTTATTATTATCATTAGTAAGACTTAAAGAGTAGAGATACACGTCTCTGTAATCAAAATAAAACAACTACCAAGTCCAACCACTATTAACGCTATCCCCCTAAACCAATCCACAAATCCAAATCGTCCCACCTCTCCTCAAACTATAACACAGGGAAAAAAAGGAAGCAACAAAAAGACAACCATCACTTGCTAGATTAAGAAACAGAATAATTATTCAATACTGAAACTAAATAGAATGATTGTTTGTTTCTAAGTTATCAATATATTATTATTATTATTATTAGAATAATTCTTTGATTGTGTCTTAGTACTTAAATGCCATATGAAGGCACGCTTTTGATCATTGTGATCAGAAAAAAAAAAGCAAACTTTTGAACTGGGCCACGCTCAGCAGAGAAGGCGTTTACTTGTTCAGTCTCTCTGGGTGAGGTCACTGAGGTGGAGCGAGATAAAGGCAAAGACGAGGAGGAGGATGAGATGTTGGGAGGTCCAGGTCACATGGCTGGCCTTAGGACCTTGTAGTGGAGGTAGCACACTTCCCCTGAGCTACATTTACCCTTTAGCTGCAGTCAGGCAAGCAGACCGAGTGGACAGAGGTATATGCGGGGGGAGAGCGGGGGGGGGTTTCATCGAAGGAACGGGAAAGGAGTGAGCGGGAGATAGAAACGTAGCAGTGAATCTTAATGTCAGATCAGAGCTGAGCAGAGTGCTGAGGAGATCACTTCTGCCAGCAGCGTAAGAACATGCATCTGTATTGAAGGTAAAATATTGTGATCTTTGATTATTCCCTCTGTCAACTTTCATTAATGTTATCCCGAAAGAAGGCAGAGCAGGTTGACGTGCACACACAAGAGCATAGATGATTCCAGAGACACACTGGTGAGATAGCACGGGCGTGTGACAGAAGCCTTTGTTTCCTCTGTGCTGGTTTTGTACATTACCTCCCTGCAGTTGTAGGTCACATTCATTTCATACTGAGATGAAGCTGTCTGTGGACTCTTTGAGTGTTTTATCTTCTGTTTGTGGGCTCATGTGATAAGAATGGCTATTTGCCCCATCATGTGCAATAAAGACACAAGGGACACAAATAATTGGGTTACTAGTGGAAACACTGTGATATTTTATGGCTAAAGGAAATTTAGATTATATAATGTAGATTTTACAGTGTTTGTTAAAACACTGTTTAATTCCAAAGATAGACAGTATTCATATGACATCCATATGGTATTATATGTTAATTATATGGCAACATAAAACTTCCGATGGTAAAAACTTGTGTTTACAGGGTAGAATTTGGAATCAAACTCCAACCTAAACCGTCAAATCATCAGTACTGATGCTCTCTTGTAGTAATAGTGTAAAAGCTATATCAGGTTTTAATGGAGAGGCTCTGGAAACCACAGCTGGCAGATTGTTTTACCATAAAAAAATACACTTTATTTTTTACAGTGTACAATCATTTTCTCACACACATATGTACATACGTACACATTCATATGGGTGCTGACTGAGGAAGATAGATGAAACCTGTGGAAATAAGGAGGGTGGGGTAAAGGTAGAATTGGGAGCTCAAATTGATCATCATAATATTATCATAAATGTCTATCTTTAAATATGTGTAAATCTTCTAATAAATAAACCAAGGGAACTTCCTAAGCAGGTAAAAGCGTCTCTTAAAACATGAAAATAATGTTATTTTATAATTAGAAAATGTGTCATAACAATTTATCCGGGCTAAAGGTATTTGTAGAACCAAAATGATACGATTTTAATCAAGCTCTGATGAATGAAATTAGATAACAGGATCACATTGCATTATTACACAGCCCCAGGTGAGGGTGTAATGAAATTATCACGGCAGGGTCTGCCCTTTGTTTTTTTTAATGAAATCAAATGGTACAAATAAAATCCTGTTTCGCTTGCTTGCAGGGATTCCATTTCTCCAGATAAATAATTCAGATTGTACATGCTGAGAGGCCAAGAATAGATTCCTAAAATAACAGGGGGATGGAGGGGTGGAGGAGAGAAAGGATGGGGGGGGGGGTGACGGTTATTGGAAGGAGAAGCCAGGGATTTCGTCATCCCTCATCATCTCAACCTCAGTCCCTCCTTGACCTGGGATTGGAAGCAACTCTTGATACCATGGCTATCATTACCCCCAAAATGCAGCCAAAAGATGCTTTCTTCCTCTTTCACACATGACAGGCCCAGATTTAACATGTTCCACCTGCTGTTCGCTGCATAATTCGTCATGTTAAACTGAGCTGCCACAGATTAAGAGACAAAATCTGATTATGATGCCGAATAGCTGTGCAGACGTCTCCTCCCTCAAACAGTCGGAGAGAAGATGGTAGCGGCAGTGCTTCAAGGCTTCACTTTAACATTCAGGAATCAATTCCGGTTTCCAATCTAGTGTATTAGGTTTATGTGTGCCAGCAATCCAGGCAGGCAGCTGTTGAGGGGCCGTACCTTTCCCTGAAGCACATTGTGCCTGCACTGCTCCCTGACTCCCTGATAACATTAATGCCAGGCAGATGTCCCTGAACAAGGCCAGACATTTTCTTAATATTAGACTTGTAGACTGGCCTCCTTTTTTTCGCCCCAACCAAAAATCTCTTGTGACTTTTCAGAGCAACACAATATTGAACCACAATATCTTCCGCATCAACGACATCCAAGCCATTCAAGAAAATCAATAGGGGACGAAGAGGCTTATTTATTTTTCAAGTGATGATGTACCATGTTTTTTGGTTTTGCAACAAGTTTATTGCTGTAGGGAGAAACCGTTGCTGAAGATTTGCTATAAAACAATGAAAAAAAAAGGCAATTCTGTAGATCAGCTTTATCAGCTGTTGTCCCTTTACAGCAAATAACATCTGTTCTAGATGGGGATCTCTTCCTTATCAAGACACTGCTCCACCTCTGTCATTAGTCTAAGGCTTACTCAGTGGCTAATCTAGAATGAAAAGACAGTTTGACCCCTCAGATCACACCCAATAACTCCCTTTACTATCAAAGCACTCTTTGAAGTTCACCTTCCATAAAATTGATTCAAGTGTCAGGTCAGAGATCCCGCAGCCAAAGGTACATCAGTCATTTGAAGCCCTATTCTACTTTCTAGTTATTCCCCTCCCAGCACCTAGGGATGTCTTTGTATTCTTCAGTAGGTGCCCTCTTCATGATTATTGCAAAGAAGCAATGAAAATGGCCTGTGTTTGGACCTGGCCAAAGGCCCCGATGACACAAATCATCCTTGACAATGCCAGTTCCTCCGATAGACTCTTTGATGAGACAGGGAAACAGAACAAGGACAGATACAGAAAACTAAAAAGCATTAGGGGATTGGATAAACCTGGTATAAATATCAGTTCAACAGCTAAGGGATCTAGTGGAATATGAGGTATATACAAGAACTTTATAGGTTACCATGAACCATGGTTAGGCCATGATAGTCAGAACATGTTCACCTCAACACTTGTACTTCAAGCGGTAGTGTTGCAGCCAGGAACACACACTACACATTCACACTTCAATCCTTATGAATAAGGTGAAAACACTCCCTCTCCCTTCACGCCCCAAAGCAAAGGTTGCCCCAATCATCTTTTCGGCTGCTGTGGTTTTACGGCCCCGGAATGAGTGCTTCTCTCTCCATTACCTCTGCACTCGTTTGACTGGCAGATGGGTGGAGGGATGGTGGATAAGGAGTGGGCGGATGGGCAATCATGGGACTGTGCGTCACAGTGCGTGCGTGTTAGCAGCACTGTTTGTCTTCTCAGCAGATGAAATGGGAAAAGGCAGGTGAGATGCGGTCTGGCCTTATTTAAAAGCCTCTTTAAAGTGCCCACTGAACCAACGTTGGCATTCCCTAATGGTGCATCACAGGCACGTCATCCCATGCCACCCCTGTGTCCTCTGTCCTTGTCGGTTGTGATTGCTTTAATGGCTGCCACATGAAGCTTAAGTTGCAGGCATTACAATACACAGCAAAGTTCCACAGAGATTAAAATATTCAGCTATGTTCTATATTTTTTGGGGGCCTGCAGGAGTACTAATCTCTGCTTAATCCACTGCTTCTGTATCTCTGCTGGAATCATTTTGATGGAAGCAGGTGTTCTTTACAGTCCAATGGTAGCATGATGCAGTGATTTCGGTGAATTGTATGGACTAACAGGGAGACAAACAGAGGGTGATATGAGAGGCTAATGGAGTTAATATGCTGAAATGGAGAGTATAGGGAAGAAGAGGTGGGATTGGACAGACAGACATTCTTAATTTTTGAAATTCAGAGCTTCATAGAACTCCTGGATATATAATTGTGTCCATGTGTGCACCTCATGTTTTCTAATACTGATTTCACTTTTGAAAAGTGCAAATACAGTGTGCTGTGTTGTTAAAAATAAAGAGTGACTGCACTGCAAAGATGTCCTCTGTTATCCTCATTTGAAGGCATAATCTAATAACTCTGCACCACTAACAACTTGAATCTGCAGATTGGCTGTTCTTGGTGTTTGTGTGTATTCAATGGGGCCAATGTTTGTGCATGAGCTACAGCCAATTTTTTGTTGTTCTCTTGTCAGTTTTTAGAAACACAACAGCTCCAAATATTCTTTGGCCTCTCTCAGTGAACAAACAGCACATTTTCTTTCCACATGGAGAAAAAAGAGAGGGCAAAGGTCTCGCAAAATTGGGGCAGATAATTCAGCGCTGGGAAAAAGCCCGGCAGTGAAGAGAGGAGGACAATAACGGAAATCTTCTGTTGGCCTAAAAAAAATCTGGCCGCTTGGAAAAAAAACCTCATTCCAGCATCTGTGTTCATTATCTCTTTGTAGTTCAAATACAGAAATACAGACTTAAGGTAGCTAATACTGCACCTCATGAAACTTGTCCAAATCAGTCTGACTCAACTTAAATTGTGGAATAGAGGTTGTATCTCTGATGTATATTGTAATATGTGTGTGTGTTGGCGTGCCTATTTGCCTGTGTGCATTCGTCTCCAGTCTGCCTTAATCTCCTCCCATCTGCTGGTGGACCTCTTCTCCCTGTTCAGAGGCCTGCCGGGCCCCGCCCAATCTGCTGAGTTTGACCTCACTGTGCTCATATATGTGTGTTTATATACGAGTGTGTGTGTGTGTGTGTGTGTATGGTGGGCTGCTTGATGAGCCCGGTTCCTTATGAAGTGGTGTCATTAAAGCAGAGAGAAGGAGAAAACGGGTGATTGCAGTAATTTGGCAGAGGTTGCACAGACTCTCTCCTCCAATCAGAGCCCTTGCTTGGCCTCCTTGAGCTCCACTGCAATCACAGAGCACAAACCCCCACACACACACACACACACACACACACAAATATATAGACACGAGTCGACACACCAATCAATCAGCCTAAGGTATGGACTTCTCATTACCATTATCTGCCAACACTGTGGGTACATATAACGGAAGATTTGAAGACCTTACATCACAGTCTGCTTCTAATTAGGTTATTCAAGGAAAATGTACCGCACAGATTTTGTGATTGAGGCCATCATTGATTACAAATAGGAATATGCCACAACAGAATAATAAAATCTACAGGAACCCAATATGAACAGAAAACTATTTTGATGAAGGATTAACACATTAAACAGCCTCAAAAAGCTATCTGCTACAAAAGCTGTTTTTTTTTTTTCTTGTATGCTGCGAGCTGTTTGCTTCAGGTTAACAACAGAAAGGCAAATTCAAGAGAAAGTCTTCACACAATGTAAAACAAAGCATTGTCAAAGAAGTTTGGACAACACTTAATATCATCTCGATTGTTTAGTTGTATTGAAAGGGTTTAGAGAAAAAAAATTCAAAGGAGCACGAACAGACAAAGAGAGAAAGGGAGATGAAGAATGAGTTATAAAGTGCAGAGAATTGAGCACTAAATTGATCTCCAGTCTGTCCGTCCCCAAAGAGGTTTTGGTGCTGTAATGAGAATGGCCGAGCCGATGCATACGGCGGCCGTCTCTTCCCCCATCTCCATCCCTCTCTGAAAGAAGACAAGTTTGTTTCTCAAGGTGATTGTTGCGGTGATAAGGGAGAGGGTGTTATTAAGGGTGACAGCGGAGGAGCTGAGAGGCAGTGGCTGACTGGATAACCTTGTCCCCATCCCCGCCTCGCTTCCTCCTGCAGGAGCATCTCCACCACTGGCCTGCCTCTGCCGGCCCTGCTCGTCTGAACACAATCTGCTGGCTGGAATTACCTCCCGGCCTCAGGAAAACTAAACATGATTTCTGACCTTTCCTTTCTGTGTTCAACAGTAACCTTTGCTGATCCGCCTTGGCTACGAGACCATCGCGAGGAGATGGAGTGGAAGAGATGTGTGTGTTTCAAAAAAAAAAAGAAAGTAGAATGAATGTGTGTTAAGCTGAATTTATGCATGTACATTTTAAGGGCAAGTTAAAGCGGTAGCCACACTTGTACAATATCATGCAATCAAATACAAGAGCTGTGTAATAAATGCGACCTTTGTAGAGTTCAGAATGTGGAATGTTTGAAACGTGAACTTAAACATGACTTGGAGGCCGACACATCTGGCTGTAGATGTTCTGCCTAAATTATTTTTTGATGTTGTTGAATGTGACAAACATACTGCTTACTTTTATTTTAATGTCTTTTAATGCATCAATGACTCGCTCATTGTTTGTCTCCCTGTCTTGACCAGGACTCTCCTTCTTAAATAAGGGTTAATAAAAGAAAGAAAAAAGCAATGTTGCAAGGTGTATCTGTCGTTGTTCTACTCTCTCTTGGTGTCTGCTGCTCCTGTCTGTGCATATGCTGACTGAGTGTGCCACAAAAGTTGCAGTAAAGGTGCATTTGTGTTGGAAAACGAGAAAGTCCCTCTGTGTTTAAAAGAAAACACTGCATCTTTAAACTCACTAAAATTCATTACATCATCACTCTGCTTTCTCGTGCTGTTCTGGTGCCGTGTCAGCAAGTTTTGCATTGGTATTATCATTAGGTGTTTGTAAGATAAGGCTAATTGATCTCCACCTACCCAGTGTATTAGCGGCGTGTTGTGATCTACTTCTTCCACTGACTCTGCATAACTCACAACAGCCTCAGCACAATCTGACCCTCAGGAGCAAACACACATCCCTATAGAAACGATTTCATCATCTCTTTCTCTCTCTGTCTCTTGCTCGCTTGCTTTCTCTTCCCTCACGATTCAGCCCTCCTCTTCAGAACAAACCCCTATGTACTGATGTAGGGGTACATTTAAGGGCTTACAAGCAGAATGACCTCAACATCCCAGGCCAGCTCTGTGGAGTTAGCAGACTGAACTCTGGGACCGTGTATCAGTATTGTTTGGGTAAGAGCACCAGAGGGGATTTGGACAAGGAGTGTGAGCTCTGAATGTGTGACCCGCAGCTGGCCTTACCATTGGATTAGCTCCCTCTGATCCCTGCAACCTCCGAACATACTCCCTACTATTTCAAGATCTCTCCATTTATGCCCAGCCAAGCACATTGAGACCAGTAATCTATAGTTTTCTTCTCTCTAAAGGGAGAAGATATACTGTTCAGCTCTTTGCTTTGCCCCTTCCGCCCCTCCCTCTACTTACACTTTTCTCTGTTTATTTTGCACTTGCTCTCTCTCTCTTTCTCTCTCTCAGTACAAATTCTGTTCTTTCACTTCTCTACATTAACCATCCGTCTTTTCACCCCTCATTCCTCTCCCTCTAACTACCCCTCTCCTCTTTTTTCCTCCTCTCTTTTTCTTAAAGGGGATCAGTGGAGCTTATAGAGGCCTTCCTGCTCGCTTCATTATAGAGCTGCTCTGACATGGGGAGCTCGTCTCTGGTAAGGAAAAGGAGAACAACCACTGATGTTTAATACATGGACCACTCTGTTGTCTCTCAAACTAGATAAATTCATCATCGAAAACTGAGCGTAGAACAGCAGCAGAGCATGTAAACCTGCCCTCTCAATCTAGATTCCCAATCTTTCTGTCTCTTGTTTTTGCACTCACTCTCCATTTAACTTATTGCCTCTCTCTCTCTCCCTCTCTCTCTTTGTTCCGTCACATCTCAGTGAACTGGAGCAAACCTTTTTATTGTCCTTCGGTTGGAGTAAACACAAAAACACAATGCAACGCATGCTGTTTGGCCCACGACATGAAACACAGCGCATGAAAAGAAAATTGACCCATTCCATTCAGTGTATGCGCACTTTGTGTCTGCGTTTATGTGTGTAAATATGTAACCTGTGCTGGGCACGTCCCTGTTTGTACACACATGTTCATATTGCAGTGTACATCCAACTTTCCACTGTGCAGTCATGCTTTAGCATGAGAGGCAGAGAGGCAGTCAGAGCCGTATGGGTATGTATGCGTTTGCCTGTTTGTCCTCTCTGTGTGGGTGGGTGCGTGGGCGGCAGGCCTGCCTTGATAATGCCAGAGCGTGTTTCTAATCCAGGCCTTCTCAGTGGGCTGCAGCTCTAGCTGTGCCAGGCAGGCCTGCCGCAACACCAACCGAGTCCCAGCTGACAGCAAGCCTGCTCCTCTCTCTGCTTCATGGACAATCTCAGAGCTCAGAACTTGAACAATGGGTTAAGCTTGGAAATGTGAAAAGCCAAATGTGAAAAAACAACAGGATTTATGAAGAGAAAAAACATATTTAGTGTGAAAGCAACATGGCTCCGTTAAAGAATGTAATGAATTGACAGTTTAGTAAAAAAAAAAAAAAAAGACTACAGAAAAGGGTAGATAGTGATGGTGCAATGCTAAAGGAGGGGTGCCACTGCTAAAGGGTTTAGGATGAAATCAGAGCCGTTAAAGCTGATTTATCCTGTGTAAGGACGCCAAGCCCTCTAAGGAGGCACTGAACAGCCCTTCAAAAATGAAATATCAGCAGCAGTCAGTGCCAGTCATCAGTGCCATGGCTGATGGAAAATCAATCTATTTCATATCAGAGACCTGTGAGGGGAAAACGAGAGAAAGAAAGAGAATGAGTGAGAGAGAGAGAGACAGAGAGAGACAGAGAGAGAGAGAGAGAGAGAGAGAGAGAGAGAGAGAGAGAGAGAGAGAGACAGGTCCCTGCTGCCTCCTCGCTGCCCCTCTTTAAACTTCTCCCCGACAGAAGGATCCCAGAGTGCTCTGCGTCATCGGTGACGGAGACTTTGGCGGTGCTGGTGGCTCAATGTATAACGGCTGCTTTTCTGCTAGATTAGGTAGGTGATTGGCCATTAATATTCATTTCACAGTGTGTCTTTGTTAGGCGGCAGCAGGGGCTGACAGAGTGTTTGGATGGATTTACTCTACCGTATATTTCCCTTTAATTTCTAAAAGCAGGGAGGTTTACTCATATGCCCTGTGTGAATCTTACTAGATGCCTTACAGTACATATTTTCCCGTGTTTGCTCTTTTTGAGGTGAACACTGTGAACATCTCCATCTGGAAACTGCTCGGTTTTTGACATATTTGGAGGAGTCGTCTTGTCTTAATAGCAGAGTTGTAGCTCCTGAAGGACGGCAGGTCCAGCAGGCATAAAACCACAGTAACAGGTCTTTCCCTAATGGACGACCAGCCTGGCACAGGTGATCTGAACCGTCCCCCTTATAATGAGATTAAGGGACTAATTAATATGACTGTGTGTTAGTGTTACTGTGGGCACTGAGGAATATATGGCCCCTATCGGACTAGCAGTGTTGCCCCTGAGAGAGCAGGCCAGACTGGGTTTGTCCCTGGCGTCCCCTCCCTCCGCTGCACTGAGAGGTTAATTAATATTTTCTGCATCCGCTCTCCCAGCTCCTGTGCGCCATGCTGAGTTACAGTCCTTAATGTATTGATCTGGATCTGGCAACAGCAAGAAAATAAGGATCAAAATAACAAAAATGTAAGCCTGCCAGATTTGAAAATGTGAAATGAGGAGAGCCAATAATTACAGAAGCCTGAAATTACAGACTGTTTGATGAAATCCTCTTCAATCTTTTAACACAAATAAGAAGCTTGAAAAAGTAGGCCATGGAGGAGCATCAGCGGCACACTCCATCAGCTAACAGAAGCAGCTAAAGAAGGCACCACAAATGGAGAAAATTGTCACTGCCAATGATACAGAAGAAGTAATTCACACCAGCCAATTAAAGGATGAGGAAACTTGATTAAAAAAACAGATCCATTCAACCATTTATTCCCTGTCTTCTTCTTCCCCCTTCTAGCTCCTAACCCTTTAAAGTCACGCTAGTATTTGATCGCCCCTGCGGCGCCACTCTGACCTGTTCATTTAAGATGATGTGCAACTCTCAGGTCTGTTCCAGCACTCATTTGTTCTGCAGAGAGGTCCTGAAGGCTGGCCAGTAAGAGGACCCCATACTGACCAAAGCGCCCTGGGAGCTCTAAAACCGGCCACTCACAACTAAGTAAAAAGACAGCTGAGTGTCATTGTTAATGTGGACACACAGCACCACAATGGCCAAATCAATGGAGCTATAGGGAACATCAATCTTGACAGCACAGGACCCTTTTGCTTGTCTCACCACTCCTCTAAAGCGCTGAAAGAATGGTGGTGAGATAGAGGGAAATAAAGGAGATAGAACAAACCTAAGGAGAAGGTAAGAAGAAAAGAAAGATAATAAAAAAACAGATACTCAAAGAAAGTACAGAAGGACACCAAATAGAAAGACTAAGATACTAAAGAAAGACAGAGAGAAAGTAAAAAAAAAGGAAGAGATAAAGAAGTATAGGGGGAAAGAAAGAAAGAAAGAAAGAAAGAAAGAAAAAGTATGGAGGACTGACTGACAGTGATCTTTTATTGGCCTTTCCTCCATCAGTCTCAGTCTGGGTTATGCTGTCCTTTGAAGATTGTGTATATTTGAGAGGCAGCCAAGTGGCCAACCATCCTTGTTCACCCAAATCATGCAGATGTTTTTAGGTAAAGCCTCAGAAGTGCAGCACAGCAGCTGTATGCAGCTGGCATCATGCTTGCATTTCCTTCTCACTTCAAAATGTGACTCTCCTTCCAACACAAAAGAAAAGCACTGAATACAGTCTTTATCCATTAAACTACAAAAAGTCACTTTTTTTTTTTACTGTGTGACACATAGGATGCACACCAAAAAAGAAAAAAAAAAAGGCAAGATTCATTATTTCTGCCACTGACTTGAAGGATGCCTCCTCATCTCATTAACATATATGCAGATAGGCAGTGAGTAAATAAAAGACTCTAAAAACAGAGAGAGATCAAAGACGACAGAATTAAGGCCAAGTAATGAGGATCTTGGCAAGGACCCTGAAAATGTATTGATTGTTTGGCAAGCTGTATGCGCTCCGGCTCCGTTTTCCTCTCCCTCTATACCATTTACGCTTGTCTTTCAAATGCACACGGAGCAGGCGGTGTGGGCTCTAACCATAGACTGTAGGCTCTAACGTGTGGGGTGCTTTGCATGCCTATACGGTTCCAGTATAGAGTCTAATCACGATATAATTTACAGTGTAATGATAATGTACTTGGCATAGGGAACAATAAAATGGAGACTGGCAGCAGGGAAGCCATTCATAACCTTATAACACTTTCAATAGCACAGACCCCTTATTCAATTACAACCAGTCCAAGGCACTGATGCAGGATGAGACTTTGTGAGATTAATCCTCAAAAACCAAAGGATATGAACAAGAAACAAACAGAAAAGCCATAATATGATGATGTGAGATTATGGACAACTATAGAAAATGTGCCTTAATCTGCCTCAAGATGAGAGAAACGCATTCAAACAGAGGAAAACTCAAATCTACATTTGTTATGTCATGCATTGTGTCTGCAACAAATTTAGACTCAGTTTAGTTTAAGATATTTTGTAAAGTTATTTACAGTGATGAAAAATCTGCATGTACATGAATAAGTGCAGCAGCATGAAAAGAAAACGGAAATGGGGGGGGGGGGGGGGATTTTTGGCAGGGGAAACATTGCATTCAGAGCAGTGGAACAGATGAGATCAGAGGGAAGAGAATGAAAAGAATTAGCCTAGATAAGACAGATGAAAAAAGGGATGTGAATAAATCATGAAGAAAAGAAGACAACTACCTCCACGGCTCTCGCTGTCAGCCGGTTTCACCTGGATGGGGCGTGTCATCTGGAAGAGAGAAGAAGAAGAAGAAGAAGACAGAGCAGAGAGAGGTTAGCATCGGGCTGCTGAAACAAAAGACCCACAAAGCAGCGGTCTCCATGCACCTCTCTTACATACCAATAGCTGTTGTAGTGGTTTGAGTGTTATACTTGACTTGACACTGTAGTGTTTCTGCTCGCTTGATATTCAGTGAAAACAAAATAAATGGGCTCTCTTGCAATGTGTTTGTGTGTCTGGATGTTCATTTAGTCTTGTATTTCGTGGCAGGTTCGTATAGAGGCTGCATATGTGTGTCTAAGTGATAAAGGCCGAAGCAGTCCTAATAAAAGTGAATCCAGCCACAGGAGGAGAGGGATCAATGCGGGCCTATTGATCCAGGCCCTTGGGCTGTGGAGAGTGTCTGGCTGGGAAGCATTCTGTGGTTAGGAGGCTCACTCTAATCCACTGGACCCTGATAAGAATGGCATTGCCTGGATTAGATGCTTCTGTCATCACAGTCTTTGTGTCACGCTCTCCTCCTTTCCCAACTTTACCTCCTTTTTTTTTTTTTTCATTACTGCTGTTCAAGTGGAACAATTTCAGCTCCATCTGTTTAGAGGGAAAGTTTGAAAGATTTCACTCTGATTTGTAATGACTTTGTTTAAATCAAATATGTGGTGAAAAGTCACATATTAACACCTCTACTGTCTATAAACCTGCCCTCACGTGCACGTTTAATATCTATTTACTGTAGCAGAGCATAAGGCTTACAAGATCATTTATTGCACAGATGTGACACCAGTAATCCTGCTTTCACGAGTCAGTGCAAAACAAATAGATTGAACAATAAAAAACATATTTATTCAAATAAGTAGAATTGGGGCTAAAAGTGGCACAAATGTTTAACAAGATTACTGGAACATAAAACCAGCCTTTTACCACACTGAGCCATTTACAGTAAAGCATTTGTAGCCTCTATTTATTCATCTTTTTATTGCTAGAAAATACCAGCATTCCTGTCAGATCACTGAAAACCATTCAGCATTGATATTTTTATACATAGATATGTACAGTTTGTTCCTTCTCCACATGTTACATCTTTTTTTTTTTCTTTTTTTTTGTGTTCAGTTCCAGAGCAGGACTGAAAAGGTCAGATTTAAAGACAGGGCAGTCCAATAAAAGCATGACATGTTCAAGGAGAAACACCATAATGGGATTTTAAAATGTCTTAATAACATGCTGATATATGGGGGAGAGGCTTGGGCCCGATTCATTAAGTGCTAAACGTATCCATTTTCACCTTGAGGAACTGAGTAACCTTCCCTCACTGATATTATTCCATAAATTTAGCCATCGTAAATAATAACTAGCAGCGGCTTAGTCTTTGTAGGAAAACAGGGAGGATGTTATGCTTGTGAAGGTTAAGGTTTTTAGCTCCCTGTTCCTTGGCTCGTTCCCCATCCTCCTCCTTCTTCTTCTCCTTCCTCCACATCTACAAGTGTTTTCTTTTCCGTGTTCAACACAAGCAAAGTAAACCCAACAGTATGCTAATGCCAAGCCACAGGGCGTGCTGCTCCCCGGCATGTACGGATAGATTACAGAATCAACCGCGACACTATCGCACATGTGTTCAAAGCAACCTCAAAGAAACACCTTGGAATGTGTGTTTGTGTGTGTGGGGGGGGCATCTGCAAGACAAATTTACAGATAACTTTACAACCCTCTGCTTCTTCGCAGCAAGACGGGGGCTCTTTGAATTTGCCTTTGACATGTCAAACGGACAAAAGATGCTTCCATCCTGCCAGTTGATATTTGTTCAAATGCATGATGGAGGAGGGCAAATCTGCGGCTGTGGCTCCTCTGCCATACAATGATCTCAACGGTCTCTGCAGGGTGCCTGTGTGTGGGAGGCAGCACTCTCTCTCTCTAAAGCTAGTTACTGTTCAGCCTCCAACATGCCAGCTTAATGGTCTATTTATTTTCCTGAGAGCAATGCATTATGGTCCTGGGCAGTCACTGCTGATGGCTTTCAGATTTATTCCATTTCCATTGAACACATATGAAGAAAATTGTTTAATTCAAGCCTTGAAAAATGTACATTGAAAGACACAATTGTACTTTATCCATACTGACACATTCACAGGCACGGGGACCTTAAGTAAAATGTATTAAGTGCTGCTGTTGCCTAGGAGACCATTCATTAACTCCATATACTGAGGGCCGGTTTTCATTCAGGCGTTCATAGGCTGAAGATAGGAGCTTCATGACACACCCACAGTCAACAGAGTGAAACATTCACTGCTGCTGCATGTGCAGAAGAACAACACGTGTTTCTATTAGTGATGCAGCGATTGGAATTTATTTGCCCGATTCCAATTTCAGATTATTTTTCAAGGTCTGACCTGCCGATTCTGATTTTGACAGAATGAAAAATTCTATTAATGGTCATAATAAAATACAAACTGATAAGTGTTTAAAACTCTAAGACATGCTACACTTTTCACAGCTGCATTCTCCCAGACTTCTGAAGGAATTTGAATTACACAACAAATAACTACAATGGGTGACCAATTCATTAAGCTGCCTCGATGAACTCATTCTGCAGCTACACAGAACTTTCATCTTGTTCATTCATTCATTCATTATCAATATGTTTTCAACCATAATATTTCCTGAAAAAGGATACGTCATGTATGCAAAACAAAGAGTGGTGAAGGTACTCTCAGGCAAGAGAAGCCAGCGCATGTCTATTACAATCTATGTTTATCCTCCATTAGGTCAATGCTTGTTGCATCAGCTGATTGGCACCTCACGTCCACACTGCTGACATGTAAGCTTGTGTTTGTGTGGCTGCCGCGTTAGACTGTCGCTGTGCGCAGGGCGTGAAACATGCTGCTCATGTGTGTTAATCTGAGATCGGCACAGAACTTGATACATTTGAGAGGACCTGCCTAACCTACCAGTTACTGCAGAGCGGGCTGAAAATCTGCTGATTCCAGTCACCAGCAAGTTGATCAGTGCACCTCTGGTTCTAATTGTAATTTGTATAAATCCTCCTTTCCTTAAAGGAATAAGAATGAGGTATGAGAAGTGAGGTTGTATGAGATACTTGTCAATATATAAGCTACAGGAGATACCGGTCAACAACATGGCCCTTTTATTCAAAAACCACCCAGAGAGACGGCATGGAAGGTAGGCTGTACATTGCTGCAGATTTAACACGTACCATACCACATATTTTAGCTAATTTTTAGAAAGACTGACCTCACTTTACTTTTCTCTCAGCAGGCCAATTATTCAAGCACTACTTTGGTGTGTTCGAAAGACACAACAAATTCAACCAAACTAGAAAATGAGTGCTTCTTACAGCAACAATGACATGTTGTTTACTGTGGATACAAAGAGATACTTTAATGGACCAGAGCACATGGAGGAAATACTCCCGCAGATGGAGACTCAACGGGTCTGAGAGACAGAGGGGAGAAACTTCAGTGGAAACTTGATGACAGGAGTGATCCCAAGTTCCTCTGTGATGTAGGTTTGTAAACCTTGAGCTCATGCCCATGAACCCAGAGAGCTACGAGTAGGACTAAACAGTATTTTGGGACCTTTCTGGATCAGATGATACCAGCGGCTCACCTGCAGTCGGCATCACTTAACAACAACTGCACAGTTGAACACAGGTGTGTTACAGACCTCCAAAATTTCAGATTTTTGGAAAACCATTAGAGTAGAATGCAAATTTGTCTTCAAAGTAAGTTTTTGATTTGGACTGTTCTATTATTAAATAATGACAACACCCATGATCTGCACAATATGTTTACTTGATCAAAACACACAATGTGTTCTTTGTTGAAGTGTAAAACTGAAGTAGAAGAACACACTCTGCAGACATTACTGTGCTGTGTCAGCAGGATAAATTATTAAACATCATGTTGCCTAAAACTATCTCAAATTATTTACAATTCTTGATTCTCTACTAGAAAAAATAAATAACCAAACCAAAGACCAGTTTTTCCTTTCCTCACTCCTGACTTGCTCTTTTTTCACTCCACAAGGCAAGCTGAGCTGCTCTCAGGGCTCTGACAAATCTGTACTTCCATATGTTTTTATTAGGTTGTCTCATTTTCCCTGTTAATCCTCCAGTCACTTAAATGAAAGCTCTTAGCACTAGTGTGCTTCTGTTTCATATGGAGGGTAAGATAGAAAGTCCCCTGGCCTACACTACATAATATAGTGTAAAATAAGCCTGGCATAAACACACATTGCCTACTGGTTCTTTTTTCTAGTAGTCAGATTGATTTATGGTCATTTACTGAAACTAACTATAAATAAGCCTAAACATTTCTAAGAGTAAATCAACAAAATGTAAGATCTTCTTTCTGTGACTTCATCATAACTCATTATCCGGGTTAAGTTACCTTGCTCGGAAGAAAACATCTTCATACAAAAAATATTATTAGGCAAAGAAAAGGACAAAGGACCCTGGACTTTGGCCACAAAAGATATTCCTGACTGACTTCAAATTAAACTGAGCAAGTCATAGAACCGCAGTCCGGGCCTGTTAGCCGAGTGGAGGATTTAGAGTCTACTGTTGGCACTGTCGATGGCAGTAATGAGTTCATGGCTAGCAGAGTTTAGCTGGATTGAGCCGTATACAGTCCCAGACTCCACACTGCTGAAACCCCACAGAGGGCCAGTAGCAAGACAATAATACTGCTTTGGAAAGAGTATCAAAGACCTGGTGTAATTCCAAGCCCCAAAACTTTGGAAGTCTTTAACTTTCATATTATCCAAAAGGAGAAACCTCCAACGCAGGAGAATTCCCAAAGTAGAAATAAAATTGCAGCAAATCTTGTCCTGATTTTGCAGAAGCTCATGTCTCAGCAGTAAAAGTATTTTTTTTACAGCAGCATTTACTTACAGTGCTTGCAATAAAATAAGTCTAATGGCCATACAATATGTGTGATGTCTGCTGGCTTTCATTCAGGTTTAATATGGAGTAATGTTTGTCCTGGGATCATTAATACGTATTAGTGGGCCATTAAAGCTCATGTTGCTGCACTACTCGGTAACAGGAGCATAAACAGTCCCCTACTGACTAGGACGTCTCTGCTGATATAATTAATATTTCCAATTATTGATCTGAGGGAGTGCTGAGTGGTGGCTGTCCGGGGGCCCAAGCTTTAGCTAATAAATCTGTACTGAATACAGAAGGAGAAAGATGGAGGAAATAGAGAGACATGGTCCAATGATCTTATGATGGACTCTACTGCAATCACAATAATTACTCTCTAACCATAAAAAACCCAAACTATTAATGAAGATCAAATGAAAAGGCTTACTCGAGTTTAGAAAGGAACACTTTCTTAATATTGTAACTAAAAGAGTTCTCACCATTTTTGTATAAAAATGTAAAGGCATTGCAGT
Organism: Labrus bergylta; assembly: GCF_963930695.1. NCBI lineage: Eukaryota > Metazoa > Chordata > Actinopteri > Labriformes > Labridae > Labrus > Labrus bergylta. The sequence goes on from NC_089200.1 coordinate 18,953,784, forward strand.
GTCTTACTGCAGTGACTAATGACAACAACGGTTTAAATGGCCCAGTGTTTTGGCTACACCTGTTATTCCACTCATCTTCATTTAATGAATACCGTATGGATACTACTAGATACACTGTAATAAACCCTTAGGAAAAGCGTGTCATGGACAAAAGTGCTGCACACATTAAGCTGCTTCCACAGTAGTATAAAAAAAATAACTAATTAAACCAGGACTTTATATGAGAGGAACTTAAATGCTATGTCATTTGAAGAACAAACTGAACAAAACTTGCTAGAGCCTTAGGTGAGGTTTTTAACTTTATGATTTAAAATCAAGAATATTTGTATTTATGATCTACAATGGAAAAAGAAGGAACATTTCCCAAACTCCAAAGCCAATGCTTTACCCCAATCACCATTGAAACGTTTAAAAAAATGTTCAGAAAATCAAAACCAGAAATGCCCTGTGTTATAGTCCGTATGCACATTGTGTTTAATTACAGGGAGTTGTCCCTTTAAATGTGTGCTTTCTCAAATTCAATATCTGTTTAAAAAAAGTGCTGATCTTAACATAAAAGTGTGAACAAGTATAGAAAGAGTAGAGTGGAGTATTTTAATTCCGAGCTTCTCGTTGAAGTATGATCTTTGATGTGCAGCCTTCCCAAACTGTATATATAAACGAGATCAATGTTAGCATGTTCAGATATGTGCTTAAATGCAATTGGATAAAATGTATGTGCGAGGGAGTTGTAATGTTCCCACATGTGAAAATGTTGCTTGCGGCAGCAGTGTGCCGGTCCTGATAAGAAGCATCAGTCAGGGCTGAGGAGATGGCAACCACTATAAGCTTTGGGATTCCTATCTGAACCGACAGGATTTAGAGCTGGAGGCTGCTGACATGGACTGACTGACACCTGCAGACTTCAGCTAGTCGGTGTCACATTTATAGGTCTGACGTTTTACTCCATAATGCTGTATCCATTTTTAGTACAGCTCTCATTCCCCCCTTAGAGACACTTTTTTTTTTGTTGATATGAGAAAAACAAGGCTTGCTCTTATTTTGAAGGTGCCATATTGTTTTTTCTTTGTAGTTATTTTGTTCGAGTGCGACTTTTTTTCAAAGGCTTGATCGCTCCTGTTGGAATGAAACTGCTGATTTCCATCTGTTACATGGAGTTCTTCTTGTAGTACACAAATTAGCATTAGGCCGCAGCAAACTCACGAGCATGTGCAATGTGTAGTACCATTATTCCTAGCACCACTACCACATCTCTGATTAAGACCATTAGACCTTCTGTTGCCTGAGGCCATCCAAGTTCCTGTTTATCTCTTCCCCCAAAACACTAACGGCCTCCCAGAAACAGCCTGAAGTTCATCTCTCCGATGCTTTCCAAAAGCCTTTCCAAGCCTCTCTATTATCATTGCTTTACTAGCTGAAGTGGTCGGCCAGCTGTCTGACTGCTACAGCCCTCATTACACAGACAGCAGAACTCAGCTCTCATCAAGATTTCATGAAGGTGAATGTCACACATCAAAACCACCTCATTTGTGGCGCCCCATGACTCAGCACATCGAGCTGTGTGGCTTGGGCTGATGTTGGTCCTAATCAAACTCTTTATTACTTCGGATTAACTCCAAATAAAACGTAAAAAATCTCACCCTCCACCTCTGAGTTATCTTATCATTGTCCCAACCCTTCACACAGACTGTGTCGCTCTCCTCACGCTACGCTTGTCTGTCAGTTTGATTATGTCTCCCTGTCTCATGGAGTATAAGCTCTCCATCAGAAGCTGTAAAAGAGACTTGGAGCCCTATACAAGACTTGTGCAGTGGACTAGGGTATGTGGGTGACAGAAACAGTGTGCAATCATGAGGGGGGAGTAGATAGGGGGATTGAGCTAATGCCTAAATCCTGTCCTACTGAGCCTGTAGCAGGCCGTCCAAGAGATAAAATGAGGGAGGAAGGGGTAAGAGAGAGAAAAAATGGGAAGGAAAGTGATCAGAGAGGAGAGACAGAAAAGGGAAAACTAAGGGTGAAAATGCTTGAGATGAAGTAGAGAAAAGAGTGGGCGGCGATTTGAAAATATAAAGGAGGCACAAAAAGAACAAAAAAAAAAAAAAGAAAACGTTCTCCCTCAAACACCCCTCCCTCACCTCGTCCTTCTTGACTTCCTGACTTACGAGTCACACTTTGGTTATCAGGGGAAGGGCATCACTCCCAGACATCTTTGGCACGGCCGCTTTTCAAGCTCAGAGAGCTATTGACATGGCGTGTTACTGTAATGCGTGAAGCAGTGGGAGACTCATTGTAAATCTGTGTCAACAAATGCTGGAGCAGCAGCAGGCTCAATCTCTCTCCCCCTCTCTCTCTCTCTCTCTCGCTCTCTCCCTTTCCGTGTCCGCCTCGCTTTGCCCCTCTCTTGCATTTACCGACCTATCTAATGAATCTTATCTGCACAGCACACTGGAGGCTTAAGCTTTTGGTGGGCTCACATCTCTCTCTCACACACACACAGACAAACTCTCTCTCTTTCTTTCCCACTCTGCACGCTGTTTGATGTGGTTTACGCTCCTCAGTTCATCTTGAGGAACTGTCCTTAAGATAAGATCGTGACGACAGACCAAACCCTGTGGCTTTAGAAGGGCGACATCATGGCAATCCCAGTGTGCACCGCAGGGAAGGTCCAGAGCAAGCAGGAAGTAGTGAAATGGCAGAGGATATGTGCCGTGACAGAGTTACAGATTTCGACTAGTGTGAGGCTTTAATGCTTAAAGGTGCCCTCATGCACTGATGCCATGTTTCCTATCTGGCTACTGCCTTGATATTTGCTTTGAAGATTATGTCCAGCCTGACCGTCTGTGAGTTACAGCAAAGATAATGATGTACAACATCATGCTCAGCGTGTGCGCCCGCTCACACACCATCCTGTGTGCACTTCCAGCTCGCTGATATGACCTTTACCTCATAAGATTTGTCATACTCATTGTGTACTGAACAATGAACGCCAACTCATGAATTATGACTGAGTACATTTTTTTAGTTTAGGATTCTAAAGGCTTTGTTTTTCTAAAATACAGAAACACAGCTGCATTATAAATCTTTTGAATAAAACATTAATGGATTCTGTAATGTCATTCCATTGGACTGGACATTGTAGGGTATGCAGAGACATAACCAAATGTCTGTGTTCTGGATGAAATGCTCCACAGATAAGTGTTTGAATTTCCATCTTCCCTTTATTCTCGGCCAGGGACAACATTATCATATGATATGTTGTGCTTCAGGTGATGATACAAAGTCCTTGTGCCTTCTTTAAGCTGAAACTTTTTACCAACAGTATTTAAATCGAGCTTTTGTTTTGTTGTGTGCCAAAGCGTGCCCACGCAAATGATATGGCATCTTTTTGTACAAGCTCTTTCTGAACTGCAGCAGCCCCCCCAGCTGCAGTCTTAGTAGTTCGTAAAACAGCTTAAAACTGTTGGATGGAACAATGGGAACTTGACTTCAACAGCATGGATTAAACCCACAGAAATGACGCAAGCATAGTGATTAGTTGTTTGTATTTAGGATTAGCTGTGATTCATGTTTGTACTTTCAGGTGCATTAAAGGGTTGCGCTTCAATTGACACATTGCTTACAGAATCAATTTACTTAACGTACAGACATGACAGTCAGTTTCATGTCCATTTTGTGTGAATTTTCCCCTTATTGCACAGAAATCTATAAACTCAACCACACTTGTACAGGCTTACACACAGAGACACACACACACACACACACACACACACACACACACACACACACACACACACACACACACACACACACACAGACACACACACACACACACACACCACCACCCCTAGCTGCAGGTTTCCTTTACCCTCTGTGTTGAGCCCAGAATGCTCCTGCTGCTGTCACAGCAACTCTGGGATTGTGACAGATTACGGCCTGCTGCCCTGACCAATAGGAGCCAAGAAGTGTTGGCGGCCCACTAACTCATAATTCTTGGCATACCTATGCCGAGTTGACGTTTCTTTAATGGTCCCTGGACCTCCAGTAGGCATCCATGTCCTGAGCACTATGATTGCCTTTTAGCAATTCACCATCACTTGCACTTTCCTACTGCTCCACGCCCTGTGCCACCTCTTCCAGGAGAAGAGAGGACCAGAAAGAGGAAGAAGCCGTAGGAGGATGGAGATGGATGGAAGGAGGTAGATGGATAAGGAGGCAGCCAAGCATGTTGGCTTTGAAGTGGAGAGAGGTCTGAGGGATGCCAGGAAAAGAGACATGGACAAAAATGGAGACAAAAAGAGAACAGTACTTCCCTTAACCAACAGCCTTATTTCAAAAAGTGCTGCAGGACTTTTCCGTTCAGTCTCATTAAGCAGACACATCTGCCATGGCTACGGATCAGTATGACACTCTGGTTATTAATGATAGGATGGTCAATAATTTGTTATCCTATAGGATCATTATGAAGTTGGTGAAATCTGGACACAGCATCATATTTTTGTGTCCATGTATGTGTGTGTTGGTGTGTGTGTTTCTGTGTCCATCAAAGGACGGATTGCGAGAAGGAGCCAGAGCTCACAGGATCGACACAGGGCCAGCCTGCTCTGTCCATCTGCTCCGAGCTTCATTCCCAGCATATCAATACCCCACGTCTCGCTCTCTCTCTCTCTCTCAAACACACACACACAAATACACACCCACACAACATTCTGTCACCTGCGACTTCTGCTGGTCCCATCACTCTCCCACCACTCAGCTCCTGGCTGTAAAGCCTGCTTATGTTTCATCCTGACACTTAGAGAAAATCCCTGCTTGTCTATAAGCACATTCAGCATCACACAAAAGGGACAGGCCTGTCTTCTAGCCGTCCTAGTCCATCTTCTCCTCCTCTCAAGATTTACGCTGCAACACAGTGATACTGTTTGCTAAAATAAACACAAAACCCCCTCTTGCTGTGCCTGGTTCAACCTTGAACCACACAGGACCTAAGGGCCAGAGAAGAGGTACAACAGCCTGACCTCTCGCCATTTCTACCAATCTGCAGCAAACACACTCTGACGAAGTGAGAACAAGAAGCACTGGAGCAGAAAATACATTCGAAAGTGTCTCTGCACACACTCTCACTCCACACCTCCAATGGCCTTGGGTGGCTCATTTCATCAGTAGAGTTTGGGTGGTTGAGAAGATGTGGTTTGGATTTGTTTTCTGTTGGTTCATGCCTTAAATGGTGAAAAAATAAACAGAGGAATTAATGATGTTGGGTCGTGTACTACAAGAGGAAGAGGTGGGATGGTCTGAATGAGCTATGGTTTTGGACTGTAGAGGAGGCTGTTGTGTCTAAAAACACATAAAACAGTATATGTGTTGTGGATTTTCAGGCTCTACAATTACTTCTACAGAAGTGCATGCACATTACATTTGGTCTAACTGATTCCAGTTTGCATGTTTCTTTTACAAAGTATAGAGATTGTGTACTATGTAGTGTATGAACCATGTTGGGTCTATATTAGACCAGTTCTGACTGTCCTTGGATCCTTATTGGGAGGGATTTATTCCACTAAAACTTGTCATATGCACATAGGATTCCAACTTGTCTGTTTCAGAAAGTTCCCCTTGGAACATCTATAAAAAATTAACAATTTTATCTCGAGCATAAATGTTTAACAGGGATGGTTAGAGGTCCTCACAAGTACAACATTTTGGTTCTGACAGGAAATTGATATGGAAAACAGGAAAATAAGTTGTTGTTCTTTTCATAAAAAGGGCCACAGAACCTGAAACAACCCAAAATAATCTATCTAAATTCAAATGATTTTGACCATGGCAAAAAATAATAGAGAAGACCAAAAACAGGAGCAGTAACTTAATGAGCTAACAATTAAAAAGTAGACGTAGATAAAAGTCGCCACAATAATAGAAAATAATGTCCTGAGAAATAATGCAAAGTCAGCAAATCTAATTTCATAAACAATTTGTCTGTGTGCCTCAACAACTAATATATAAAGCTAATTCATTTTCATCCAAATTATTTATACCTCCTGCAATGAACAATCACCAGCATACTTTGCCAGAACATTCTGGTGAATAAGCCACATATTCCCTTCACATTTTCTCTCATTGCAATAAAACAATATAATATGATTAAAGTTAATTATATCTTTTGAATCCATCCAGAGTCCAGGAGGTCATTTAATCTATTTGGACACAGTAGAGAATAACTTGGACCTACCCAAGCGGACCTGATCAGACCACTAAAAGGATGGGCCAATTCATCCAGTTATGATGCCCTAACTTTAGATGTAATCAAAATGCTAAGCACTTTCCTTCCTCCCTCATCCACACCGATATCTTTATAGCGCATCCTCCTCCAGTTTACAGTAACATCCTTGACAGCCCATCACCTCACTTGCCCCTCAAGCCTCCCTCTATCCAGGGACATTTGTATGCATGCATGTATGCATGAGTTGGTATTAAATTTAAATATGTTTTTTTACAGTCAACAGTAACTGATATACAGCTAATGCAGGCCAAGAACAGAAAGAGAGACATATTCAGGGAGGAAGAAAGGGAGAGTCTGTGCACTCTGAATGAACTCGAGCTAAATCACACTCAGAAGCCTCCTACACTTCCGCCCCTCCTTGTCTTGGAGTTTATTATTTATTAATTTACTCATTTTAATGATGTTCATCTGAGCACATTCGTCTAACAATTAGGACTTAAAGGTTTAACATGGTGCAATATAGCATCTTAAATCCTACTGAAATTACATTTGGGATTTGAGATACATTCTTCACCCCAGCAGTCGTGAGGTTGCTGTTGTGCCTGTCGTTTCCATGAGGTCAGGACTGTTTTCTTCCATTCTACGGCTCTGAGGGCAGTCCTGGGAGCTGTAATGGCTTGCTCACACTATCTGCTTTGCATTATTTCTAAACTGCAAACACCAAGGGGTCATGTCACAGAGAGAGCCATCCTAAAGCACTTAACAATGTAACCTACATACACTCCAACATGGACAGAAACACACAGCCAGAAAGCAGGAACATAAAGAATACGCGCACACACACACACCCCACACACTTCATTGACAGGACACGGGGGGGCTCTTAGCTTAAGGGGGGGTCACACAGGGGACACTTTATTTGCTCTCAGACTACACCACCCACGGAGCTCAGCCAATACTGTGAACAGCGCTGATTTTAAAGTAAAGAGGGCAGAGAAAAAGAGAGAAATAAGAGACAAACGCAGAGAAAATGAAAAGAGCCAAAGAAACTGATTTTGCCTCATAGTTCATCTTCATCTGGGTGCCCTGTCCCAAACCCCAGTTCATGAAATAAGTCCTGCTGAAAATCAATGGCAGTCCGAGCCGTGTAAAGGTCAGCCATTCAGCGGCGCTGGCCTTGGTGGACCAGTCAAGGCCAGGCTTGTACTGTGAAGCTCAGCTAAGTAGAATTAATGGGGGGATCGATTATTCTGCACACAACTTAAATTGAACTAAGCAGAGAATCATTTTAAGGCAGGAACTGTAGCATGACGTAGAATGAGATGCATTTGCCACACAGCCAGCCCCAGAACCCATTAAGCAAGCACAAAGTAACGGGTGGGGAATGAAAAAAGAGATTTTTAAATACAGTATCTCCCACGCTCTCTTTTCATTTCAATTCCATCGCTCACCTTCTGGCCCATTCTTTTTAAGTTCACGGTGTGTACAGTCACCTCCTCATAATTTCCTGAACCCTCCCAGGACCCAACTCGTGTATTTCATACATAGAAGTACTTTCCTCCTTTCTCCTTCCTCCCACTTTCACTTACTTTCCCCCCCTTACCTTTTCTTTTATTTCATGTCACCTCCGGCACCTCATTCTTCTTGTATTTTTCTCTTGTTTAAAACAAAATCAATATGGAACCAGGGGAGACAAATCAACGTATGGTGGCACTGCAGGGGGAGGCCCAGCGGGCTCCTACATCACTGGTCACATGTTCCTCGCTCTCTTGCTCGTTTTGTGGTACAGGGGGGAGGGGCTGAATAAGTGAAGGAAGGAAGGGTGGATGGGTGGAAGTAGAGATGTAAGGTTTGACTTATGGAAGGATGAAATGATAAGAGACGAAAGGGCTGGAGAGGGATGAAAGGGAACTGGTGAGGGATGAAAAAGCACTCCAATGGGAGGGCATATGGAAGGAGAAATAAATGGAGAGAGGGATGAGAGAAAAGAGAGAGGAGAGGAGTGGGTGGCAGCAGTGGGGGTGGAGGTGATGGTGGTGGGGGGCTGCATATCATGGAAAAATTCTGCTCCAGTGACTGGAGTGCAGAACGGGAGCCCTCATCTATAATGTATATCATGGATCCGTGAGAGATTTTCATACATATAAAATGGAGCAGCACCAGGAAGTGTCTCGCTGCCACAGCACAGCGGAGAATCGCCCGTGGGGGCAATTTCAATATTCTGTTCTGTTTGTACTTCCATACTGTTAATTCACATATACCCCTGTGCTTCTCAGCCTTGCTTCATACTGTGTAAGTCAAAAAGGATTAAAAGACTCCATGACTATATGTAAACACTTTTTATTCAAGATTATTCAAATATCTCCTCAACGAGAGAAGACGCAATTAACCTCTTTTTGCATTTAAAGGGGAAGCGATCTTTGTTCACAACTTGAAAAATAACAGCTATATCAATTTAGAAAAAGTGAAAGACTCACAGGTTTATGTAACACAGCAGACAAAAAAATGCAGTAAAGTGCTTACATATCCATCATAAGCTGCTCTCTTCTCCCTCAGGACTTCTTTCTAAACAATTTGGACAGCCAACACAGACGTCATGTGGGAATAGGGAAAAAAAAAATGAAATAAATAAACATGACAAGTGGCCACTTAGCCACAGCCTCCCTCATTGAAACCTGATGAGGGCCCTGTCTCGGCTAACTTCAACAAACGCTAAGTGACATGCTTAAGTGGGTTCAGGTTGCGCATCCGGGGTAATTCAGTAAAAATACAAATGAGTCTGGCTGGGAAAACAGATCACTATGCACTCATTCAAAATAGAAGAAGAGAGAAAGCCAGGAATAGAGAGAGAGAGAAAGACTGGCTTTTCTTTTCTCTGTCCTTCAGAGGATTCTCTCTGCCTCACATCGACCCTCTGGTATACACAAACAGACACACACAGACACACTCACAGCCCTTGCCCAGCCATAAACAGCAGTATATAGACCCGGTGATTTCCCTCATTGGGAATCGATAACAAATAACCTCACTTTTCACTGGCCATTATGGTTGGTGTCGACCATACCCAGTCGTCTTTATCTGCACAATGGTGTCACGCCTGACCTTGAGCTCTGTGCTCGACACTCTCTCTGCTCCCCAGGTACATTTCAAGCAGAGAGCTCGGCCCTGGTTTTTTGGAAGGTTCAAATTGAGCCCGATGGGAACAAGGAGCAGGGAGCAGCCATCTCCCATGACAGATCAATGGTAGGTCTCACCACAGGGCAGGGGGCCAGTGCCTTGCACAACCTGCTAATAGAATCCCAATGTCATTGCTGACATTACATGGCCCGGGCTGCTGGAGGTTAGCCTGAGGTAGGACAGTAGGACGGCTGTGGTTTAAAATGCCTTCAATGTCTCCATGTTTCATATCCTCTAGCATGTGTATGATGTGGGTGTGAGATACATACAAAAACAGCTAAGAGAGAATAATTTGTGTATGAAAATGTTGTCGATGGGTTACAAGCAGGTTATTAACCACCTATCAAAAGTACTTTTTCATTATATAAAATGTGTGCAAGGCATAGCAGCTTTCCATAGCTTCCTTACCCTCCCTTTAAACTCTTTAGTCCCTTGCAGTCTGTGCATCGTTAATAAAACTAAATTTAGACTGTTGCCTTCTCTCCTTGTGCATTTAAATGTAAAATATATTTTCTTCCTCTCCCTCTCAGTTCAAAGATACAGTGGCAATTTTAGGACTTCATTAACATCGTAGACACCCCGCTGAAGTGCAGAGCAGTGAAACTCGTGATTCATAGCACAAATCATTTCATATGTTCCACTTTTAGACAAGCTGCAGAGGCTGTTAAGGCACTTTAAACACCTATAACACACAGACACATACACACAGATGTATGAGTGAGCTATGCGTGCAGGAGAAATCTTGGTCACCAGAGGAAACGTGTCTCTGAGAGTCTTAAGAGCTCCTGATGAAGATGAAGAGAGGATTTAGACCTTTGCATATTTTACTCCCACTTTTACTCTGTGTTCTTCTGTGTGTGTCACACATCCCTGCATATATAGGATAGGACTTGAGAGCCTGCTGCTCTTCTTTTACTGGATTTTCTCTTCAACTCCCACACCAAAGTTCTGCAGCTTGAGATACAAGTTTCAGAAACTTTGCACATGGCGCTGAAGCTTAATTTCACATAGCCAAGATGTAGAAAAACTGGTGTTTCTAACATTTAAATAGCTAACTCTAGGGCAAGTTAAATGATACTGTGCAAAATATAAATGTTACATCAAATGACTATTCTATCCTTGACTACCCCATACATTTTATCAGTGGGAGTCATGCCATTTGCCAGTTACATATTAGAGCCGCTCAAATTAAAATTATCCTTTGAAAAGGATCTCTATTGTCAGAGTTCTCTACAAAAAAAATTCAAGATATATCTGCATTCTAGATTTCTGTTAATACATCTGGTGGGAACATCTGCATAACGTCAGCTTAAAAAAGCAAAGAGGCACCACTTTCATGAATATTGTGCCCCAAGGGAAGCATGTATTTAAAAAAAAATACAAAAAATAAATGGTCCCAAAACTGAACCTTGAGGTATGCCATTTCACAGGAGAAAACAGAGACAATATTGTTTACAATACCTTACCCTGAGAGGTAAAATGAAAATCATCATTATACTGTATACAATCACACAAACACACAAGCATAAGCATCCACAAACAAACACTGTGACACTTGCTTACAGACCAGGCAAGCAAAGAGGAGTTGTGTAAGTTTCCGCCTGCATTAATTCTGTTGATGATCATAGGGTCAGCCTGCCTGTGATCCCTGTCCTACCATTAAACAAATAAAAACAACACTGATTACCAGGATGTTCACTGGATGCATCAATCTTGAGTAATTAGAGACTCGTGTTTTGACTCTTTCCCCTTTTCTTTTCCTCCTTTCTTTCCCTCTTTCCCTTATACCCAAGTCAGGCAGCAGCGGCAGACTCCTTTTAATGAACTAATAAGGGTGCGTGCTTGGCTAACCAAGAATGAGACAGCAAAGAGACAAATAAGGAGGAAGCCAGGCTGCTCTACCAGCTAAATAAAGCAGCCACAAGCACGAGCTCTGCTGCATTTCCCCACACGGGTTCATCACTCTCTTTTTGAGAATGGAATAAAATAACACATGACTTTTGTGGAGAAGCAGAAGCACAGGGTGTGTGTATGTATATGTGTGTGTGAGTGTGATGCTGCCTGGAAAAGGACACAGCTGTCACATTAAGATCATGTAGGCCTGTAGCATTAATCTGTCTTGTAAAACCTTGAGACCTTAAGTACTGCGGTACTTAGGGCTATAGTGTGTGTGCGTGTGTGTGTGTGTGTGTGTGTGTGTGTGTGTGTGTGTTTGTGTGAAAGAGAGCGAGAGAACATGTGAGTGGTTGCATGTGTAAGGAAAGAGTGAGATGAAGATCCTAGAAGGACATATGGCTCTGGATTCCAATCCAGATGCTCACACAAACCAATGGCGTGTCACTGCAATATGGGCAGAGAACGCGAAGGTTGAAGAAAAAAATCTTGGAAGTTGGGCCGTAGAAGATGGCATGCAAAAAAAAAAAAAAGAATGTATCAAGAATCAATGATAATTCAGCAAATAAAAATGAGAAGAGTGTGAGTGATAACATGACATTGCAACCAACCTGAAGAATGCCTGATGATGAGCTGGCCTGAAGCATATGCTATGCTGCTGAGCTGTATTATTGCTGCACTGTGATGTATGCATTTGCATGCTATTCTAACCTGACTGGGTTGCTCCGGTGCTATGCTGTGCAATGCTGTGCTGAGCTGTGATAAGCTGGATATGTTGTTTCTTTGCTGTGCTGTCCTGGGTGGTGACAGCCTCAGCCACTGACAGGTCCTTTAAATTCACCACTGCCAATTAGAGTCACTCCAGACCTGGTGGTGGGTGTGTGGGAGAGAAGGAGGGGAAGTGAAAAAACTGCTGGGACGATGGTTGCAGGCCTGACAGGCCTGATGTGGAGATGGAAATGCGGTAATTTGGAGTAATTCGGCAACTCGCTGGCGCTTGCCTTGCCTGCCTGTCTGTCTGTCCGCTGAAATAAATGGGGTCAGCAGCGTGTGATCGGCAACTTTCATTTATATGTAAATGACCCCATCGTTGGTGCAGCAGCTGCTGTGGAAGCTGCTGCTAAGTCTGTACACACACTGAAATGCGAGGCCTGAGAGAGAAAGTCAGGCTGACTGACTTGTGTCTCTACTTCTGCCTTCTTTAAGCCTTGTTCTCCCTCTTCATTTGTGAGTTTCATTTGTTCACTGCCTCTCATTATACTACCCAAAATAAATGATCTTCATACCTTATGTACTAAGTAAACCTCAAGCGTCTTTATCCAAGTTTATAAAAGAACTTTGCGTCACAGAAATTGAAATTGAAATATAGTGAAAGCTTGTCGCAAAATTATTGTAATTTTTGTCAAATTAAGGTGAACTCAAGCTCTTGTCAGTTAAGTGAACTCTAATGGTAATGTGCTGAGCTGGACTGGTCGGATGAAAATTGAATTTTCACTGTGAATTCTGAGATTACATGATAAATCGCTTTTAATGCATGAAACTGAATTTATCAATGAAGGCTGTCATTTTAAAAATCAAACATCTTCTGTTGAGCAGTTTCATGTCATTTTCATTTACATTGTTGGGTCAGCTGTCTGAGTGCATACCGCTGCCATACTTAATTCAATCTTTTTTATACTTCTTTCTAAAGATTGTTTCTTATGCCAATATGTCACAGAAAGACGTGACGATAAGGCTCTGGTTTAAATTATATTGAATTACCAGCCAACATTGTTGGAGCCATCTACACAAACTACTAATTCACTTGTTGATTGCTCCCTCAAAGAAAGTAAAGCTGTAATTAAATAACAGGAGATCTATTATTATTAACATATTATCAGCATTTAAACAATACTATACCCCCATTATTATCAATATTATTATGATTAAATTGTATTGATCCTGCTTTAAAAGCCATGTCTCTTAAGAAACATGCAGCAGTAGTGTAGTAAAGTATAGCATGAAGCAGCAGTGAGGAGAGGAGCAGATCAGATAGTGTGTTGTAGGGCCTGGAGGAGTGTTTGCTTCATTACCTTGCTAGCCATTGTGCTGATGCAGAACCGGGGTCCTGTAAATTCCTGCCTGCTTGTGACACCATAGATAATTACACTTCCATAAATAATGGAGTGTGCCTTGCCCACTTCCTATAGAACTCCTCTAATGAGATTAATATGCAGGGAGAAGCTGAAAACACTTGACAGGGGATTCTTAAATCTTTAAATCTTTTTTTTTTCTTTACATTAAATGAATAACCCACACAAAACATTAACAATCTTATAAACAGCTGCTGGCAATGTATTATCTGTTCTTGAGGCAATTTCAATTAAATCTCCCCAATACCACAAAGAGTATTATGTGATCATATCACCAAGGCAGCAAACGCTTGATACTGTTCCTCACAAAATAGCTAACCAAGCGGTTGACAAAAAGTTAAAGCTGAAGAGCAAATCCTGGGCCAAAAGATATCTACTGTAATTCAGTAAGATCCTGTAAAGTTAGCATGTTTCTCTCATGTATTACTTAAAATAATGGAACCACTCGCTTCTTTTTAGTTATTTTTTTAGCGGGGTTCAACATTATAAGATTCCAGAGGCAAACGGAGCAAGGAACAGAGCGAGAAAGAGGTGTATCAAAGCTATATAGCAGGCGTCTTTTGGTCATACAACATGGGCCATTGGCTACTTTGGTACTCCAGTAGACACCATTCTCCTCATTTCCATTGTTTTTCTTGTTCCAGTGCTACATCAGGCTGAGATTTCCTTCAGTGTAATTACATTTCTGCTTTAAAAACGTGAATGGGATTCTGCAGTTTAGGTGTTAGTCCCTCAGAATCAAAGCACAAAGTATTCTTCCAGGTGCGCTTCTCTGCAGTAATACTTTTTTTTTCTCAAACAGAGATGTACCAATTTCTACCAAAACTATACTGCAATTCACTATCTTTAGAATGGTGAACCACTTTTCTTGTGCTAATGACATATGGTATCTAGTGATGCACTTCTTTTTTGTCTATAATAAAACAAGTGCCAAGTTTTATTTGACAACCTCTCAGTGCAAACACATGAATATAAGTCTCTCAAAAAATGTTTTGTATTTAATCTCTAATTGACAGTCCTGGACATGTTAAAGTGAGCTTTTATGGATATTGCTGCACCGCTGTTATATTTCCCACTGCCTGTGAGTAATGTTTATTTGTCATAACTTATTCATGAAAGAGATTCCTTTGATGGTGCATTGATTTCATTATGAAAATCTTTAAGCTATCTTTCATCCAGAGAGCGTCTTTTATTTATGTCTAGTTTTGAAAGCTGAAATGTGTGGGAAGATCTAATATGGTTCTTTGGACTGAGCTGTTTTGGATTAAAATTGAGTGAATAATTAATGTTCAAATAGATCCATCTGCTATACATATGGAGTCTAGATGGGATGCACGACGAGAAGCTTGCATCTCTGTTGAGAGAATGAAATACCTTTTAACAAACTTGTTTCTTCTGCTCGCTTCTCCTTTTAAGTGAAAGATCTGAACATACCCCAAGAACCAAGTCTGAACCAAGATCGGTTCAAAGTGTGATGATAATCCCACAGATGATGTTTCAAAGACTTTCAAAAACTTTATCTGTCGTGCCAGATCTAGGTTCTATTGCTGTGTGTGTGTGTGTGTGTGTGTGTGTGTGTGTGTGTGTGTGTGTGTGTGTGTGTGTGCATGTGTGTGAGTGTGTGTGTGTGTGTGTGTGTGTGTGTTCTCACAGTAGTGACCATATATATAAAGTTACATTTTGCAGTTACTGCAATACTGTAAAGACTAAATAGTGTTCTAAACAGACAAGAAAACATATAAACTTAGGCTGTCAGCATTAACTTGTTAATCATGATGCAATTAAGATCAGATATTAAGAATATATATATATATTTTTTTGCATTAATTGCATCCTATTTTGTCCCATCCGGGTCCCTGTAGTTAAGCACTAGATGAACAGAGGCTAGAGTCCTCATATCAACCATGGTTTCAGGTTGGACTCACCATCCTGTTGCTGTTCGGTGCATGTCATCCTCCACTCTCTTTCCCTTAATTTCCTGTCTCTCGAAAGCTGCCCTGTCAAGGGCGAAAAGCCCAAACAGTAGTCTTAAAAAAGAAAAAAGGAAACCCCAGACTGCTCAGTTAAAAAGTCAAAATAATAGCACCTTGTGTCAAACGGAATTAATACATCACCCAAGAAGTTCAGGTTGAGCTTCAACGTGAGCAGAACATACAGGTTAGGAGTTTCAATAACTTCCTCACACTTTGCAGCAGTGACTTAAATATTTTGTTTCGACACACAGACACACATCTAAACAGGCTGTTTGCATCCAAAATGTGAACATAAGTTCTTTATTTCATTCATAAAAGAACTGTAACCTATGGTGCAATTTACCAATAGACTTGCAATTAAATAGACTTCCCTTAGCTCAGTCTGGACCAAGCTGGTTAAATGTGCTCTAAAAGAAGTGCAAAGGCAAAGAACAATCTCATAAGCCTTTAGTTAGATTCTATACATGGTTGTATCCTCTGAATATAGCCCATACTACATAACGACCCCCACAGAGTGAAGCATATTGACACAATAAACCATGTCTGCTTTTCAAGTGAAACCCACGACCTCCCCAGTATCCCATTGCTGGCTGAGGTAGAATTAAAGGAGGAAATAGTTGCCCTGGTTGTCTAAATACTCAACCACAATGTCTGGCTGTGGAAAGGAAATAAAGAGAGGGCCTAATTAAAATTTCAGAGGTACCAGCTGGGTGTCTGATCACCCCTCCCAGTGTCTTTGTGTCTGGATTGAGACACACTCACCTTGATTTCTTCATTTATTAACCTTGACAGAAACAAATCTGAATCCCCACTCACAGCGTCACAAAGCGTGGATAATGGGGCGAGTATGCAAACATACAGTACATGCACACACACACACACACACACCCATATCAATGTACATACATTTGCACATACAATCATGATCTTGCAAGCACACATACTGTACCCACAGCACCTGCTCACACTAAATCACACACACACAAGTGATACACACACTTTCTCTCATACACACACACTTTCTCTCTCACACACACACACACACACACACACACACACACACACACACACACACACACACACACACACACACACACACATACACACACACACACACACACCCTGTAGGCTCTTACAAGGCCGTTCTTTAATGAACAGCTTAATGGGCAAAGAAAGATACAACAAAGCCGTCTGGGAGGACTGTTTGTAGTGAAGTGATCAAATACGCCCGGCAATGATATCCTAAGCATGAGTAGTTATAATGATAAGCATGGATGAATATGAAATACGGTTCATTTTCATCAAACTGCAGCATAATTTTGCCACCAGTGCAGCATCCACTGACAGGCAGAGTTTTTTAAAACAAAGGCAGCAGAACTGTTTGTGTCTCTATGTTCATGCATGTATCGGTATGTATGATACGTGCGTGTGGGGTGTTCCCCACAGAGTTGCTAAATTCGAAGGCCGCATCTTCTTTTCTTTTGGCCTGCTGGATGGCGACCTTGTAGCCCCCGTCTCTGTGCGCCTCACGGCTGCCTAATGAAGACTACAGGGCCAGGCAAACCCATTCTAATAAATTGCTGTGATGTGACTGAAAAGTAGAGGTTCTACCCCACACACACACACACACACACACACACAGGCACACACTCTTTGAATATTAGACAGTGCATTAATTCTCACCAGCTCTGGAGCAAAAGCCAACGTGATGGTGTTTCCTGTGACTGCTGACTGTTTCAGGGCTGCTGCTTCTTCTAAAAACATTACAACCTGACATTCCAAAAGAGCCTATAAAGAAATGACAGCCCAGAGCCTGCGGCACCTTCGCCTAAACCAACATAAGAAATAGCTACTGAAAATACAGAAATAAAAAAAGGAGATAAACTGTAGATGAAGAAGAGAAATAAAAAAGCAGAGGGTCAGGTATGTGTGAGATTTTCATCTAAGTTTCTATGTGTGTGGGTGTGTTGAGAAAGTAGTTGTCGCCACAGCGAAGTCTGACCTTGAACAGAGTTTCAAAGTTAGGAGAAGTTGTCTTCCATCTTCACTGAAAGGAGGTTGACATGTAGTAGTCCACACAGATCAAAGAGGGTAACAAACACTAAATAAAGGTTGCCAGAAGGCTAAAAAAAATGGAACATTCTCACTCGTTGTTGAGTGAATGATTCGGAGAAGCTATTCCAATAATATTTGAATCTCCACCTTCCCTAATCACTCCACCTTATCACACCTTTTTACTCAACTGTAATGTTTCTGTTTTTCTTTTCTCTCCCTGATACTTTTCACTTTTGTTTATCTCTTGTTGACTCAGAAGTTTCATTAATGCTACCTGTTCTCTCCCTGCTCCATGGAAGTTAAGGATAAGCAAGGAACAGGTTGAGGGATGGAGGGATACAGAAGAGGAGTGGTGGCCTAGGATGTGTGCCATGCGCTCCAATAGACAGACCTTGTTGCCATTGGCCACTGTAACAGATCCCCGTCTCTGGAGTTTTAAATGATTCAAACATTTGCCCTTCGCTGTTCCTGCGGTGGGCAAAGATGTTCCATGTCTCTTCTCCTGCTCCCACTCCGCTACGCCTCCATCCTCCTCTCCTCCTCTCCTCCTCTGCTCCTCACTGTCACTCAGCCATAAATGCATATGCACATACAGTATAATGGAACTGCGAAAAGAATACATTTCCTGATGCAAGCAGGGTACTGGCTGGGCAATTTCAACTTTCACTTTAGAGCCCTAATACACATATTGCCTTAATGATTTGTTTTTTGTATCTTAATTTCAAAGAGTCTGTAATTCACTTGTCAGGGGCTCTATCTTGGAAACCAGAAGTGCAATTAGTACAATTTGTACTTTGCCATGGAACAAAATGAACCCAAAGGACTTGTTTTACGTAGATGTATGCTCTAATAAGCATCCATATGCACACAGAAATATAGCAGAAAGGGCTCTCATGCAAAGAGAGCCAATTTAAGGCTTGATATAGTGTAAATCTGCCCATACAACTTTTTGTGAAAATTGGATGTAGTCTGGCAAATAAAGCAAAAAGCAGCCTAATAAACCTGAAACAATTATAACCGGCATCTAGAGCCCAAAGCCAGGAACAGAGAGAGATGTATCTAGATATAATTGGCAGTCTTTCCGCAGCTCTTGGCAGACAGGATGGCAGACTAAAAAATGCCTGGAGAAGTGTAGTTTGTTGAGATGACAGAGCTTCGGAGAGGTAAGTAGTTCATTCCTCAGAATTAAGCAGCAGAGGTGAGCAGATGAGGGAATGATAAAGGTACGGGGGGGGGGGCAAAACTGCAATTCAATAATGCAACAAAACTCCCAAACCCTAATAATGATTGACACGGCAACAGCATATGAGCTTGCAGTAAATACATTAATTACACAGACCAAGGCCAAGCCGAGCTGATCTGAGCAGAGCTGGGCAGAGTTTTCTCCTGCTAAGCTGAGTTAGGCCTCAGTGCAGGTCTGCTGGAGGATGCTCAGTCTCTGCAGAGCGTGCTTTGCAATCCCCCGTCCTCATTATGGATGCAGAGAGCTTCTGACTCTCATCACCTGTGTGCTTTTTATATCTGGCATAATCTCTTAGTAGATATTTCTTACATCCAATAATGAGCAAGTTATTACTCCATACAACAGAGAGAAGGAAGCAGAGAAGGGAGCCAGGGAAAAGGAAAGGAAAGAAGAAATGTATAAAGAGAGCTGAAAATCCAATCAGATTTCAAAGGGAGTAAGATATACAGATGGGAGGCATCCCTTTTCAGCTTGGTTGCTAGCATCAACAGTGTTTGTGGCATTATGACCCCAGCAAAATCAAATAAGTTGACTGCTGCCTACTCGAGCCTCCAAGGAAGTAAAGGCGGGGAAAACAGGAAAACGGGAGAGGAGCAGTGCTGCTTAATAAATACATGAATAGGTGCATAAATAAACAGAGCATCAGACCTCTGCCTGACATGGCAAGAGACAGCACCTGAAGCATTGGAAGACAAGTCATCCTTCTACTCTCTCTTTCTCTTCTCTCTGCTGTCTGAATTGATTGATGTGAAGCACGAGGATCAAAGGCTGCCGAACAGTAGTACTCAGGAAGATGGAGGGATACAGAGAGAGGGAGGAGAATGCAGGCGATATGAGGGATGAGAGAGATATGGGGACAAAGCGGGAAACACGTAGAGAAGTTGAGGCTGTCAGACCATCAGCGCCACAAAATGACCCTCTAATTTTCCCCTCTAACAGGGCTATGTCAGACATTTAGGCCTCCAGAGTCAAAGAGGATTCACTCGGTCTCCCTCTACCTCCCTCCCTCCCTCTTCTTCTCTCTCCTTTATCTTTTCTCCTCTACAACCCATCCTGAAGAGGAGGAGCAGGGCCAAGCACCATTAATCTCCTATCTAATAACACTGGTAATGTTACACATTATTGGAAAGAGATGGGCAAAATGAACCAATAAGTTATCTGATATGGGTCTCCCTTCTCCACGCACACTCTGATCCCAAGGACGTTTAGGCAAAGGAAGAGACACAGACGCAGTGACTTGGGGAGACGGGGTGGGGGTGGGGGAGAAGGGGAATTAGTAATGGAAAAAAAGGTGGGCAATGTGAAATATTTCCTGCTATCGACCTCTTGGCCAGGGACATGCATAGATTTCTGTATGTGGAAGATAAGTGTCTTTGATAAAGTAGGTTAGCATTGATTAATCCATGAAATCTCGGGGCTGTGGACTTGAAGTTAATGAGTAAGGTTTTCTATTTTCTCTGCAATCTCTCACGACATGCGTTTTCACACAGCCCGGGGACCCTGAGGCCGCAGCGTGCCGGCACCCCTCATTTTAGATGTCTGTTATTTTTGGGGCGAGGATGGCCAATCAATGAAGTTGACATTTGTTACTGTGAAGGATTCACAATGCAATCACAGGATAAGGGTTGTAAGGGGCCTGCTAGGTGCATATCGAGGGGGGTGGAAAGGTCACTGCTAATCTAAAGGGAACACGAGTTATTTATCCATACACACCAGAATAAAAAAGAAGACGAGAGACACAATCTATATACACTGCCCCCGGGGGTTATAGAGGCATCACACACACACACACACACACACACACACACACACACACACACACACACACACACACACACACACACACACACACACACACACACACACACACACACGGGGGCACACACAAACAAAGCGTCCTATCAGCCTCAAAGTAATTTCCACCCTATTTCAACTGGTAATAAACATGGTGCATCAAGTGACCTATCTCACAGCCCATAACTGAGTTTTGTAGCAGCACTCAACAGCTCGCAAGGGTGGAGAAATCTGCATTAAGTACTCACCCCCTGTATGAGGTTAGGCTGAAGGTAACCCTGTTTGAAAAGTCCATCTGCATTATTTGTGCTGCGTGTTTTCCTGCCACATTTAATGTAGCATGACAGTTTTTTTTTGTTGCATGCAGCTGCAACGAAGGCAAGCAAAGCAAACAGCACGATGGCCATACACATCAGTCACATTTAGAACAACCTTGAAACAAATAGCACCATGGACGCATCCTCAGGCACAGAGCGCTGGGAGAAAGAAATCAACGGAGACAGACAGGCGGGCATTGCGCGCAGGCAAACAAGCAGCTTTTTCTTTCTTTCCTTCTTTCCCTCTCTCTCTCTCTTTCTGACTGTACATCAACACCTCTGTAGCCCACACTCGTTCACATTCTAGTCTCTCGCTCCTCTCACTCCTATAATCAATTTCTCTCTCTCTGCTGTAAATCATCTCTCTCTTTCTCAACCTCAGCAGCTGTGCGGAGGAGGTAGAGTGGATGTCAAAATATTTGGCAGCCATCTCTAGTGCCCGTGTAGCATTTTAACCTCCATGGTTATTACACATACACAGGTTTGTCTGACATCCCCCCAGGCATTAGCCTTGAAATCTCTCTCTCTTTCTCTCTCCCTCTCTCCCACTCTCTCTCTCTCCCTCTCTCCATTCATCACATCATTATCCTTACAGCAAGGATACACAAACAAAAAGCTCACCCCCACCCGCGCTGCTCAGTGCTCTGTGAATGGCTGAAGCTTTACACCAAACACATCCTGCCCCTAATCCACCAGAGTCAAAAGTGGAGTAAGGCGGAGGGCTCACCTTTTCAGCTCACTGCAACTGCTAGATGGAGGATGAACACATAGCTCACTCATGCACACAATCTTAATCACAAACCTTCGGTACATGCATCCCCCCACGATACATATAGAACACTTGTGGCCGTAAATAAACACTACATGGCCAGCTTTTCCACACACACACACACACACATACACACACACGATATTTTCAGCAGCTAATTATCTAATTCCTTTCCTGAGTATTGGCATTGTGTGTGTAAATCATGAGTGCTGCAGGATCTCTGCCCCAGGCTCTTCCTCTGTCATGCAAACACACACACACACACACACACACACACACACACACACACACACACACACACACACCCACACGCACACACACACCCACACTGCATCTCCATGCTGAAGTCTTTGTTTCAGTGCTTTTCACAGAAGAAGCGTAAGTTATTCCAGAAAGTGAAGAGAGCCCCACAAGGCGCTCTGACAGCTCGTGTAAATCAGATGTCATAGAAAGATCTAATGGTGCTGCATTGAGCTGATATACATCGGTGTAGTGTGCTGACAGTTGCATGTACTGTGCGCACGCCGCACATGCCAACACACACACACATACAAACACACACGAAAAAGCACAACCAGCATGTAAACGCTAATGCAGTAGATAACGTGTAGTGTAAATATAGCTGACAGATGCCTTGCTCAGCAGTATGAAGGCCGTATGTCCCCTTTCCTGAACTGCTTTTATGGCACAAAAAGTTATAAACATGAAGACACTAAAAGAGGTTTATATCTACATACAGGACAGCTTCACTGTTTTAAAAAAAATCTGAAACATTTTGGACTGAAAAAGAAGTTCCTATTAGTCCATTTCTCTTCATTGAATATATGCTCTTGAAAGAAGTGTTTTATTTATTTATCTCAAGTCCAGTTATCCTTCATAGTTTATTTCCCCTCGAAAAAAGCAAAATGAGGTGATTAAATTGTATTTTTACTGCAGGTTCACCTCTTTCAAGGACCCTTTTCAGATAATTAGCAATACGCCTACTATCCAGGAAGGTCAATGCAATAAAGTTTACAGCTTGATTCAAGAATACCCTAGATACAAGTTCATCTATACTCGAAAAAGTGCTTGTTTCCATCGTTTTTATATATGTATGTTATGTTATGTTATGTTGTTTGCACACAGAGGATCTGCAAGAACATGTGCTTAGAAACAGAGACATTTCTCTCTCCATTTTAGTACAGTGGATCAGAGAAAGCCCATGGGTCACTGATGGCGCTGTTGTGGTTAAGAAACACAAACATATCTTCTCTTTTCTGGCCCATTAAAACCTGCACTCCTCTCCGGTGCCCTATTATCCCCGGTCCTCCTCTGTCCTTATGTATACCATCAAAGATATTTCCCTGTAGTGTGTAATAGACTAAATAACCATAAAAACAGTTGTTAGCATATTTCTAAGGATATACTGAGATGCTACCACAACACACAAACACCATAGCATGGCAGTAAAAGCAGCAAGGGATTGACTGCTTTGGAGGACGGGCTAACATAACATTCTGGCATTATGTACTGGAGTTCATATATACGTATGTATGCCACCTGTATGAGGGAACAGGATTTTCAAGTGGATTAGGGAATGTTCCCAAAAGAGCTTAGGCTGAACTACTGAGTGAAATGTGGATTGATGCAGTATTAAGATGACTGACTCATGAATGTAGATTGGAGTGTGATCATTTTACATGTGGTGAGATCATATTCACGTTGTACAGGGTGAATAATATCTCCACTGGTCTCTGCTCTAGCTGCTTTGGACATACTGTATGTAAAGATGTATGGAGGGAACATATTTAGAATAGGTGCTATTTGCAAATGATCAGGGGATGGAGAAAATGCTGATAGAGCCAGGGACAGCTGGTATAAATGGGGTACTAGGGCTACTTAACCATTACCATTACAAACACATCTACCAAAGCAGTCATTTAGGTTTTTTTTAATTATTTATTTAATTTAGAAATCAAATTAAGTAACTTTGCATAAATGACACCCATACTGTAACAACTAGGACATGAAAATAATAATGATAAGTACATTTGTTTTTTCATATATTGTTATTGTATCAATATTAGAAAACACAAAAGAGTTCTGAGTATTTAATAGCCATTGCATTTGACTCTTTGACTGTATTAAAGACATAGTATCATTTCATTGTTTGACATCTTTCCTCTCACCAGAAGATGGGTGTCATCGGCGTTGTCAACTAATGTTTCTAGTTGTTTTTCTGAACGCCATAACAAAATCTGAAACTATCTATAGCTTTAAGCTTAAACCAATTCGCAATCAGCTTATTTCAGTCAGCATTAAAAATAAGAAAATATCAAAAACAACTTGTCGTCAAGGAGGAGGAAGAATGGGACAGAGGATTGTTGCCATGCTGTGGAGCCTTCGTGAGGCTGAGTATGATTGAGGAGTCGGTTAGGACAGCGCTCGAGGGTTCATCTTGACGATGACACTCCTCCTGAGAGTGATACAGAGGGATTCCCCCCTCGCAAAAAAAGGACAACACATAGCTTTGTAATGTGTCTCGCAAATGAACTTAGGGGCGTTTTACGTTACGACTATATGAGCGACGAAAGCCACAGCACTGATGGTGAAAGAGCCAGCACGCAGGTAGTGCCATGTGTAGATGAACTGCAAGAAAAGCATAACTGAGGACACCTGTGATAAATGTCTCAAGGTGGTGTGTGGAAGTAGACCTTATATGAATGATGGAAACATAAACGGAAGTTAATTAACCAATGAAGACGCTGACACCAGGATTAAAGAAAAACCAGCGGGATAATGTCAGACAGCCGTGAAAGGGTTAAAGGATGAAGAGTGTCAAGATGTGATACAGTCATCAAATTAAGAGAATAAAATGTGGTATTAACCTATCGTATCGTATTGTGGTTATGGTTATCCCAACTCTTGACATGGTAGAGGGTCAGAGAGATGGTAGACAGGAACTGAGGCTTGTCATTTTGGAAGCCTGTACATTCAGCAGTGTATGGCTGTAGCTGTCCAAGTTAAATTTATTATATTCCCCATCTGCCTGATGCATACTTATGCACATCATGCTTCAGCCTGACAACTGATTTGACAGAGGAACCAGGCGCAGACCGGGCCGACCTGTAGGCTCACCACCCCGGGCATAAATATTTATAGAGAAACCAGGAGGCCAAGGAGAGTCATTATAACCTTGTGTAAACCTGAGTACAGCATCCTTCACTCAGAAATCTTGTTCTTCATCATCTCAGATAATAGTTACCGCTGCGGGTGTCATTTTTTAAAGTTTAAAATGAAACAAGACAAATACAAGCATGACGACCACAGCAGAGGCTTTGGATACTATCGGGAGGACACACACACACACTGGAGGCAAGACAGTGAGTGTGGGGGTGTGAGATGAAACAGTTGGGGTGAGGGGGTGAGTGTGGATGGTAATGAAGTATGAGTATATGGAGCCGGTCTGAGAGACAGAGCTGGATGCAGAAAGCAGCTTACTCACAGTGCTGGTGAATCATTGTGCCCTGCCTGATAAGCTCTGACTCACTTGGGGAGGGGGGGCAGAAAAAGCAGAGAGTGTGGGTGGAAAGCGAGCAAGTGTGTGTGTGTGTGTGTGTGTGTGTGTGTGTGTGTGTGTGTGTGTGTGCGTGCTTGTATTCATGTGTGTGTGCGCCCATG
The DNA here is from genome assembly GCF_963930695.1 of Labrus bergylta. Taxonomy (NCBI): domain Eukaryota; kingdom Metazoa; phylum Chordata; class Actinopteri; order Labriformes; family Labridae; genus Labrus; species Labrus bergylta. The sequence continues at coordinate 18,979,014 of NC_089200.1, forward strand.
TGTCTACAACTTAACTTGAACTACATACATACTCACAGCTTTGGCTGCAAGAGCATTGGCACATTTGAGTGTATAGCTTTGTGGTGTCTGTTCGTGCATTCAAGTGTGTTTTAACATGTGTGTGTGCTGCAGTGGTGACAGTGAAGGTCAGTTGGGTGGGTGTGTCTCAGGCCTCCCAGCTGTGGCCCGGGGCTAAGGAGCCATCACTGTCACATCTCTGTCTCACTGCTGTGTGTGTGTGCTGCGGGCCCTGCAGCACGGGGCAGAAGTGACTCACACACACACACACACACACACACACACACACACACACCCACACAAAAGCCCTGTGGCTCTGAACAAAAAGCACACACATACACACAGAGACACAACACATAAAGTAACCTCAGGATACATAAGCACATGGAGACTCACACGTTAATACACAAAGAGAGATGTCATAATAGCATATATTGCAAATGCCCTGTACAAATAAACTTTACTTTTACTACACGCACACACAAAATCAAAACAGTCCCTTAACATTCCACGGATGGAAAGCATAAAGCATATCCCTTCTTGAATATTTGAACCTGATGACCTTGTCCACACTCATTCAATCACTATAGCGGAGAGAGAGAGAGAGAGAGAGAGAGCGATCACAATTAATCCAGCAGCCTGCCCAGCCTGCTTCGTACTCTCTGCTGTATCGTCACAGGCTTGCTCTCTGCTGTATTCAGCAAATATGTACAAAGAATCTTGTCTGGAAGTTTTGTGCTTCTACAAGCACAAAGTCAAGCAGAGGAAAGGTTTAGAGGTGAACACGACCTGCTCGACATGGTACTTCAATCTCTGTATCTATATCTCTTCATCTCTGTGGGTTATCATTTTCTTTATAACACTTTCTAAAGTCTAACCTTTGAAAATAAAGCCTAAAGGTACTCTGAGTGGCATGCATTTCAAATAGAGGATAAGTGAATCTACATTGACTGATAAAACAAACTACTGAATGATAAAATGGGTCATTATCAATGTAACCAGTGTTGCCAAAATACTCAAAACCATTATACTTCTTGATACCACATGTTTCTAAAAGATTAAATCTCCTTTTAATTATTTTTTAAATTAGTTTATTTAACAGGGACACATGCAACGGGCATTGCTTCGTAGTTATAATACATAGTAGATGCCATGCATACAAGTTTCTAGGTGTGGCTAAATTGCAACCCCTGCCCATGCCTAGGCACTACTTTAAAAAAAAATAGTAAGATAAATATATCTTTTTTGGTGGTGGGGTTGGGGGGGCAATAGAGTCAGAAATCGGTTACAAAGACAGTAGGGGAATGACATGCAGGAAAGGAGCCACAGGATTTGAACCCAGGCAGCCCACTTTAAGGACTACAGCCTCTGTACATGGGGTGCGCTACTTAACCACTAGGCCACCGGCGCCCCAATGTATCATTGTTAAATATGACTTGATATACTGATAAAAAAATGTGAAAGGCCCACAGCCTGTTAGGTTCTTCTTCTTCTTAACCTTTATTTAACCAGGAAAAGGTCTCATTGAGATTAAAAATCTTTTTTACAAGAGCGTCCTGGCCAAGACAGGCAGCAGCACAATTACAGGGTTTCAGACATAAAACACTTAACAACAATTTACATAAATACAGGAATCACAAAAAGAACCATTCATCAGAATCTGTCACAAGTCATCAGCAACAAAGTGATCAAAAAGGGCAATACGAGTCAGCTAAAACATCTACAGTCAGATATTTCTGCCTGAAGATCATTAAGACGACCTTTAAAAACATTTAACCCTCAACAAAAGAACCTCTGGCCTTGGTGTTGACTTGAAATAGGCTGATAGAATAGCACACACCTTAGTGTCCCTCTCTCGCAGCCATCCTTACACTGGCCTCTTTATGGCCCGGTGCATGGCACATAAAAAGGAGAGCACATTGCACAATTACTGCCTAATTAACTGGCCGATATTTTATGTGGTCGGTGAGGCTGCAGACAGACTGCAGATCATTTGCCAGGTTTTTTTTAGGGGATTTGTGTCTTACTGGACCGCTCTCAGGCTGATTTACTGAACTCCACAGCTAATTTGTGTGTGCGTGTTTGTCTATATGTGAGCTTAAATAAAACAGAGCATATACTGTATGTCTTTGGAAAGACTAGGCCATTTGTCTGAGTCATGGTTTATACCATACATTGCTCCCCATCCACCTCCCCTTTCCTCCCTCCATCCCCGCCTCTCTCATCCCCTAACAGCAGCAGGTTTGCATTGGGATTTGAGGTGTAATTAAATTCAATAAATACGCGAAGGTGAGGAAATAAATCAAGCGGAAACTGATAAACAACAGGAGATTAAATGCCACTGAGCCGTGCAAACAAATATTTCAATAGTATTTTAAACAGAGGGTACTGCAAACCTCGAAAAACTTTCAAAACTGAAAGTCAGCTCAGCATGGCTGCCTGCTGCTATAATTACGTTTGATGCCATCGTCCTCTTTGACATCATAATAAGGCGCACAATAAGGAAATAAATAACCGTTTGAAGGGCATAGATTGTAGGAGATGACAGGCTATGTTCCCTGCTCTCTGTCGCTCACTCACCTCATCATCCTCCTGCATCATCACTTATTCTGAGGCCAGCCAACTCTTTATTAATGACTACTGAAGTAGCAATTAATGCTGCATAATACATGAAGTACAGCTGTGCAAATCTGAATAAAGTCTGATTAGGTGCTAAAGAGGAAAGGGGAAACACTGCTGGTGCATATTAATGCTGCCTTTTTTAGAGTGGTGGGTTAGCAGGGGGCAGCTCTTTGTGCCAGACGGCTTGATGAAACTAAAAAATTACTCAACCAGTCCTTAAAGTCAGTCACCCATCAAAGACCAAAGCGACTCAGAGGAAAGGAGGCCATAGCGCCCGTGCTCCTGTTCAATTTTAAGCAGTGAGTCATAATGCCTTGGTTAGCACACTGATTTGCTTGCTCCACTCCATACCGCACCATACTGCCCTCCTGGGCATAACAAGCCTAAGTGCTTAAAGTCCCCAGAATGGAAATTAGGTCTTTTTTTTTTTCTTCTACAGGCATCGTTCAAGGCCACACCTGGTGCACTGAAAGCACCCAGGTCCAATGCTCGATGAATTAATGAAGGATCCTAGCAGCACGGAGGTCAATCTGTGACTCCAGCTACTCGTTCAGAACGGGTATGAGAAACCCCTCAGAAATGTCTGCCTCCGTGTTGATGTGCGGTCGCAGGTTTATTCTTTCTCTGTCGTCTTGATTGAGACACGCTGTTCCAGAAAAGTTACAAATGACAAGGACAAAAATGCCTCCGCTCCGGCCATTTTGACTTGATCACCTCTGTCCATTCTTCCCTCCCATCCACTCTCTCTCCCTTTTTTCCCTTCTGCTCTTTGGCCACTCAATAAATCTTTAATTCCTAAAAATACAGTCTCTAGTCTTCCCGCTATCTCTCTCTCTCACTCTCACTTTCTCAGGCTCCCTCGCCCACTCTTTCCTCCTCTTTTCTCCGCCTCTCTTGTCCTCTTTTGAACAGCTGCTCTGCCTTTATTATGTTGCGCTCTCTCCCTCTCCCTGTCTGGCCTTTCACTCTAATCCCCCAATTGCCTTTCACACGCACAATATTCCCCCCCTGAGCCGCCCCCCATCCCATTCCTCTGACAGTCTTTCACATATTAGATTAGGCATAGCTTTGTTTATTTACTTATTTATTTATTTAGTCAAGGCTATTGTCTCTGGAACTTCTGCCAACCCAAATTCTCCACAAGAAAAAAAAAGTCACTGACTGCTATTTACAGCTTGTTTCTCTTTTGCTGCTGCAACATTCTGTTACGTATCAATTTGGCTCTCGTGTGCGTTACTGAAATCATTCTTTGGTGCTATGTTTTGGCAGTGAACACAGGAGCGGTAGCATAGCACGTTAGAGAACTCCGTCTAACGGATGTTTGCAGCATTTTGTGATTTCCAATCATTTGGTGGTAAAGAATTCACAGTAGCCGATGAGCTGAGCAGTCAGCCTTCACGCTGGCCACCCGCACCTCCGTTTAATTGTGGTAATGAAGTCCATGCTGACCCTATAATGAAAGGTCCACACATGCTGCCATTGTGACACTTTTATAGACCTGGCCTGAGTTATGACCATTCCTCTGATAGGCTAGCGGAGGGAAAGATGCAGAAAGGTATGAAAGAAAGGTGGGAGGGGGGGCGGCGAGAGAAAATAAAATAGCATTGGAGAACAGAAGAGAGGGCAGTTGACTGCTAAAAAATGTCAGACAGGACAGAGGAAGGGGTTTCCAGTAAATCATTATAATGAAATGAGTCTATGCCTTAAGGACAGTGTAGCTCCAATGGTCTTTTACTGAAAGATCTGTGGTGGCCTGTCCCCACCCTACAGCCTTGCCATTGGCCCATTAGCTGGGAGCTGGGCCTTCCATCTTGGTTCCTATCTCTCTAACCTCTCTAGAGAGCAGGCCCAATCAGGAATCAATAGCCATGTCACAGAGAACCCACGCTGCTTTGACACCAGTAGCTACGGCAAAAAGAAGTCTATTACACGGCAGTTATCTCCATTACTGCTGAGCAACTTGGGCTTGGAGAGGTACAGAGGCCGGCTGAGGAAACCAGAGAGGGGGCTGATGGTGACAGCTTGTGAAACTCTAATTCAGAGCAACATGTCTGATTAACCTGCATCTCTCCTTTGGGATCTGCTCTGGGTTCCTGGCAGAAGATATACTGCAAAGACACTCGTGGTCCAAAGCAGGCAGAGATGTTCACTATACCAGTATACCAGTAGAGTTCTATTTCCCCTGTTCTGGTTCCATATCCTCAATGTCAAGGAATATAGAAATACAGGGGTACAAAACATATACTTTCCAAAGGCCTGTTTCAACTCACAGCATGTATTTGCACTTGCAACACCTATTTTCTATACAAAACCCCATTTTCAGCGCTAAAGGTACTAAACACTATAAAAATCATTCTGCATCAGCTGTTTTTTTTGTCACTGCCCTCAAAGCACTCATACATACTGTATAATAGAAATTTTGAAACACTATCAGGCTCAGCAATGCCAACTGGCTCTTCCTTATCAATCAAAATCAAGAAGGGGACTTCTGATCATAAGGCTTTTGCACCCAGACTTGCTTTTTCAAGGGGTAAAATTTACACATGTGGAGCTTCTGCTGCTGCAAGGACACAATTCCTCTAAAAATTCCTGGAATAATAGCAAATATTTGGCATCCAGAGCCATTTAAAACAGAGTTAACATTCACTGCCAAGGAAAGCGTAAGTACCATGAGACAACTCACACAACCTATCAATAATAAGCGCTTGTGAGAAGCTCTTTGAAATTGAGGAAGTGGGCGCTGCCAGGGCCAAAAAGCACCGTTTGTAGACACAGGCATTACAATAATTAAACTTGAACTTAAGAACTCATGCTTTATATTAGATTGGCACACATAAACCTCAGCTGCCAACACTATGGAACTAAAGTAAATCAGAGGCAAGAATCAAATACGAAACAGATTTGGTATACAACTGTAAACTTTCCCGAAATTGCTAAAACCATCCAACACTGACTGCAAATATGAAAAAAATAATTATAGCTCTAAAGAAAGATCTATTAGACTTTCTTAAGACTGTTATTTGTATTTTGTAACGACTTTGCTACTGAACATTTTTTTTCCCCAAAAATAGGAGTGCTGTGTTTTTTAACATCGCCTTCATGATCATGGGAGGTTTCCAGGGTAGAAAGGCTGTTTTAAGAAGAACGAATGTTGACTTTTTTTTTGATGAACACTGTTTCAATGTGCTAAGTGAATTAGTGTACTATGCAGAGAAAGATCTGCCGTACAGCAGCCATAAAGCAATGTGACACCGTTCACTGGGCGTCACATTGGTCCAGTAGCCTTGATCAGTCAGGGCCTCAGTCAATGTTTAATTGCTGAAACGTAACATGTGGGCTGTGGGTGGGAATATTCTCGGGGGGGGGGAACCTCTTGTCTCCATGCTGCAGTCTTTTACCATCCTGCCTCTGGCTTGCTTTATGACACTCATTTGCCTGATTAGCTAAACAAATGCTGACTGCTCCCTAACTCACCTCTACAAACACACACATGGTCCTCTGCTCTCTGTTCACTGTCTGTGCGTTAAGTATGCTCATGTGTGTAATGCACAAACATATGTACTCATATTTCCATGCACAGAATATACAATGTGCAACTAAAAACTATCAGCTTGAAAAGTGCTCATAAATCATTGCAAGGTCTGAATCAGCAAGCAGTAGCATTAATCAGTGGCTTTAGCACAGATACTATACATTAATTCAATCTATTTATCTTCATTTAATAAGTGTTGGATGGGCATTCTATACACGCTCCTCTCTTTAAAATGTGTGCTCGGTTACGAATGACATAAAAAGATTCCAGCAATGTTTTCTTCTTGCACTTTGTGAACATAGCATGCATGTTTAAGGTATGCAAATGACCATTTAGATTAGATTTAGATCCTCCCAACATCGAAGAATCACGGTGTAACATTTATCTTGGTAAAATACAGCCTTTGATGCACAGAGCTTCGCTGGTAATGAAAGCAATAGGTCTCTGTGAGTGGAGATTGCTTTTGCAGAGCTTCATTTTACAGCCTGGTTTTGAATACACTCCTCTGGCAACTCCTCTTGAATGTTTCATCACAGACCGGATCCCAGGGGTCGGCGCAAACCCCCCCCCCCCCCCCCCCCCCCCCCCCCCTCCCCCTCCATCACACGTACGCACTCACTATGAGCCGCCTTCACATCATGCATGTGGAGGATATGAGAGTCAACTGGATGCCATTTCATCTGCAAGGGGTGCAATTTGATTGCATATTCAATATGGGAGGATACAAACATGATAGAATGTCAAGCCAGGCCGCTACAGTAGCTACTGTCGCTGTGGCGTGTCCAAATGGCTTTTTGAGCTGTCAAATTATGCCTCCTTATCTATGGGGGAAAGTTTAAAATGTAGCCACACGTACACTGGGGAAAACTTTCCATTATAACATTGGAATATTTTTAAACATGAGAATTTCAGTGCTGCCTTCAAGGATTTGGGTTCACAAACTTGATTTCCCGTTTTGATACCAAGTTGCTTTGGTGTGTGAGAATGGTTTTGGAAAAGTAGAAAACTTCAGTAGGTGAAGCGAAACAAGTCTGAGTTTTTCTTGCCAGATAATCACTCATACGATCTTAATATAATTATGCCCTCCATACTAACCAGTGCCAAGAAGATGCCAGATGGCTTTTGCAGAGATGGTGATTGACGCATCTCAGTACAAAAACAGAGTGATTTTCTCCGACTCAGTAGTTCAACAGAACTGTACAGTACATCTGTCTCCTAGAGGAGACAGACAAGACAAAATGAAGCAGTGCCAGTTGAGCCGATTCTTTGAGGAGTTGCAACCACCTACCAGGGAAAAATCTGTATTTGTGTGTTTCTGTACCAATGACTGTGTTTATCTACATGCATCCAGCTGTAATTAGAATCTCTGTGCATGTTATCTTAATAATTGCCTCGGCTGAATACCTGTGTTATAGAAAAGGTGTGTGGGTGTACACACTGTGTTTGTGTAGTGAAGGTTGAAGGATTTTCCGTTCGCGAGCGGGTAGCACATGTTCACTGCGGCCTCTGAACTCGTCTTCAAAGACATATTCTGCATCTGCTTTAATCCGGCTTCACACAGGCTCATGATTGTAACACATAGACGCTTGCCAATAATTCACAAACATACATAGACATATATAGTATACAAATAAATATGAGAGCATATAAAAGAAAAATATTTAATTATTCAAAAGCATGGGAAATCCTAATGAATCCTTTCCTATTGAGTAGTCTGTGAAGTTTTCACATAGCTATGCTAATGAGCAGCAACACTGTTATGAAAAGCTCTCTATATAACATTTTCTATATGATTCTAATAATCATTTAAAAATGTGGGCTCTGGTATGTGTTTATTAGCTTGTTACCCGTGAATATGTGCTCTTCCATCATGCGCTACATGATGTACAGTATTCATTTGCACCAGAACATTTTCAGCAGAAGCACTTTGGTCTAAAAAAGGATAGAGGTTCAAAGTCAAAAGTTAGATGTTAACACAGGGCACAAATGTATGATGGAGTATTTTGAAAATCTTTAACAGATGTTGAAAATTTGAGAGACCCCACACATGAGGTCATATCATAATAGATTGAACTGTTTTGTTAGTGTGTGGAGGGTAACAAAAAGACGAAGCAGCACACCACACAATGAAAGATTCCAGTCACAAGAATCAAGAAAACTACCCAAACATAAAGTCTTGCTAAATCATCTCAAGATCATGAAAAGCATGGCAAACATGGGCAGGAAGAATTGGTGATCTTATACTGAAAACGAACAAAGAAAAGAGAAAAAACTATGGATGAAGTCATGGAGACGGCGTGAACATGGTATTTATGTTATAGCGTGAGCTGGAGATGAGTAAAAATTGATTTGCAACGGTGTTGTGCTTCCTTGTTTAGTCAGCTTGCTTTCCAATTGACTACTGTTTTGTTCCTCGTGACCGATGTCCTTGGGGTTGCCCCCATAAAACGGGAAATTGGATGCGCAATACTGAACGTGTTTAATATTTAAGATTTGAAATCAGTGCGGCCATGACATTCTTTCCCAGAGCTTTCCGAGCGGAGAGTCTGACCATACATCACAGCTCAGGAAATCAGGCAAAATAATATTTAAAGCGCTCACAAAACCAGGACTTTGCTCACTTTTGTTGGAGGTGGAGAATGGGCCCATAATTGGCCTGATTATCTTGTAGTGCGGACCCTCCTTTAAAAATTAACCCATTGCTCACAGGCCAAAGGCTGCGACACCATAAATTCTCCCAAAGAAAATTTGAAATGTCAAATTTGTATGTTCCTTCCAATGTTTGGGGCTGGTCTTTTTGTTGTAAATGTATTTGTTAATTTGTATATACAGCATGTTGGATGCCATAACAAATGAGCCTGAAGAGAAAAGAAAAGAATAAGACGTGAAAGGAAAAAAGAAACAATGGATCTGATGCTTCAAACATCACATAATATGGGCTGAAGCATTCAAATTTTAATTAACATTAAGCATATCAGCATGGGGTGAATTAAAACTGTCTTTAGGACTTCAGAGAGAAAAGTCAGAGACAGACACTTTAAACCATTAAGCTCAGCTGATAAACCAGTCGCACCAGTGGAGTCACTATCTCCTGCTATAATTTGATCTCTTTCACTTTGTGATTTTGCTTCGTTTTAAGAAACACACGGTGCTTTCCTTCCTTCCTTCCTCCCCCTTATCCTTTTGATCCAGTCCTCTTTTCTTTTCACATTTCTATTCCTTAAAGCTTCATCTTTTTTTTTTCATACCCTTTTTTAACCATGTTCTTTATTACTTCTTGCTCTCAGCTTTTCTCGTGCTTTTATCTCCAGATCATACAGAATAACTGTGCGGCTTGGTGAGTATAATGAGGCTGTTCCTCTACAACTTCAAACCTTCCCTTCACCCATTTGCCAGGGTTTTAAAACAAACCCCTAACAAATATTTTGACATTCAGACACAAGGGAAGACGTGTACAACGATTCCAGCCATACCGATTCATCTTCTATAAATACAAAAAAAATAAAACGCAAAAAGGAGAATTCCCTTTAAAGATTCTGTGGAGTAAATAAGAAAGAACGGCCAATCAAATGCTGATAAGGTTTCTTCTTTTCAACTGGTGATGTTTCTCATTCTTTTATTAGCTGCCATCAGAGGAATTAGTAAGCATGACACTGAAGCTTATTTAGAAAGAGTATAATTAAAGCCAAGAGCAGGCTCTATATGTTGTACTGTAAACGATTTAGCAGGCCAGCATTGTACCACATTGTCATGGATCAAAGTAAATTGGCCTGGGCAGCTTATTGTGCGGATACACAGCTACTGTAGCACGTTTATAACAGTAATTGCTACGAATGAAAATGCCCATGGTACTGCATAGCACGCCAATCCACAATAAACTTGATTATTATGGTAATTATATAAGTATAAAACACCTAAACACGAGGGCCCAGATTTATCATCACAATCACTGTAAGTGCATTTACATGGCTGGGAATTGGGACTCTGTCCATACAAAGGCCAAACCGTTGAGTTGATGGGAGTTTAGCAAAATTGGAAATCCATCTGCAGAAAAAGGCAACTTTTCTCACCATTGTGATCATGATCATTTTTCTTGTTCTACTATTGATTTTTACTACAGATGCCCTGGACACTTTCCTTTCACATACACAGACAGGGAGGAGAGGGAGTGGTTGAAGCGGGATGGAAAGATAGAGGGATGCTGGGATAAGGGGACAGAGGAGGAGGGTCGGTGATGAGTCTCGAGCCGCCCTGAGCAGTAATGAGGAAGCAGTAAAAATGAGACGGCATTGTGTTGTACTTTAAGGTAGTTCATCTTTAAAATGAATAGTCCCTGAAGGGCCAGGTGGTTAATGCCATTTATTAAAAGACAGACAGGGCCAGCAGTTTGGGCTGTGGCCCTCTGAGAGCCCTTATAGTTAGGACAGAGAGAGAGGGAGTGTGAGTGACTAAGTGATAAAGAGTAGGGAGCATGCGGGGGAGGGGGGCTCAACTGAGCAAATGAAGGACAGTATGGACAGAGGGATAATGCTGAGCCTGCTACTTGAGGGAAAGAAAAAGCTGTATAAAGAGTTTAAACATTAGATAATCCCAATAAAGACATTTGTGAGGTGTTTGCAATTTAGTGGAGACCAACTCTCTTATGCTAGCTAATCAGAGGGAGACACTTCTCTCATGAGCTATCCTTTAGGATAGGTCAAAAGGTCAAAAGATCAAAGGACAGGGGAACTACATGCATACATTGATGATCTATTTATGTTATAGAAAAGATTCACTTGTCAAAAAGGTGATTTTGTCTTATGAGTTCAAGGGAGCCGATTAGGTCAATACATTGGTCATTCTTAGAGTTTAATATATTTATATATATCAAGCAACATTGCCACAAACTCCGATGTCGAAGGATGAAACCAATGCAGTTGTGTAAAACATTGCAGTTCCTTAAGTGTCCACTTGAGGCTAGCTCCAAAAGCCCAGGAAGCCCCATTAACATACATGTTATTATGCCTATTTGCACAGCAGAAATAAACGTTTTTGCAACTTGGTACAAAAAAGGCTTCTGGTCTGAATAGCTAATTTATTTATTCCTTCACACTGAACAATGTTTTAATCCTTTTACAACTCCTCAATTTTAATAATATTAAGGCTAAGAGTTCTGCAGAAGTGTGCATATGTAATGTGCGTCTGATTTGACTAACAGATGGGCGAGTTGTAGCTGTTAGCCAAGAGGCTTAACGCTCGCCTAAACGTCCCCTTTTTTCAAGATGTCAAAATTTCCAAAACAGCGCCCTCCATCAATCAGCTTCTTATCGGCTCTTCAGAAAATACGTCCAATATTTTACACAGTCTATGTTATAAATATTGTTTCAGTATATTTGAGAGAACAGTGTTTTTGTCCATAGTTCTCTTAGTGGTATAGCAGTGTATGTGTTGTCCTGAGCCCGCAGTGCCCTGACCTACTAATAAACCAACAGCCATTACCACCAGGAGTTAGCCAATTCAGCGCCCCACCATTTTTCATAAATTGTGGGGAGAGCTGAGGAGACGTGCCACACAGCAGCAGCAGCAGCAGCAGCTACAGCTGCCAGAGACGAGAGCTGGGCTGTTTTCACCGCGAGCCGAGAGCATCTTTAGCTGCCTCCCAGGACACCACACAGCGACAGCTCTTGCCAAATAGCTTTCATTACGTGGGTAGTATCAGTCTTGATAAAAGATCCAAACAAAGGGATGAGAGGAGGATTTACTGTGCTGCTCCACCTGGGCTCTAATAATATTGTTGGTGTCTGGGAATAAAATATCACCGCTGCCATTTGCACCCATCTAAATCTTTGAGTTTAGACAGTGTCACTCTGCAGCTAGCTACGAGCCATATTGCTATTGATTGGTGGAATGATAGAACAATTTCTTACCTGATGTTGGAGGTGCACCAGAGGCGATTGCATGGGGGAGAGAAAGAGAGAGAGAGCATTTGATTAGTGGTGGCCTTGTTCTGTATACAGCACACGCTCAAAAAGGAAGTACTAAGGGGGCCACATATTACACAAATCAAAGTCTGCAAACTGCAACAATTTAAAAATCTGAGTCAAAACCTCAACAGACATTTTTGGTATTGTCTCTGAGTGCAAATAAAGGCTGATGTGGGTGACATGATGTCTTTTTCTCTAAATTACTTAAACATGCTATTTATATGATATGCAACATTCTAACATGTAACACAACAGCTCTCCTTATATTTACTCCCCTCCTCTACACCTAGATCCTTCACTGTATTATGAATATATTAAAAATCTAAACCAATGGTTGACAGCCCACTCACTTTGCAGAACATGCACTGTATATTCATGTTTCTAGACCCAAAGACAAAGACATTATAAGCCATAAAGCCAGCATAAAGAGAAATGCTCATCCCCCTAAGCTACACTCGAATGCCCCTTACACCCCCGTGACACTCGCTAAGGCTCTGAGTCAATGTCTTGCTCTCAAATCCACAGGAGCCTCCCACCACCAATGTGCATTAAACACATAAATATTCATTGGCATTGCACATAAACCCTACCAATACACCAGAAGAAGCAGCCATCTGCATTAACAGGACTCAAGCTGTGAGCCAGGCTCCATCCACCAACCTTATATATATATATACACACACACACACACACACACACACACACACACACACACACACACACACACACACACACACACTATATATATATATATATATATATATATATATACACAGTATATGCAGCAGTGGGAGCCGGGCAACCTACTTGGCAGGTGAGATGGTGAAAATGTAGCTCAACTGTTGATGGTACAGTATCCTCTGCCATATATAGCTCTTCCACATGATCTTAGTTTGGAGTGTTCAGTGGGCGAGAGTTCCTTTAGTTCTGCTTTTTTTGAAAAGCCTCCACACAAAGCTCTAGTGTTTTTACTTTGCTTCTTCTTGGCAATATAAAAAGATGGAGAACTATAACATCTTGTTCTCAGCCTGTTTCCTTCAGTTCCTCAGTTGTTTATCCCAACCTACTTTGACTCACACTGTGTGAATGGTGTTCTATCAGCACCACAGCGGTTTCATTTTAATGATCAATACCAAAGTAAATACTGGAAAAAGTTCTAGTAGATTTTTGCAGACCTGTGAGGAAAAGAAGTTCCTCTTCAACAAAATAAAGGCTCTTCAATTAGAAATTAGGCAATCTTTCAAGCAACACCATCAGCATTAGCCTGAAAGAAAGCTTACTAAACTCAAAAGCAAGGATCATCCTCTTTTTTTTCAGACCATGTCACTCAGAGCGCTCTCAGCTGACAGATACCCTTTACAGATAAAGCCTAGGGATCTCCAGCCAGATACTCTGTCACTAGAAAACCGGTTTTCCCACAGATTACATCAGCCTTGGTTTTAAAACAGCAAGCCGCACTGGCACAGAGACACACATACAAGATGATCACAGCTTTGCCTATCAGCAGTCTGTGTTGAGAAGGCATAAAGCGCTGCACAGTGGAAACAGTTAAATTTCACTGAGCTTGAGCTTCCAGTCCGGCCGCTCTGGAGGACTTCTGTGTGTAATTATTTAAAGGCCGTGTATTACAGTCTAGAAAGGGAGCAAGCGGAGAGAGAGAGGGAGGGGAGGATAGAGGAAAGGATGGATGGATGGAGGATAGAGAGAGGGATCAGACGACTGCTGAGAGAGAGTAAAGCCTTTCAAGTTTGTTCTAAGCTAAAAAAAAAAAAAAGGGTGGGGGTGAGTTATATGATGTGTGTTACCTCCATGCTGTCATGCTGGGAGGCTGTAGTCAACAGCCAGCAGCTGGGATCAGCCAGAGGGACGAACTAGCGCCCTATGAAATCAGAAAATGAACCAACGGTCCCTGCGTGCACGCATGCGCACATACACACACGTATATCAGTGCTAGTCGTGCTGCTAATTCTGATGCAATAACCTGAAGCTAGAATGCTCCAATGATGATAAACAAACAACATTTTGGATGAGGAGGGACGCATGGAGGGTGGATGGAAACAGTGGGAGAGAGAGAAAAGAGAGCGAGGGAGCGAGGGAGGGAGAGAGAGTGTGGCAGTGCTGGGCAAATAAGACTCAGGGGCTTTTTCTTTAACATGAGATAGTTTCGCTTCTTTTAAAATGTATGTTTGAAGTTGGGGCGCAGCTGAACACAAGCTGTTTGAAAAAGACTGATGCAAGAGTGGAGCAGGAGATGAGAGGGAGGCCCAAAACCAGCTAGAGAGAGAGAGAGAGAGAGGATCCATGAGAAAAACACGCACAGACACAGTGGGAGAAATATGTGGAAAGAGCATGAGGTATTACTGCAAGACAAGAAACAAGATGCAGGCAAATGGAAAGGAGGCCTCCAGTGGTGCATGGTGGATGTTGCAACTGATATTGAAAGTACATTATTATGGACAGAGATTTGAAAAAAGATAAAATACAAAATAGGGGTCAAATTCGTGAGCCGAGGTGAGGGAGAGCATTTATATAAAAAGCGTCTCTAAAAGTGATGAGAATCCACAATAACTCACTGATTAAGTAAACATGGAACAGATTCTGTTCTTGTTCAGAAGGACTCTTACGGGAAGGTCAAAGACGACGGTGTCTTTTTGTCCTTTCTACCATCAATAGCCTTTCCACTGTCCAACACGAACACACATATAAACATGGGCACTAACACACATTTGTGCGACACTTTAATCAGAGCGTGGCATGCTCTCGGCCCAGACAAAGCCCAATCAGGGCGGTGATAATTTGGCCTCTCCTTCAATCAGCAGCACCGTAATTGCATCAGTCACAATCTCCATTTCATCTTTCATCTATGTGTGTCTGGATGGCGGACAGGAGACAGAAGGACACTCTGAGGCTCAGACCCATCATTAAAACAGACAAGCAGCAAATCCAGGGGAACAAAAGAGAGGGACATTACAACAAATTGTTGTCATTTCAATAAGGCTCAGTGAAGTTCTCCAGAGTACGAACATTCGAGGTGAACATTTATCTAGTTATTTTCTTGCTCGTTTCTATTTCATAAATATACATAAAAAGGTAAATCATAGATAAAAAATGCAACATAAAGAAGATAAGGTAATTGAGGTAAGGTAGATAGAGCAGGTTTACCAGTTATTCTATGTTTCAGATGGATAATTCATCAATAGAAAAGGAAAAGAAAAGAAAAGAAAGCATGCTGAGATCTATCAAATCAAAGCCTTGGATCTTGAAATGTCTGAGTGTGATGATGAAAATTAAAGTAATTGCAATCCAATAAGTCAGTAGCACTCCATACAATAAAGGAAAAGAAGCAATCGGAACATGTAAGATAAGAAAGAGAGACAGAAAGTGATAGACAGTGATGAATGGAGAGTGAAGAGAGAAAAAAGAAAAGAGAGAGAGCGTAAAGGACAAAATAAATGACTGTTCATGACGTCTGTTATCTTTCAGCAAAATTAGTCATATATATGTTTTTCGTGTAGCTTAATGCATATGTCATGTAGGTGAAATTAGCCTTTGAATGATTAATGAGACATTTGGATTATTTCTAGGGAATTCAAGGCATTGAGTGAGAGGAATCTATTATATATTCAATAGAAGAGTGGACAAAAGGTTGAGGACTCACTCCTGGCTCTATAACATCATTTAGTAGCCTACACATTCATTTATAGAGAATTAGCCTTACATGTAAATGGTCTATTTAAAAAAAAAAAAAGAAAAAAAAAGGTTCCCACAAGTTAGCGATCCTGCTGAGACAATATTCAGAAAGATTGGATTTTCTAGGTCTGACTTCGAAAAAAGCAGCTGAAAGCGATCCCCGCCTGAGCAGAAAAACCTCCCCTGCCTTGTTTGAAAGAAATGAACAGATGTGTCAGTAATGTGGGGGAAATAAAGGTGATCAGTGTGTGGTGCACAGAGCCGCTTTAAGAGACAACACAACCCTTTGAGACTGATGCACTGTCTGATGAAAGCGCTCAGATCAGCCAACACATGTGCAGAAGCGTTCACGCAGAACATACACAGACACGCACACCAACACATGAGCACATGCACCGCACACAGGTACATCGATTTCCTCGTGTTCGCATATAACCAAACATGAGACTATAGCTTTTGTCTCCTTTCAAACTAATGGATCCGTGCTGGGCAGCATGGATAAAAGCAGACAGAAGGATCAATTTAGTATGATCTATGAAAGTTATTAGTGATGACATTTATGAATATTTTATGGAGGGTAGAGAATGTCATCACACATTTTTAGATAAGGAAATGAGGCAGGAATATAAAACAAACAGCATTAAACATTGAGCATGGCCTCCATGTCAAAAGGGTTGTGTCCAGAATAATGGCCGAGTTAACAGAGAGGATGGGGCGGAATAAAAAGAGAGAGGACAATCAGTCGGCCTGGATATTTCTGCTTCTTTCTCAGAGATGGAAAGGTCGGGCCGGTAAGCATATCGACCAATGGAGAGGAGGCCGGGATCACTGTTTTATGGTTGTGTGTGTGTGTGTGTGTGGGGGGTTTCCTAAATTGTACACACTATCATCATTTATTCATTTATTGATTTGATCTGTCCCCACCACTTGAGTTGTTCCTCTTATTGTAATGCATTAGGAATGAAAGCCAGCTAAATGTTCTACATTCATTGAGCCTTGTCCTGGCATTAACTTGCATTTGCAGCAGTTCCATGTACCAGAGACGGAGCCAGTCGGAACAATTTGGCTCAAACAGTCAGAACACCACTCGCCCACATGGAGACGAGGGACACCTGATATCACCACTTCAGACAACAAAACACTGACTCTCCAATAGTTTTACTGGCTTGTAAATGTGCTGAACTTGAACTTGCTGTTTGGAGGATGTGTACTTCTTCCTGTAATGAGCTAGTAATGCTGGTGCTTGGAGCGTTCCAGATTCTTCTTTTCACCGTCTTCAGTGCATATTTACATGACAGTGAGCGAACCAGACTGAATCCTCCTGTGAAACCCTGTCATGTAAGGTGAGGTCTATAAAAAGAACAGCTGATTCCCAACACACACGGCCAAGAAAAAGTAGAAATAAAGAGATATTGCTCATTTTCAATGGGATGCACTCAAGCAAAGACACTGAAATGCACTATAAATACAGGTGTAGGAGATGACATTTTAACTCCAGACCATAGTCAAAGTGCAGCGGCCGAGCTAGTACACACTGATGTCCTTGCCTCAGTTAGTGTATATCACTTTAAAGAGGCTATATTTTGCCATTTAGCGCTGACGTGAGCAGATTTCGTTGGGACAGAGGAGGCACGGAACATCTGGATAGTGTTTAGGCTGTTTATAAAGACAGGAAGTCCTCTCTGACCTGTTTTTCACACTTCATTTAATACCATGGATTGATGTCAAATCCGTCGGTGTGTGTGTGTGTGTGTGTGTGTGTACTTGTGTTCTGGGCAGAATGGCTTCATGTACACGAATCACCATGTGGAAAGAAGCTGCCATGCCCACACACAAAAAAAAAACTGTAAATGCTCCACACAATAACTACATTTTTACAACACTTGATGTCCTAAGACTTAACAATCTGGGCTGCTTAATAATAATTGTCCACACACATGCGGCTCTGAAGGCGTGTGCAGTGTCTTTCCTTCTGCCAGTGACAGTTGGTTTGTCAGGGTTCAGGCAGAAGAATAGCATGTGGCCGGGGGGGGGGGGAGGAGGTGATTAGCATTCACATGGCACCTGTTGCCAGCCAGTATGCCCATGCAGGCTACAGATAATTACAGTGATTTTGTGGAGGAGAGGAGTGCAGGGGTAATTGTACGCTAGGCAGAGCAAAAGGGAGAGGAGAGAAAGGGGTACCGTGCTTTCACTAGCCACACGCCACAGAGCTGTTGACGCACATGCCGGCCTGTTAGCATGTGCACGTTCTCTCTCTCTCTCTCTCACACACACACACACACACACACACACACACACACACACACACACACACACACACACACACACACACACACACACACACACACACACACACACATGCATCCACAGATAGGGGCTAAAGCTGAAGGCCATGTGTATATGCATGCAGCATACAAACAAATAAACACATGAAAAAAACATAATTAGGCACCGGGCTACCATGGCAACACCTTGCTGGACAAACGCAAGTGTTAGGCAAACATTTAGAATGATAATCAGAAGACTTAATGGCACTGATGTCTACAGGGATGCTGTAGACCTGCCAGGACTCTGAGCTCTCTGCCATAGATCTGCTTTAATAAAAAAACACCCTCAGCCATAAAACACTTTCCTCTGCTCACTCACTTAGCAGGCCTGTTGTGCCATCACTTCAGCCATTACAAATTATGTTATTTAGTAAACGTCTGCTGCGACACCCGAGGGATGGCAGCGGGGGTGGGAGTAAGGAACCTATAATATTACATAAAGCGTTAGCACGGTGTAAAGCTTCGATGATTGGTGTTAAGGTTTTCATTACACAAAATGAGTAATTGCTTGTCATTTGGAGCTGGCATATCCCACAATCATCCTCACTTCTGTGCCATCAATCAAGCGTTTAAGTGCTGATGACTCGGCTCACATTTAAAGCAGGGCGGCCGAGCCACAATGCACTGGGGAAACTCATTGTTTGCTTCGTTACTCCACGGAGCTCAGCTCCCGTGCGAGTGTGTTTGTATGTGTGTCCTTTTGTGAGGGTGTGTTGTTAAGGCTGCTTATGTGTGCATACGAGAAATAAGATCGGGTGTGGTTTTCTAAATAGCACTTCATTCCTCGGTCCATAATATGTCAGGCCGTACTGAGGAGCAGCTCACAGGGGCAAAGAGATTAAACTCTCTGCTGTAGACTCAAAGTCCATCATTGTTAATTCGTGTTTGTGCGTGGGTTTAGCACGTGTGCGGTCTGCATGCAAAAAGCAGCCGGAAACTTACCAGGACTGACTTTAAAATTTCATATGCAACTCATAGACTGAAAAGTAGGACAATTTTCACACACACACTCATAGGCTAACAGGCACACTTCTTTTGGATGATGCTCCTGGATTGGGGCCACAAACTTGCTGTACCAACACAGCTCAGTGATCTGGGAGTTGTGGTGAGCTATTATTGCTTAAACCCTTGCTCCTGAACAGCAGGACATGGGGGGGGGGGAACACAGCGACTCGAACACGCACACGCCAACACACAACCTTCTCCCTGATCTGGAGGAGTGCGACAGAGGGCAGAGTGAGACAGCAGATGAGAAGAAGGAGGGTTTGGGGGGGGGGGGGGGAGAGAGAGAGAGAGAGAAGAAGAAGAAGCACACCATGCCAGTCAACCAAATGATTTGCTCAGTAAAGTAAAACTCAAGTGGAACAACAGCTAACACTCGCATCTTGAGCCTGAGCCTGAGCCAACCCCAGCTCTCATCTTCCTCCCTCATCCCCCCTTTTTTCTCTCGATTCCCACCAAATCTCAAGCTTGGTTTGACAGCAATAAAGTGTGCTGCTCAGGCAGGGAGAGCTGATAATATACTTTTTTTTTTCATCCAGATCATCTTTTGGACTGAGATATAGCCAGAAGGCAGAAGATGAATATAGTGTACAAAACGATGACAAGAAATGAGTCACAAACTCCAGAGGAAGTCAAAGTTAGGACTTACACAACACACAAAAAATATTTCAAGGTAACATGAGCATTTCATTGATCATTATTGACGAACGCTTATAAATAATAACACTACTAATTCATTGTTGGCCATTTATTCTTGTTATATAAGGATTGCAGCTGCCATTATTGCAGAAATCAGCAGCTCAGTCAGCATTTCTGTTCTGTTGTGCATTCTGCAAGCATTCTGCAAGCTCTTTGTCCACTATGCATTAGCACAATGGTAAGAGATGTCTGCAAAAGTTGTTATTCTCTACTGTAAGTATTGCAAATACACAGACAGGCAGCAGAGGTATGGCGCTCAGAGCCTGGGCAATGTGAGCAGGTATCCAGCCGGTACACGGCCAATGCTGAGGCAGAGAGAGATCAATAGCTTAATGGAATTAGCCTGGCTTTGATACATGACTGCCAATCGTATTTACTGAAGGCTGTTTATGTTTGCTATAGAGTCTGACTCGATATTTAAAAGCTGCTTGTAGGTACAAAGTAGAAACTTGTCTGGAAACAGAAAGAACAAAATCTTCACTCCTGCTTAAACACCACACCAGTAGTCTGCAGTCAGTAACCTCTGAAGGAAAAATAGGAAGATAGGGCCACAGATACATACACCAAAATGAAGTTTTACAGACATATTTGTTGTCTTAAAGTTCAGTCACTGGTGAAAACAATGATTTTCACATTGAATTGAATTGAATGTATTCAATACTCAAGACACATCCCAAAAGACGCCTTTGGAATTAGAGATGCACCAATTTTGAAAATCAGGGCAAATACAGATACTGATGTTAAAAATGACAAGGAACATCATCAACAAACTGAGAGTAAAGTGTAAGATCCTAAACAACATGAACTTAACCACTGCAATGTCAAGTAAGGCACATAGTAAACTAAATTTATATCAGTTTAATTTGAGTGAAAAATGTAAACTATTATATTAGCAGTGTTGGTTTAAGACCTTGTTCTTGTTGGCTTGTCTGTCAAAACCATCCATCTTACATCGTCCCCCAGGTAGAATGAAAGGTGTTTGTTAGACGTTTTCTAACAAAAGGTAACCGATGACTAAGCTCCTGCACTGCACCTCAAAAGCCTGCACCAGTCAAATCTGAAACCAGAGAATAAATCCCCCCTTACCACTGACCGCAGGCAGCAGGGAGGTAACACACGGAGACACCAATACTGTACACAAATATAAATACACATCTCCACACACCCACATATTCTCAAAAAGCCAAGCTCACCACAGGGATGGCGGGTGCGGCAAGCGATTAAGGGCATGGAACAGATGCCCACCTGCTCCCTCTGAACCTGGCCATGCCTTTGCTATGCCAGGGTGCCCGGGGTTGCCCCTGGGTGCCTTAATACACTGTTTCCATCTGTTGCCTGGAAAGTGAAGGGCAGCGATGTCCATGTGCATGGGCATTACCCCTACCACACACTCCATATGTATCCCTCTTTTTTTTTTCTGTCCACCTCCCTCTCTAAGCCTGCCAGGTCTGTTGAATCCACCAACCAATCGGCTATGACAGGAAAAACTGTAGATTTACTTCAATCCTCCTGCCATCTAAGCAGAGTCTGAAGCTCTCAGCTGTCAGCCCAGTTCTGTACATTTGGCATAATGATGACATGAAGGCAGGGAGGAAAGAGATGAAGAAAGTTGCCCAGCATGTCTTTATTGATTTAGCTCGAGCTCACCTATCTATCTAAGAAACGTCTGTATTTGTATATGAAAAAATGTGTTTACAGGTGAAATATGAATAAGTACATTTTGAGTGCTGAACTCTTTGTCCATCACATAATAGTGTTTTTTTTGTCTTTCCTTTACAGCTGTTGTAAATGATTATTATCAGCACAAAGCCTGCCTTTATTCTAATTACCTTGTAAATAAACTTGCTTGTCATTACTTTTCAAACCAATTACAGGCTGCCTAATGGAAGCGCTTAATTAGCAGACACTCTACCAGAGAAAAAAAAAAGGAAAGAGATGGGGGGGAAGAAAGGGAAAAAATGCTAGTGGGGGGTGGGAATGCATTCATTGTGTAATTATACAGTCATCAGATGTTTTTTTTTTTTTTTTGTCTTCTTTGCTGTTTTGCAACGGTGCCACAATAGAGGTTGGACCTCTCTCTCCTCTCTCTGTCTGTTAAGCAGGCAGCTGACAATGGAGCACTCGGCAGGCGGTGACCCGGACCCCCTAATAGTGCTGTGGCAGCCGTGGCCCTCACAGCAGGAGGACAGGAAACAGCAGAATACTGCTTGTTGGCCGGCCCACCCGCCCCCCACCACAGCCCCACGCCTCTCCTGAACATCAACCCCTACATAGCTGCAATACACTCCCCTTTCTACCCCATCATCAGCCCTATTCACAGCAACCCCTGCAACTAAAGACATCCTCTTCCTGTGCAATAATGTCATCAGTGCTGTCTGAATACTTGATCCTTGTCCTGCTTTTCTTTGAATTTAGTTACAGCCCTTTTCCATTTGACTTTATCATTTATTAACAATTTGAGATTTGGGGATTTAACTTCTTCTTTCCTTTCCAAGAACCTGTGAATTACTGCCTGACATTAAATAAAACAATGAGATAAAAATGTTTTATTGCCAACAATAGTATTGCTGTGTGTGGGATAATGGAAGGTATTTCTATCGACTGTCAGCACTAGTCACCATTATTATAATTAGAGTCCATTTTCCTTGACAGAGAGCTCTGGGAAAGGGGAAAGCCCCTCTGTCATTAGCTGAAAATGTTCTAGCCCTGGTTACAGCCTCCTGAAAGGGTCGTGACTAAGTGACAGAGGGAACAACCGTCCAGTATTTCCATAGTATTCCTTAAGCCTTTTCTAATGAATAAGGCAGGAGGGAATATAAATGCAATCTAAGCAGAAGAAAATGGAATATGGCAGTATGCTCTTAACTGTTGGTGGGCTCAGGAACGAAGGACTGAAGTCATGTGTGCCACTGTTAACTGTAACATGTATTCCCCTATTACAGCCTCAAAGATGCTCATAGTAAGTGTGAAACGCATTAAGGAAGAAAGAAGAAAACAGCTGTAACTATCTCCAAGCTGACAGGAATGCTGGCCTATTCCACTGAGGGGAACAAATATGTTTCTTTAGCGATGCTGTTATCAGACACAGTCCATCTGAGAGGGGGGGGGGGGGGGGGGGGTCAGGGAAGGAGAGGGTGAGGTTGGGGGGGTGGGGTGGGGGGTGGAGGTGGTGAGGTTTGGGGGGGGAGTTGAGGTGGTGAGGTGTGCGATTACAGCCATGTTAAGACCTGAGAGATAGATCTGTACCCACAGAGATTAGACACTCATCATTCACAGAAAGGTAAGGGATGGGATGGGGGGGGAGGGGAGGGGAGAATGGCAATGGAGGTTGAAGCAGTGTTATGCTGGTGTTTGGGGTTTAATATGAGAATTCTGCCAGCATAATTGTGTTTCAGCCCTTATCCTCAGCTGCATCAGGGCCTTGTTTGGCGACAGTTACGGGTGCCTTATCTTCTGCCATTCTCTCCCTATCCGGACCCAATCAAATTTGCTCCGGCTAGCCAGGGACAGGCAGAGGAGGACGGGTTACAGCTATGATAAGGACGGGGGGTGCTTGTATTTTTTTTATGTGTGAGGGATTTTTTCTAATTTGGAATGAACAGTTTGCTTGGAATGCTTATCTTGCTTTCATTAGTGGGCTGTCATACTGTGAAGGCAGCCACAAAGTAGAGCGGCAGTGAGGGAGGCAGGGTAGAGCGGGGGGGAAAAATAAGGCTGTTAGAGAAGTAAGGAGCCATATAGGTAAGAGAGGAAGGGGAGAAGAGCGAGGGAGAAGTCAGTTTTAGGAGAAGGGTGCAGGCAGAAATGAAGACTAAAGGTAAGATAATGTCAAGCTAGCATATTCGCTGAACAAGAGCTTCTAAACAGCAACATGTCAGGAGTGAGTCACAAATTGAGTGATACAGTAGTGGATTGCATAAGAATTTAATCTTTGTTTGTGAATGTGACTACAGCATGAAAGCAAAATGTAAGCTTGTAAAAACAACTAGGTAAAAGATGACCCAGTTTGTATTAGCATTTCAACTTGGCCCATCTTCTCTTAGAAACTAAGTTGATGATTATGTAACTTTTTTTCACATGTTTGGTAAGATGATGAAGGAATAACCTTAAAAACTAACATTATGGAGTGTACAAAGAGACGATCCTGAGTCCTCAAACCAGAAGCAACTGGTCAGTGTACCAGTGACCCTGCTTAAACCTGAGGTCGTTTAAAAGCGGCGGATGATCAGCAACATTAAATCACAATGATGCCTGTTGTCCATTAGCAGACATTATATGATGCATCAGCCACCTACCAAGTGCCTCGAGCAGCCATAAACCCACATAACACATGTGCACGCACACACACACACGCACACACAAACACACACGCACACATGCTTTACAACTGTAGTGTTGTGTAGGCGGTCTGCAAGCTGCCTGTGCAGTTTCCATTTTAAAAATGTATTCTTCTTGGACCATAGAAAATTGGCTCCCCCATGCTCAAAATATTCCCTGCCATTTTCCTCGCATTAGTCATGGTGCTGTCTGAAAGAAAGAGATGAGGAAACCGCATAGGGTGGCAATGTAAATACTGCATGTACTGCATGACTGTGTCTGTTTGTGGAGACTCACAAAGCAGAATGGGAAATGTGCATACATGTGCATATATGTGACACTTTACTGACTGTACAGAACACACAATTCTGTATTCAATGTTTGGTTCAATAATGAATTTGACAGAGAAAAAAACAGGGGAAATTAAATAAATACACATTGATAAATTCTCAAGTTAGGTGGAATCCCTCAAGGCATAGAGATAGGTTTGAATTTTAAGGCTAATTTATGCAGAAGAAATAAAAAACACATTAACACCAGCGTTGAAAAAAGCTGTGTGCTCTCACATGTGCAGTAATATAAGTGAACATGTTGAGCAGTCGTGGGTGAATCCCCCGTCATTGTGATCTCAGCACGGCTGATTGCAAATGAAAAGTTGGATCATGTACATGGTTTAATTACAAAATAAATTGATTTCTGTCTGCATCAGATTATTACCTTCTGAATTAATTTCATATGAAGGAATAACAAACAGGTGTGTCGTGCCATACTGCAGATTGTACAGAAGGAAAATCATATTTGAGAACAACAACATTATCTGTAATTGCAAATGGTATATGCCTTAGATGTAAGATATTCTTATCTTGCCTTGGAGGGGGGACTTGTATGCCAAGATGCTTGTACTGGGAAGACTTTGCAAGGCAAAGCAGGTTTGTGTACTGTAGTTTGCACCCTTAAACAACTCATTAATTTCATAGTTCTCCAAGCGAGATAGTGTGAAAGTTGATGCAAGCGCTGTTCTACAAATAAAAGGGAAAAAATGTGCATGGCATGTTATCAACAGCGTGTCAGGGGGCAAATGCGGCACGGATTACAGGATGAATTAAAATGAGTAGAAATGAGCATGAACTACATTTTTCTTCCTAGCCTGCAGTTTGTCTATATTTGGGCATAAGAACATTTAATAATGCAATCACGTTATGCAGTTGCACTTCAAAGTATTTACTGAATCATTGCCTGGGGTTAGGATTTAGATTCTGAATAAATGTGTTTATGGATGAGGCAGGTAGCAGAGGATCTAATCTGACAGATTGGAACAGAGAAGTAGAATGTATGCGAGAACCAGGTGAAGGTTAGCATAGCCCTACAACGCATCAATCTCCATGACACAACATGACAGACAGATGGAAAGCGAGTGAGGCCCGCAATGGAGAGAGTAACTAAAGAGAGACTGATGGAGGGGGGGAAAGTGAGAGCGAAGTGAGAGTGAAGGCGAATGTAAAAGGAGATGAGGGCTGGCTGGATCAATAGAGAAGTGTTGCCATGGTTACAGGTCATTGAAAACCTTCATTGTGTGTGTTTTTTTCTCGCTACATATTAATTTTTGGAAAAAAAATCTTAATGAAAGGTGTCAATTCAAAAGCGGGAACAGATGATGTTACATGGACACAATGAACACAAAAGCCTTGAAACCTGAAGTAACACACTGGACTCTTACCTAAGTGTGTTTGATTGTAGGATAGAAGCCACTTTCTGGTAACAATGTGTCTAGGCTTAAAGTGGGGTTATAAATGAAGAGATGGGGGGGATTAGGTTGAACAATGTCCAATCAGACTAAAGAGACCTTGCCTGCAGGTTTTAAGAGCAATTTCTGCATGCTGTAAGCCACACTTCAGACAATGACAGCTAGATCATATATGAACACAAAGCTTTTCCCACCACCAAAATCTGAATTGAGAGCACCTTCATGTTATTGGCTTTAACTTCCCATCCAAAGCTCTATTCTTTATTGGTTGAAGTTAGATAATCTGCACCAATACCTACTGTAGTTATTAGCCACAAGATTTCATTCTGAGCGTATGTCATGTACAGTTGATGCTCTAATCACCCCGGATCTGCGATCCATTTTTCAACCGGGGAGAAGCTGCCGCCTTCCCTAGGCCCAGATGGTGTCATTACTGTGGTAAGGCTGAGTGATTATACACCGCTCACACTGGGAGAAACAATGGTTGAGAGTTCTTTCCTGACACACACACTCCCTCCCTCCCTCCCTCCCTTTTTTACACTCCCCCTTGCTTTTCTCACTTTCTGAACTCTATCTAGTTTACTTTACAGATGTTTTAATACCTGCTTTCCTTTCTTAAATTCGTATTTCTGCCCAGCTACCAAAGTGATAAATATTGTACAATAGGAATTCACATCAAATCTAAATTTCAGCGTTCTCACAGTACGAGCATTGGCAATAGCACAAAAGTTGGACTATATCACAATGGACATGTATGATTCATTTATGTATGAAAGCTATGCTTCCTCACTCAGCATGTGCACATTGTAGGTATATATCAATAAAGTTTGATCTTATCTTATTTTAGGATAGAGGCCTTGGTATAATGGCCCTGCGTTCACACCATGATGATGCAGTCTGATGAAGCTTAAGATAGATATCAGTGGTGAAAATGCTTTTTTTGGATTCATTTTGGATTGACACCCAAACAATCAGATATTGTGATAAACATGAAGAGTAGGTAGACATAGATATTGTGAGTTACAGCTAATAAGAAGTCCTCAATATTTTTTTCATATTGTCGCATGAAGAACAAATCCCACCTCACATATTTATATATATCTTGCAGACATTAAATGCATGTTAGTGTTTTCTTTAACAGCTGAGTAACCTGAACTCTGCATGCAGGTGACATTATTTGGTCATTATTGTACAGTCTGGCTCAGGTTGTGAAAAGGGAACTTATAATGCACATAAATATACTATACTATACTATACTATGCGCATAAATGCCATAGCACTTTGCACTATAACATGCTTTGAGCTTGTCATCACTGAAAGACAACATCAGTTTATCAATATTCTTACTCATTTTGGAAAGTTGGGAGACACTGATTTAATCAAGGCTCAATCAGATCAATTGAGTCGTTTATTCAAGCTTCTAGTGGAAGCAAGTCTGGTTTATCATCTTATTTCCTTTGCTTTATACTTTCTAATCCTGCAGATCTGAGTCCAGTTCAGTTTTGTCACTTACATCCTGACCCTACCTTAATTTAATGTTCAATATTCAAATAGAAAAATACAAATTTAAAATATCTAAATTTGGAGCCAGCGATTGACTATTGTATGACACGAGTCAGGACGACTTATGAATATTACTGTGTCGATATTTACAGTAGTTCCATCCCTATCAAACAATCAAACACCGACATGCTTACATGTCAACTTGCTCATACACAAACAGACATTAAAGATAGCCACAGCTGACTGGAACAGGGTGGCATCAGCTGCTGCTTGTGATGCCAGGCAATCTCGTCAATCCGAGCTGGCAAGGTGAACGCCATGAGCGAAGCAATCTCAAAGACAAAGGTCAACAAGTTGAGAAAGTGAAGGATAGCCATGACACACCTGTCACACCTCTGTCAGACCAGGAGTCAAGATGGAGGGGGGTGAGAGGACGGAGAAGGTGACAGGAAAGAAGGACGGGAGGGATGAAGGCAAGAAGAAAGAGAGAATGGTAATGCAGTGAAAGGGAAAATGTTATGGTGGCTAGAATTCCCCCAAAAATAAATGAAACGAAAGAAAAGATAAAAGGAAGCAAAGGGAGCCAGTGGTTTAAAACACAATGGAGTGAAGAGCGGGCTGGCGCTGCAGTTCATGATCCACTGGGAAATGAGGAGATGGGAATGGAAGTGGGAGGGATGGAGGTGGGCTGGTGGTGTTGCTGGTGGTGGTGGTGTTATTTCTCCTTTTCATGGTCTATTTGGTTTGCCAGACCATGCAGTTTAAATACCCTCCCTCTCTCCTCCTCTCACCAGCAGAAGCGCAAATCCAAGTTTGAGGCCAAAACACACAAACAGACACACACTAACTCACAGTAGATCCATTGTCAGGCATGCAAACAAAGATACGTACATGAACATGACATGCACATGCCAACGTTTAAAGGCGTGGACATTTAATGCTTGAGAGCATTACAAGATATCTCAATTATTAATAAACCAGTGGAGTTACACTGAGCTTTTCCTGAGTAGTTTGGAACATGCTTTTTACACAAAAGACACAAACGTGCAGCTACACACTCACACACACACAAAATCATACTAGTGTGGACACATTCCTAGTTTTTCTTCTAAGCCATTTAATCCCTCTTCGACCCCCTCACTTTCTGGGACTCTCTGTTGCATGTACTGTCTACAGTACACCATAAAAGTCTCTGCACTTTTTAGCTAACCATGCTGGACCTTTCTTTATATCACATTCAACCCTCTCCCTTTCATGTTATTTTTTTTCTTTACTCTCTCAGTATTTATATGTGTTTTTTAATGTCTTGTCTTTATCACCTCTCTGTGTCCCATTTCCTCTTTTCAGTGACAGAGAGCCCGCCTCATCTCCTTTAGAAACACACAGTTCTCCAGCAGCACCGCCTTATATAACACTGTTAGCTTGTGTGTTTTGTGAGGCTGCTTTGCTCCGGGTACACCTCATTTCTTTCCTTTGTTGTTGTTTTTTTCTCTCATTCCCCCTTTCTCAGTTGTTTCTGCACTTGACATTCCCTCCCATCCATGTTTCCTTTGCAACACTTTTAATTTCTTGTCTTTTTCCTATTATAATGTCTGTTTCTTTCTCTCGACCACATTCTAAGCCTTGCTCCCTTGCTATCCGCCCCCACTCATTTGCTGCCTGCACTCAATTTCATTCTCCCTTGCTTTCTTCCTTTCCTTTTCTTTTCTGCCTTTCAACACTCCCTCTCACACACGCTCTCCTCTCTTACACCTCTTTCAGCATGTTGCGATGGGAATCACACAAATGCCAGATAAGACGGGGGGCATTTGAGCGCTATTTCAACATAGTATTCACACTTCCTCTACTGAGGACGTTAGAGAGTGTGGCTATGTTTGGAGGAAGACAGCATGTGGCAATATTTGTCACATACCCACAACTGAAGGTTATTCAGTGGAACCACTTCAAACTGATGTAACTCCAGAATATTCATGAGTATGAAAGAAAATTGCATTTCAGTAAATGACAAAGTGGAATGAATCTTGAAATCTGGAGTTCCACTCACACACATGCACACACACACACACACACACACACACACACACACACACACACACACACACACACACACACACACACACACACACACACACACACACACTAAATACTCCACTGATGGCTGTAATTTGGTGCCATCCAGGGGGCTGAATTGTTGAGAAGACAGCACCTCCGTCTCTACATGCGAACATGGCAGAATGCCTAGACTTCTCATGAGGATGTGCAGAGTGAGTAGCAGCAAAGGGGGAGTGTGGGGGGGGGGGGGGGGGGGGGGGTTCAGAATTGGTAATGCACTCCCCCAGCATAGAGCGAGCCACATGGAGGAGCCAGATAAGACACTCTGGCCCTTGCTCTAAATGCTGGAGTAAAGCCTCTCCACCAGCGCAAGCACTGACTTCGAGGCTTTGGCTGACGCTTGGCTCCATCCATCTATAGCCCAGTGATGCCTCTATTACAATGGCTGCCCCACAGCTACGTGGGCTCGCGCCAGCTGCACAGGATTATAATTAGAGGAACCATGAAGTGCCCTGGACACTGGCAATTGATCTGACTGACAGTCCAATATTTCCACTGGGGAAATAAACCTTGGTTTGTCACCGAGGCAAAAGTGTGAAGGGGGTTGGGAGTCGAAGTGGGAGTGGGAGTGATGTGGGTGAAAAGTGACAGAAGGTGGAAAGTGACATGGAAGAGAACTGGAGGGGGGATTTGGGAAATCTCTCTGCCCTACACTTTTTGTGATTCCCATTCTCACTTTAGGTTTCTAACGGATGAACGGTTGATTAAGTGCATAAAGGTATGTAGGTAGATGTGTGGATGCACGTTGCTTTATGATTGAACTGACTCCTATTTCCACTTCGACTCCAAGCAGTGTCTACTCTTTCTTTAAACAGCAAAGTTCATAACATCTAGTCTTGTCAAGGGTCTTACTGAAGAAATGTGAGCAGGCACAGAGGGGAACTACACTTAGCAATGTCAAACCCATCCGGTTTCTATCCCTCAAAAAGAAATGTGTCGTGTGGTGACAGTTTCTCTGTGCTAAGACTGAGTTCTGTTGTGAGCAAATCCAGGTCAGCCTGACAAATACATGCGTTTGTGTCGACATTTTGGGGTTGTTCTAATGTTTGCTTCTGTTGTTTCCTTTTAGGCTCCGGGGAGGCTTTCAGCTTGACAGCATCACTACAGTTCCCACAAGTCTAGCTGCTGCTAGGTCACATGTCCAGAGAGAGACACAGAGACAGCTGGAGTACAGCAAGAGGGAGCACGGCAACAACAAAAACAGAGGATGATGATAACTTAGGACAGATTTTAAGGCTGGGAAGTGTTACAGAGAGACACACGTCTTGCTTTTCATATATAAAAGATGCCTACAGATTTCAGAAATATACCCAGTCCTAGTCTAACATACAGTTCCCACACACAGAAGAGTGTGACTTTCTGTTTCATAATAAAATAGTTCACACGGACATCCACACATTTGGCATATTTGTCATTATATCCCTTTTTGTATCAAGCCAGATGGTACTGTAGGAGGAACAATGGCTTTCAAAATGGAAACCTCTTATTAGCATGCACACAGTATTATTGTATCAAACAGAATTTTCTATGGAAACCCAGTGGTTTGTTCACTTCTTTTTTCACACGTAATATGATTTATATCTGAATGTCTGAATGCAACAAAAAACTCACTGGATGTCTGTTTTTATTCAGAAAAGTAAATGTAAGCATTTTACTAAAAGCCAGAAAACCATTGTGCTGAAGTTTGAAAATGATTTATGATTATCATCCTGGCATAGTAGTTACAGATTTTTAGGATTTTCAAACAAAAAAATGTCCTGTTCTGTCCTGTACTGCAATGGAACATTTCAGATAAACAAGAGAAATTCTCATGCCAAATAATTTTCTATTTAAAAGAAAAACAGGGAGAAGAATAGAAAGATCTGTGTATGAAATGATTGGGGTGGGATCCTTCCTTCTGAGTTGACCTGTTTTTGAAGTCGCTGCAGAGGGGCAAATATTGGTATATGATCTTTCATATTTAAAATTCAAATATTTCACAGAAGACCCTCACAGTTACTTTGAAACTCTTGTGAGCATTTAAGCCAATTACGTATATCTGATTTTCAAACACCGTGCTGCCTCAGGATTCTGGACTAAAGACTCCTTTACTGCAGAAAAAGTATTCAGCACTATTTTTTACTGACTCTCTAGAACGCAAGCCCTTAGTCTCTGTATCATTTATACAGGATATCATTTATTTTATCGTCTTTATTTGTTTTGTTTAATTCAGTTACATTTTTTACATCTATTTTTTTTCTTCCTTCAATGTTCTGTACTTAAATCTATTCCTCTCCTTCCACATTTCCTTCCCTCTTCCCACATTTTTTCCTCTATTTCATCCTCCTCTACCCTACCTCTGCAACCCCTCTAGCATCCAGACTATTCAAAGCATCCAGAGAGAGCTTCATGTGTCATCTGCCAGGGTGACAGTAATGCACTATTTCTTTTCATCTTCAAGCAATGCCTGCATTATCAGTGTGTAAGATGTAGGCCAAGACAATATTAATGGTCTCTTTCCCTGGTGCGAAATGAAAGAGGCCTCAGCAAAACAAACAATCTGCTCTCTCTTCTCAAGGAAACTGAGCAGGTCTATCAAATGAGAGTAAAAAATGACCTCTATGTGTGCTGTTTGTCTCTGCCGGGTCATGAGAGGGATGGCTTTCTACAGCAAGAGCGCAGCGGGTGCGACTGCTCACAGCCTCAGCTATACTTCAGGATCCACCGTTGTGCTGCATGGAGCCCTGAATGAGCTATGACACTGTATAAGACGATAAAAGCTTAGAGCGATGCTTAGCAAGTATCAAAACGCTCAAGTCAAGCAGTCTGTGATGCTGACAATGCAGAATATTAAAATGATAAGTAATAAAATCAATTGAATCCTAAGATTCTGTGTTACTGAGCATTGCATCATCATACAGTATATCACAAGTGTCAGCGTTATCTATCCTCTCTCAGTCAGAATCCATATCCATTCAGAGTCCATTTTGTGTGGGAGTCTAAGAATTTAAAGAATCTAAACTCAGAACAGATAGTGATTCTTTTTTTTTGTTTTTTACCATGAAACTTGTGCACGTAGTATCTAGTGCTTCATAGCTCGGGGTCTATTTGTCAGAGAGAGGGCATGACTATAAAGGACAGAGCTGTCTCTCTGCATTTAAACAAGATGTACTAGAAGAAGGGTTATTCCACGTCAATGAGTGGGCACACAGTGATTTAATTTTTCAGGCAATATGGTGGATTGAGTAAAAAATAAAAAATGTTCAGAAAGCGTACTGTAAAAAAAGACCAAAAAAAAAACCCTGGTTAGGCAATATAAAGCATGGAACCCTTTTGGCTAATTATAAAGACTAAGCTTGATTGGACACCAAAACAGTTATTTCACATCCATAATCCAGTGAATGCACTTCTTTTCTATCTGCTTTATTAATGCAGATCTAGATTTTAATGAGCATCTCTTAAAAATGATGCACAGAATGGGTGGGTTAGGAAAAGTGCATTAATAAATGACCCGTCCTGTCTGTGTTCATTCTTGTCAGGAACTACTTTCCCCGAGTTGATTCTATGCCTTCATTTCAGTTTAGAATAACGTATCAACAGGAAGGAGGGGCAGATTAAATCCCTTTTTATTTATTAGACATAGACCTTTTAATAATATTGGTTTATTGGAAAGCCGAGGCTGTATTCAGCTGTTTATAATGCTCTCACATCCTGGTAATGTATGGAAGGTCTATCTGCTGCTGTGGAGATATATTACAGCGGGAGATTCCTCTCAAGCAAGTTATTAAAAACACTAAACCATTAGCTTGTGGAGCCGGGGCTCAGTCCTCCTTCACTCTCCTGATCTCCTCACTGCTCTCTTCTGTCGAGTTCCTAAAATAAGACAGAAGATCCCTGACACACACACACACACACACACACACACACACACACACACACACACACACACACACACACACACACACACACACACACACACACACACATATACATACATACACAGCAACACGCTGGCCTGGACACACACCCACACACAACTATTTATAGCACATTACTATAACAGTGACCTATTTGTTTGGTTCCAAAACTGTCTGGGCTACACATTTTATACAGTGTACACTATGTATTCAACATTTGAGATTAATTTCAACACTGCTTTAAGAGGGGCTTGTTGGTAAGAGGAATTTGACTTCACATCCACTGGGTTGGAAAATGTAAAAGAAAACATACAAAATGGTTTACTAAAAGCTGCTATCCTGACCTATATTGGAGAACAGATCCCTTGTCACAGCCAAAAGACAGGAAATTCTGATATTGGATTAGTATACTTTATTTAAGCAGGACTAATATGAAAGAGTCCTGTCCTGTCTTAGACAGAGGGTTTGTAGGCTACGTTGTGGCTCCAGGGAAGCCTCGGGCACTCTAGCACCCACGGTCCCAAAAGGAGCCCAACCGCCGCTGACTGAGGAGAAAAACTGGCTTTGAGACACGGAGATGGAAGTATGTGGAAAAGAGGCAGGGAGAGGAGAAGACACACAGATCGATATGAAAAGGTGAAAAAATATACAGAGGTAAAAAATTAAAGATGATGGAAGTAGACAAGAATGTGCATTTAGAAAAGAACTAATATCTCTTTCTATATGATATACACCGTGATTTAAAGTTAAAGCAGCATCACTCGTCTTCATAATAGCCTCGCAGAACAAAAACAAATAATAACACAACACGGAGCAAAAATGTTGAACTTGTCACCTGGAAAGAGAGAGAGCTGAAAAATACTGATACAGCCAGGCTTACATGGGTTCAGGTAATTCACAGGAATTTGGCAGCATGACAAAAGACATAAATCAGAGGTATGCATTTTTGGTTTATACAAAGGCTGAGCTAAAATTACAGGTCAGAAAAGCAATTACTCTTTCCTGAGGCTGTCAAATCGAATAAGAAATGTGTTTTAGACAAAAGACAGAAAGCAGTCTACTCGAAGGGTGTCATAACACGCTGCAGTTTTGCCCTGAGGTGGTTAGATTTGTTTTGTCTTGCCTTTTTTTTTTTTTTTTTTTTTTTACTTAAAAGGCATATTATACAGAAAATGTTGTGAAAGGTTCCCATCACATATGTTTAATTCCAGCCACATGTATTGAATCATTGACCATGCTCTGTCTCTCTCTTTGTCTCACTGGGTTCACTGCACTAAAAGTCATTACATAATCCAG
The DNA here is from genome assembly GCF_963930695.1 of Labrus bergylta. Lineage (NCBI taxonomy): Eukaryota > Metazoa > Chordata > Actinopteri > Labriformes > Labridae > Labrus > Labrus bergylta. Next base: position 19,013,738 of record NC_089200.1, read on the forward strand.
TTTGAGAAAATAACAAACTTAATTCAAAAGAGATATTGACCTAGCATTATTCAAGCGGAAGAGAAACAGAGGTGTTTAAATCAAGAAGAACTGAAGCCTCTGCCTCTAACCATTTCAGCACCATGGACAGCACCCCAGCCAGCAGAATGTGCCAGCTTGCAATGTAGCTTTACAGTGTGGTAATTGGGATTCAGTGCCTGAGCCCTAGTTCAAGCAAACATATATACCATCCCCTATCATGTCATAACAACACATCAACACATTAAATCAGCACCAACCAGAAAATGTTGTTTCGCACGTCACAGATATTTGATTAGCAGCTTAAACCTAAAGCTACATGACAACATAATTGCCACTCCTCTCTCATCTGCACACCCTGTGATTATTCTGCTGGAGAACAAACACAAAAGCAAACAAACAAGCAAACAAACACATTTAAAAAATAAAAAATAAAAAGCAGGCTACAAATGCATACAGCCCTGATTTTGGAAGCCGGCACACCAGTTAAAACCTCCATCTGTTGAAATGCATTCCCGAGGTGCTCCTAGAAACTGTGAACGCCCACACACTGCAAATTCTGCCAGGAGAACAAAGACAAACATTTCAGAACCCCCGTGCACCTCTCGCACCACAGCGCATGCAGAAGAAAAAAGCTTTTCCCCCTGCTAAATATATGGGCTTGACGTGGGAGCGTGTGGGCTGCTGAAAGCTCAAGATGCGATGCTTTACTTAACACAGTTCTGCAATATTAAGACAGTCATATCTCCTAACATTTCTCCTCACTCCGGATAAAACTCACATTCCCACAACACATAGCCTAGTTTAGCAAGATTCGTTTATCTCATAATATTTTAAGAGGAACAATGAGAAATATGCCATGAATGATTTCATTAATTTTCTAATAGCTTGTTAAAGAAGAGAACAAAGAGATATTAGTGCGGTGAAGCCAACCACAATCTCTTGGTACTGTGCTCCCCTGCTGTCAGTGTTCTTCTCCGTAAACATTCCAAAAAATATGCCAAAAAAAGATTTCTATACAATAATAACTACAGCCCCCAGTCCATTCATATTTATAGTCAACATCAAAGAGAGGAAGCAATGCATTAGAGCCCATTTTGGCTCAAGGGGATGAAGCCATTTTCACAGTTTCTCAACAGGAGAGAGAACATTGCCTTCATCGTAAAACCCATGGTAATCCTAAATAACCCGACCGCTGTGATCAACAGTTAAATAAATACTTTTTATTGGAGGTATTGATGTTAATTTGATTTACTCTGACCTAATAGTCCTCAATCAGAGGGCCAGAGGGGCCTTTGGGTTTATTTGTCCAGGCTCAGAGACGCAGGACTCACTCATTTTCAACATGACATTTTCTATATTATCTACCATCAACTATTACTCTATTAATGAAGAAATTCTTTATACTGATCTTTTCTGATAGAGAATGTCACCGTAGCCCCAAAGTTCACTCTTATATACTATGAGATAGGGCTGGGCAATAAATCAAGTTTTTTAAGATATATTGATATCTTTTCAATCAAAATATAGGGTAAGACAATATCTTTAATATGGATATAATTTATGTTGCATTCAAATAACCTTATATGAGTCTTCTGTAGAGCTGCCAGTTTACCTATTTCTCATCTCACTGTCTGTCACTCTGCACCCTGCTCCTCCCGTCTCCTTCTCGAAGCCAAACTAAAAACAAACGCCTAAATAACAAAGCACACAGCTGTGTGTATTTTGTTATGCAGGAAAAAACACATTTTTAGTTTCACAGGTAGTTTATTTTTATTTACATTTTTGATCTTGTTCGATTGACTGTTAATAAAAGACATATCGATATATATTAAGTATCGCCATTCAGTTAAACATTATGGAGATATGAGTTTTGGTCCATATCACTCAGCCCTACTTTAAGACACAGACTGATGCACAAACACAAATCAGAAAGAATTGCTGATCTTAACTTTGTAAGGATTCTGTTTCTAGTGACTGGCTGAGCTGGATGAAATAGCTGAAGTTAATATTATGATAGGATTTGTTCTTAGATAATAATCAAATGCATTGTATATGTCTTTGTTGACATAACATAACAAAACATGAGCCAAACATATTTACAAATGTAACATCTTTTAACTGCATATTTAAGTTATCATATTGAACCATCAAACATGATCGTATCACTTTAAATACCCCAAATCAAGACACATAATAATACTGACGAAAAAAAAACATGAGGACATCCATTTAGGTCATTGTGTTTACAATTCACATGGTGCCAACCAAGAAGTCCTGTCCACCTCTCTGTCAGAAGAAATCCATTAGTCAGAGCAAACAGGGACACTTAGAATGTCAGACACACAGGTAGCACATCATCTGTGTCACAACAGTGTGATGGCTCCGAATGGCGAGTGCTGAATAATGACTGCCTATTGTCGAAAAATGAACACTTTGAAATCACCAGAGGGAGGATGTTTAAATGTTTGTTGTTTTAAAATCTCAGGAACAGTTTATGCCGTTGGTGGTGATTATTCACTCATGGGCTTTTTGTTTCAAAGACAGCATTCACAATATAAGCTTCTGTTTAATTCAAGGAGGAAGTGTTTATCTAAGAACATTTATATAAGAAAAGGGGATGCCACTAAATTGAACTTCCTTTTAAATGTTGTTATTGTTTTTTTTTTTTTTTTTTGAGAAACCTCGTTTCTGAATCGGTCTCTTCCTGTCTTTCAGGCAATAAGAGAGGAAGCAGCACCCGGGGCTTTTTTGTTCTCCCTAATGTGAGCTAATCCGGACACTGTCACATCAAACACAGTGACATCTTAGGTGTTATGTAGATAGTGTTTATAGAAACTTAGCCTGGCTCTGTCCCTGTGGGCCCTTCTCTTGCCTTTTCATTTGGATGGAGGCAGAGAGATAGGCCATCTTCAAAGCCCTCTGTGTCTCCCTGTATCGACCACGCGCCTCTGCAGCCCGAGAGGCTTCCTATTAGAAAGGATTTGTCTTACAAGCTCTGTGTGCTGCCACTCTGAAAAAATATCTAATAAAATTTTTAAAAAACATGGTACAAATTGTTGCTCTTCAGAAGTGCTTTTATGCTTCCGGAGGCTTTTTTGGCTCAAGCTTTGAAAAAGCCATCTTAGTCACTCATTTCAAACCACCTCTTGCTTACATGTCAGCACACATATAGAGCCATATCTGACATGGAAAGATTGTACTGTGGATGACCGAGAGACCCACATCAAGCTTTCAAATAAAAAACCTTATCGTAATGGCTCCATTCACATGGAACCACAGCAATATGTCACTGTTCTTGTTTATTGCGAGAGGGAATAGTTCTTTGTGCCTATTTGGTTTGCAGCAAAAGAATAAGCCTGGATTTACAGCTCAGTGATCCCGTGTTTTGATAGGGTGAGGCTGAGACGGAGCGACATTTTTTGATATCTGTAATTTCTTATTTTTCTTCCAGCTGTGCTCCATGCTGATCCTTAGATAACCTGCCATCTCCTCTGCTTTTATGTATGTCCAATGTCTGTAAGCTATAGGCAGGCCACTATTGAACATCTTCAATAAGGTGGGGGGGGGGGGCAGCTTAAAGACAAATAAACTTGTGCAACATAACTACAACTGACACGCTTATAGCCGGAGGGTTTTTCGCTATGAATGGACACTATAAAAATCCTGACATCTTCTGATCATGGTCATTCAGCCTACAGAGTCAAAGAGCTTTAAGATGTGTCAAAGGACATGGCAGACTGTCACTGCCCTATTGATGACTTTTCATTCAACCTATATGACATTAGTTTTTTTTTTTTTTTAAACACAGTATGTGCTCTCTACTTCAAGCTTTTTTTTAATCCAGCTTTCAAACTATGACTATGATTTGACACACTGTATGTTAGACCATATGATGCTATACCACTTGACAAGCTCTGCTTTCCAGATAAAGTGATACAATTCTCCAACTCCACCGGCTACCCTTTGGATAAGAGAGGAGAGGGAGAAATCCGAGGAGAATGAAGTAGTTAGTGCAGGAGTGATGGGAGAAAAGGGATGAAGAAGTGGGTTTGGTCAACAACTTGCTCTTCCCCCAGTCATGAAAGAGGGGCTACTGGAGAGAAGTCTTTCAGGAATATTTTAATAACACTGCAGTAAAAGCACACCCATGAGGCGAGCGGGTACAAGCTGAACCCATCAAATTAATCTCAGATAAATTTGCAAGTCATCATCATAATTTAAAATGTTTTAGAGACTGAATAAAAGATCAAAGAATAAAAGGAACCAGTCTGATGACAAAGATGTACGATGAGAGGCAGAGAAAGAACGGAAGAAAATGGCGGGAGAGGGAGTTTGCGTAGCAGACATATTTTGATAGAACCCAAAAAAAAAAAGAGCCCTAGTAAGGCCAAACAGACGGACTGACAGACAAACAGAAGCTTCCAGACGAGAAAATGGGCATGAAACTTGCCTTCCAAACTGAATATGCTGCTGCAGAGTCATACACATTGATAGATTCATAAATAATAAATCAAGAAAAACAGGTAAAATAAACTCTGTAAATAGATGTGCTGCCTCGTCCTCTGCCCCGCTGCCTAATGATTGTGTCTGTGCACATCTTTGCTTCATTTTATATTTATATATATGTGTGTGTGTGTGTGTGTGTGTGTGTGTGTGTGTGTGTGTGTGTGTGTGTGTGTGTGTGTGTGTGTGTGTGTGTGTGTTTTAATGCACGTAGCTCCACTCATTGTAAACATTTGCAGAGCGCCTTTTCTGATGTGTTGGGATAATAATGAGAGATGGCTTTTGCCTTCCTGACTAGAAAGACATAAGCAAACTAAGTTTGTCTTCAGTGAACTCTCATATGTTAATCTAAGTTTATCTTTCTGTCTGGAACGCATTTACAGACAACTGTGAGAGACACCATCTTTGTCGAGTGTCTGAAGTCCAACATAATGAGAGCAAAAGGCAGCTAGAAATAAAAATGAAGTCAAGGCAAGTTGAAGATCATTTCCTCATAAAACATGATTTCAGACAGTGTTCTTTTGTTTTTGTTCAGACGTAGCTTCATCACCAGCTTTGAGCAATGTTCAAGCAAGCCTAGCACTCCCTTATAAAAGCAACCCCAAACTGAGAACATGAAGCAAGCTTTCCTCCCATTTTAAATATATTTTCCTCACATTTGTATATTTCTGTAGTGCAGAGAGAAGCGGTGGCATGAACAGCTCCTCATGATTTACAATCATCAGTGGGTGGATATCAATCTGCTGTATATCGACTAAAGGTGCGATCCATCTGTGCTGCACTGCAAAGCTGACAAAATAGAAACAAGTTTAAGTCTGCACATTTTCTCTGACTTCACGTCAACTCATTTTTTTTATGAAAGACTACTCCTGGTCAGCAGCCAGTGCAGTTGATCTGGAAACACTGAAAGTGTATCAGAAGATTTTCCTAATAAACTTGTGGTGTGGAGTGCTGGTTTAGCCCAATCGGTAGAGCAGGCTCCTCATATACAGAAGTAATGTTTTGGTTTTTGATTCTGACCTGCGATCGTTTGGTGACGTCTTCCCCACTCTCCATTCCTGACATTTCCCTGTCTCTCCACAGCTAAAATGGATAAAGACACTGGAAGAGCCATAAAGTCAGCAAAGCCAACTATATCACATATTTATGCAGCCCTTTCTGAAATGGATTAGGATATTATAAAGTTGTCACTTAGTCGACAAAGAATCATTTGCAGAAAAATAGTCGCTGTGTTTAGATGTCATGTAGCCGGCAAACATATTTATCTAATCTCAAATTCACATACGCTGTTTTAGAAAAAACAACAAGCATTCATGCTGCACAATACCTCAGACAGCACACACTACTTAACCAATCACTGTGAAGGTTACTTATTTGTCTTAAGTTTGACTACGTCTGAGCCCAGTCTGTCCCCCTCGCCTTCACTGGATCTTAAAGTCTGTTGGCTCAGAACAAAGTCTGCCTGTTGAGTTAATGGCTTAATGTTATTACATATATTTGCAATATAAAGATACATTGTGTATAATGTGGAATATAGTAGAACAAGACAGCTAGCAGTTACTTGGTGAGTGAATACACTTTCATAGTGTACATTTAGTCAGGAAGATAAAAATGCAGAAAGACATGAATAAGTTGCTCTACTTGGGGTCAGTGTTTATTGGATGATTGCTAAAGAGGTTATCAGGGATTCTGATGCTATATGGAAAAGCAGATATCAAAGGAATGTGCAGGGATTAAAGCTTTATAATTGCTCGGGTTCTCAGTCAGTGTCAATGTAACGATTGACTCTCTTATTTGATTCAAGAAAATAAGGAGCATAGCTGTGTTGCTTTATCTCCTGTTTCATACAGCACAGAATAAAACTACTAGTCCTGATCGGGGCAGTGAGGCTGTCCTTCAATACCTCCCACTCTCCATTGCACTCCCTCAATCTCATTTCTTAATCTTCACAACTCAGTGATTCAAATATCTTTCCTTTTACTTCTCATTCTGTTTCGGTCTCCCTGGTTTTTTTTTTTTCCTCTCTGACCAATCCTGCTCCGTCTCCTCTAATCTACATTTCTTCACTTTTTTCCTTCTCACTTTTCCATTTTATCTTTTTTCCATCTCCAAGATGACTTCATAGAGCTACCTCCTGCCTGAGAGCTAGCAGAAAGCACATTAAAGGATGCACACAGGCTTACCCTGCAGAACAGCGAGACTCTAAAATGCATCTCCCAAAAAAATGTACCAAATGTATGTACTGTATGTGTGCCACAGATATGCAGGGAGCCATGAGGGCTGACAAGAGTGAAAAGCCATGCTGTCCCTGCACTTCTCTCTTACATACACACACGCAATACACACACACACGCAAAACACCCATACATGCATAGCTCTGCACAGTGCCAACAAACTTTGCAAACAACAACACAACCCAGTTAGGGGTGTGTCCCTGTAAGACCTTCACGGGATGTAGCACACAATGGTTTTTGGGGTTGTTGAGGAGGTGAGGGGTAGAGGAGATTTTAATGTTTCACCTAAATGTGAGTTTGCTGCCTGGAAGACATCCAGCGTACTGTTTTACTTTGAATTATTAAAAGCTGCCTCTTATTGCAGCCGGGACTGAAATAGTTTAGAGGCCAATGACTGTAGCTGTTGGCACATAACTACATAATTCATATTCCCGGCTATTCTGCAGCCATCCAGTTTATTGTTGTATCTCATGTGAAATGCTTCAAGGCTGCCATGATGGACAAAACATAGCCCTTAAATTTTCAAATGTCAGGTAAAGTCTGAGTCTGAGTCTTTTTTTTTTTTGAAATACTAGGACTGTTAACACTTAAAATGATTAAACAAGTGGACACGCTTGATCTTGGTGGTGCTAGCTCAGCTCCATGCAGTGTCCTGGTATTCTGTGGGGCAGATGACAGAAGCCATTGCCAGCGTTCACCCTGACACAGGCTCCCTGAGCAAGCTCTACTGACAGCCCTCCTCTGCAATGCAAATACCCACTTCCACATGAGCAGGCCCATCACTAGCACTCCCCATACACTTGTATTCTGTGTCATTACCCCCCGGGGACACACACACACACACACACACACACACACACACACACACACACACACACACACACACACACACACTGTTCCTCTTCTCTACCCTCTGTACCTCACGCTGCTGCCCTTATCTGAAATGCGAAGGAGGGCTGGGGCTTAAAACAAATCAGTTGGGCCGGCTGATGCATTGGTAGCCATGAAGGAGCGCTGCCACAGGCTGTTTCCACTCATGTCTCCTGTCAGTCACACTCCTCTCCTTGCCCTCCAGCCATGTGGACTGTATTTCATTAGTCCTGATTTTTGCTGACAAATGCTGGCTGTCGTGCTGTGCAGCCCCCTTACCCTCTCAACGGACAGTACACCAAAGCACGGCTAGATCTGCCTTACAAATGAGCTCCCCCGGTTCCTCCGCACAGCTACGTGCCATTGTTCATCTCTGGACTGAACACACACAAACATACATAAACACACAGACAAGTGAAAGGCTATTTTAACATTGAAGATATGGCTCGGAGCTGTCAACATGACCTTATGTCTCCCTTTTTTCTCCTCCCTTCTTTTCTCAATATCTCAACTCTTCTGTCACTTCACCCCCCTCTAATCTCTCACTCACCCCTTGCTCACCCCCCCCCCCTCCCTCTCTGTCCCTCCTACAGGCACAAGGTCCAGCCAGTGAGATGTCAACTCCGATTAGGCATGTTAGCTGATGCCTTTTAAGTGTGTCCTTCATTATTGAGTAAAGTTACATGCTCTCAGCTACACTTTCCTGTGCCTCTTAATCTATCTTGTATATTTTGATCCAGTTTTGTAAGCTAATCTTTCTCCTCTCTCTTTAAACATACACACAAGGGGTGCAGCTGGGGATTTTGGTTCACCATGAACCGATATAACATACGACCCCACCCCATTACCAGCAGCTGGGTTGTATACAAGTGTCTTACGTCTTCCATTGACAATAGTTCCATTCATTTCACAACAATGAAAAAAAATGATTTGAAATAATAAACTTCAACAACGGCAACTAACGTGTATCAACATAATGATGCCCATCATGGTTTTTAGGAGAAATGTTTGTCTAAGAGCTGCCAAAAATGGAAATACAGAGGCTCTCTGGGCTTTTCACTTTTTTCCCCACTTACATGAAAATACACACGGCCTCTATGATCACAAGGACACACTCTCAGACACATAAATAACTTATTCAGGGCCACTGTTAACATGCTCTATACCCTGCCCAATCTCTTTTGCTCTCTCTTTGAGTATGCAGGGTTCGGCAAACCAGTTGTCTGGTTCAGCATCACTGATATATGTTAGCTTCACAGTTCTAAAATGACATCAGATCATTTGAACGAGGCGTCAAAATGAGCCAGACCATCATGGCTTAACAAACAATGACACTCAAAGGCATAAAAACCAAAACACATACATAGTTTTTCCCTTTACACACAAAAAAAAACTGCTCAATAACCCAGATCCAAACTGTGTCACATGATTGACTCTCACAGACAGGCGGGAAAGCAGTCTCCAGCCACAACCAGAAATAGGTTAAACAGACTAAAAATATAGAAAAACATTAATTATTCAGCCTTTTTGATAACCTGTACTATTCTGAATAAATAGCACACTTCTCACTGTGAAGTGGCTTAATGGGCAGGCTGTGCAGTGGATTATTTTTGATATTTCAAGCTACGTCTCCCCACAAGAGCCAGTTAGTGAGATGTACCCTGAGCAGAGGGAGGGGGGAGCAGCAATGTAATGTCATCAGCGCTAACGTCACACATGGGTTCAAAATACGGTCATCTGTAGCTCAAATTTTAGTAAGGGATTCACTTCAAATATGATGACAATCCCTGTAACTCACTGTTGGCTGTAAGAAATGAATATAAAAAGGAATGTCTATTTTTCCCCCAACATTCAACCTGTTTTTCATTTTATCTTTTATGAAATATTTAAATGCAACAGAAATTTGACTGTAACCTTTTACAGCAGCACTTCTAAAAAACTTCACATCAGTGTAGTACACTTACTGAAATTAACTTCAATGATGAAACACACTCGGCAGGTGCAAAGCCAAGATCCTCCTCTTTTCTCCAAATACCCTTGGAAGCAAATCCCCTGGGGAGAGGAAGGCTTCTCTAAATATGTGGCTAATCTACCACACAGGAAAACGAGACGAACAAAGGAGAGGTGTGTGTGTGTATTTGGGTGTATGTTAAGTTATTTGTGTGTTCAAGGGGGCACCAGAGGAGCAACAGTGAGACCGAGAGACAGAAGGTGAAAAACAAGCAACATCCTGACGGCTCCAACAGTTACCCTGTGTGTTACAGTGTATTTCTAGCTCCTCTGCGTGTGTGTGTGTGTGTGTGTGTGTGTGTGTGTGTGTGTGTGTGTGTAAGAGAGAGAGCGAGAATAAGTGCATATTGTAAAGGTTTAGAGGTTCTGTTCCCTTAAGAGCACCCTGGTACGCCAGCTCTTTTCTGTGTATACATTACACTAATATGCAGCAGAAATGCACTAACACACTTTCAAACTAACATACGCCGTTCTCACATATGCTCTCTTGAAAATGTCTACAAAATGTCTAAATTCTTCTTGAGTTGCTCGTTCACACATTCACCTCCCAGAGATAGACTATCAATAAAGACGGGGGGGGGGCATGGTGTAAAAAGAAGGATACGGATGTGGGGAATGACACAACAGAGTGTGACAATATAATGAGAATATTTACCTTCATATTGATGTTGTGTGTGCAACTTATAGCAAGCATACATCTATTCACACATCCACAAAAGCCCCAATCCTCTAGCCTCAGTGCACCACCTGCTCCTTCTTTTCATCAGAGGGATTTGACTTTGGTATTAAGTTCTGAGACAAGCCAGGTCACAGATACAACACTATTAGGGTACTAGTAACTACAAAGCCTGCTTTATTCTCATCCCAATGCATCAACTATAGGTTGAAAAAAAAGAGACACCAGAGGTGGCCTCCTGTAGACTCTGAGATCATCCAGCTTACTGTAGAGCTCATACAGCCAGTGGTAAGCTTATTTATGACAATATGTTTGAAAAGACATAGTATGTATCTTTTCTTATGTGTTTGTTTATTACAGGGACACCAAGATCTTACAATAAAAAGAAGAGCGACAATAAAAAAAAAAACACTAGTTCACTTATTTCATATGTGACCAAAGCTAAAAGAAAACGTGAAAAATATAGGAAAAGTTGCAGTATGTTCCTTTCAATGTGATTGTTCAATTACCAAAACATATGCCTGTAAAATTGATAAAGCAAAAAAGATAGAGAAGAAAATACCTTTACCATGCAGGTCAAATTCATCCCCACAATAGTCTTCTTACTGAAACATTCACAGACTGTAAACACACATTTCTCTTACCAAAAGGCAATGTTCTCAAGTCTCCCTTTTACTATCTACATGTACAAGGACTCCAGTAGGCCAGCAACGGTTGGCGTCATGCTTACCAGTCCAATCACCTCTTCCCCCACCCTGCCCACTCAACACAGGCACATACAGTACACACACGATCATACAATTCACTACGCTTAGTTTGCCAACTTTCACAGAGTGTATGCTGTAGCAGTGAATGTTTCTGTAGCTGATAGCAGGTGGAAAGAATGCCCTCAAAATGTTATGTTTCTGTCTCTGCATGTTTGAGTTTGTGTGTGTGTGTGTGTGTGTGTGTGTGTGTGTGTGTGTGTGTGTGTGTGTGTGTGTGTGTGTGTGTGAGTGAGAGTGCGTGCAAAGACCAACGGAAGGCAGGCTGCTGTGTCGAGGAACGACTCGCACGGAAACCTCAATTTCAACAGCATAAGGACGGCCACTCTCTGCAACACAGCCGTGCTCTGCTTCTTGCTTCTCATACATCCAATTATGCCAAAGCTGAGCACTGGCACATACACATAATAATAACACATACAAACACCAGTAAAGTCATGCCTTTATATGTGCACAAACACACAGGACCACAAACAGTGCAGGTGTGTGTGCAGCAAAGGGCACCATGCAAGAGCGAGAGAGCAGGAGACAGAAATGGAGACAGAGGGAGACGGAGGCAATTGAGAGGGAGGGGATCTACTTAGAGTGTTGACATTGCAGGAGCCCACATGTGTGTGCCGGAGCATAATCTTCTCCCTGCTCTCATTGGGTTTTTAATGCGGGTGCTATTTCCATAAACCTGCCTCCTGAATCACTGCCAGCCTCTTACACTCCCCCCAGGTCGAGCTGTACTAATACTGGGAGTAAATGCAAGCAGCAAACACATTCCCTCCATTGCCTCTCCAAGACAATCACTGTTGTACACATTGCTAGCATGACCAAAAGAGGAGGAGGAGGGGGGGGGCATGTTTTTCTGTACTACAGGAAATAGACTCGCTGTAGCGGCTGAGATTATTTCTTGGATGGGCTGGATTTGAGGAGTAGCAGGGAGAGGACAGGGAGTTTGAGGAGAGAGGGGGGAGTTGTGAGGGGAAGAGGGAGGGGGAGAGATGAGTGGATGGTGTGAAGGATGCAGGATTTTGTCATGATGCCATGCTGGGTGGAGGAAATCTCCTGTGGACTTGTGCAGAGAGCTGTGAGACTCAAGCACACGTACCAAAGAAATAACCCCTGACAGTATTGGTTATTTGTTTTTTTTGTTTCATGTCAACTATGTCATAAGAGATAATCAGGTCATCAGGGGTTGCTTTGATTGTTATAGGAGCGAATAAAACTGATAGTTGGAATTTTAAGCTAACACACGCAAGTGTTGTTCACAAACAAAATAAAGCACTCTTCTGTTATGTAATATAAAAAAGCGGTGCATCTCCATCAGCTGCAAAGAAGCACGAAACAGCACACAAATAATATAATCAGGCCTGACTGTTGTGGGTGATGTGTGTGATCACGGCAAGCTGCCATGTGCACGTGTTTTTCTTTCCACCTTTACACGCTGCTATCTGTATCTACATAGGCCCTGCTGCAATGCAAAGCTGGTTTACCACGTGAGCACAAACACACAGAGCTAATAGAGCCAAGAAGCACACACCTGGTAAACTGTCAAAGCTTCTCCTTTTCTGTGGCCAAACTTATGTCAGGCACTCATGTCCCCAAGGTTCCCATCACACTTCACCGCAGGAATCTATATTCCAGTCCAGTACACTTCCATTAGGCCATACTGTTCCCTTCAGCAGCTAATGTGTATCAGGGGGACATGGATAATAACATCCAAGAACACAAACACTTCCTCCCGATAATAAGTTGACACCGGGTTGTGTGTGGGTGTGCATGGATGTGTGGCAACCAGTGCTAACCCCTGAGTGTACCCACACATGGCACATTTGGTTCTTAAAAGTATATTGAGGATAATACCCTCGAAATATCTCATTATCAAAAAAGATTTTGTACAAATTAGAAACTGAATTAGCATTATGTTTTTTCCTCTCTTAATATTAGTTTTCATTGTTTTGGAAAAGAAACCTTTAGAAGCATTTAAAATACACAAACATTCAGCAGCGGACCAAAGAAAGTGATACATGCTGTGATTAGGGATGGACATCACAGGATACCCCACGATACGAACCGATAAGATACGATGTTAGATTAGATTAGATGCATTTGCACCATTTGTCAGTAACTACCAAAAGGTGTTCCATCTCCATTGAGATCCACATGCTGCTAAACTAATCTGCGCGTAGCTACATGTGCAAAGGCACAATATTTTGCTTGTCATTACATCATACCGTAAGATGCCTATAAATGAAGAAGGCTTCTCCTGAAATCTTAAACAACAGCTTTGTTAACGAGTATTGAAACACTGCAAATGGAGTGGGTATACAGCTAATGTGATATTAAGTGAATCTCTATTCTGGGAGCATTATTAAGCAGCAAAAACTCGGCAGAACACCAGGTCTAATGAAAGGCCTTAAAACTCCTGCAATATGAGCACCAGTGAGATTCTTGTGCATTACCCTAGTTTGTAGCATGTTTTAATTCATTGCTCAACCATTCTCTATAAAATGGGCAGTGATTGTCACGTAGGACTTATAGACTGTATATAAATAGACGTAGTCTCAGTGATGTCACCAATTTCTTTCCTTCTTTCTTTTTTTTAAAGATTTATTTTTGGGCTTTTTGTGCCTTTAATTGAGAGATAGGGCAGTGGATAGACTCAGAAATCAGAGAGAGAGAGTGTGGAATGACATGTGGGAAAAAAGCCACAGGTTGGGTTCGAACCTGGGCCGCCCACTTGGAAGACTACAGCCTCCATACATGGGGCACACGCATTAACCACTGCGCCACCAGCGCCCCACCAATTGATTTCTGAAGCCGACTTTTGAAGGCCATCATAGTGTTCGCTATTTTGAAAATGCTGTCTCATACTAACTTTCATTTAACATAGAAACAGGCTGATAGCTGGAGCTGGTGCAGGGCCTTAAGACTCCTGACAGCTATAGCCCTTATTTTGAATAACTTGTTCTTCACAAAATCAAAACGGATGAGTAATAAAAATAAAAGAAAACCTGTACAATTTGTGCAGACATAAGTTAGACCAAAAAACATTTTTTTACCGGGCTGTTAACATGTTTATTTCATCAATCCAAGTGGACATTTGAATATGGGGTAACCACAAGGATGCCAAATCCACCAGGACAGAAACCTTATGGGTTTTAAGTTGTATTTATGATGTGTTTTCTTGTCCCTTTTAACATCAAAGGGGAGAGATTCAGCGACTTACAAAAGAGAATTACATCAGGGTGTGAACAGTAGCCTTCTAGCTCAAGACTAAATCCAAATTCTGCTCTCGTGATCTCCAGTTGTGTAAATGAGGCTGCCCATTTGTATTTTTTGTATACATTACCTGAGGATTGGATTGTTTGTGCTATGAGTTGAGCAAGAGCCCTGCGATTCAAAATAGCTTATTTGGTGGTTCATACCTGGTCCTACTTAATTTGCATCAAGTTAAGTCCAGCAGGATTTGGTGTGTTGATATGACATCTGATTTCATTTAAAATCACAGTAATGAAAGGGTAACCACACCGGCCATAAGCGCCACGAAGGGATTAATGACAAAACTTGGATGTTAATACCTCATAACTCCTCTCTGGAGAATCCTAGTTTTACATTAATTACACCGTAGCCCCTGGCATAATGCATATCTAATAGGATTTTGCAAACAAACAACAGGCAGATCTACTTACCATCAAGCTGTCAAGCAACAGGATTCATATCACACAAGATTTAGAAACACGGTGGCCTCCAGAGAGGATAGGTGTGATGGGAGGTAGTCAAATGCATGAACACCCACATAAAGAGACAGACCCAACTGAAAACACTACAGCATGTGATACCTCAAGACATCTCCTGTACATCTCCTGAATATGATATTTTGAACAGGGTCTATAGGACGTTTAGGCAAACAGGCATACTGTTTTCATCGTTCCGCTGCTGTTGCACCTGTTGACGCTTTTGCTACAGAACTAGAGTACACCCTGCGTTTCCTTAGATCTCTGGTGTTTGTATGTGTGTGAGTGAAGTCGAAGGGAAGAGCAGAGCAGCCTCGCCTGTGCGGCCTGACACCCATCAATGTCGGCCTGTTACATTTCTATGACACGCTATGTCTCTGGGAGAGCAGAGCTGGGAAAAAGGGGAGACAGGAGGATGTGGGGTGGACAGGACTGGGTAGGCGGTGTGGTTTAGGGAAAGTCAGCAGGAGGGTGAAAACTGAACTGAGAGGTACAAGAAAAGGGTTTTATTTGTCTCAAGTGTAACAGGGCAACTTTCAAGTTCAGTGAATGTTGGTGTTTATACGACAGGGATGCTCCTAGGGGATTCATTTTCTCAATCTCAATTCAGACTTGCCGAAAGGTAAGAAAACACAAAGAAAGCAGTAAATATCCAGCACAATTTATTCACAACTGTCCGCGGGTAAACAATGTAATTTGGTTTGCTAAGTGTGGCTAACAAGAGCTGTGCTAGCACCGCAAGTGGTTGGTCCTCCCTGCAGGGTTACAACCTCATTCCTGTGTTAAATGTAATTACACATTGTTCCGGTTGATATGCCAGTTTAACCTGACACAGCCTACATACATTATGTCTACATTTCTAAGTCGAAATATTGCCAGACTGCAATGCTCCTATGAAATGCTATCCAATTAACTTTGCTTTGTTTGCATCCGGGTAGCAGAGCAGGGAAGGCAGGCCCATTAACCTGAGCTACAGCCAGTCTATGGCTACAAACCCAGCTAGTGCCATGTTGCTACGTTGTAGTTTGAGCAGAACTCTTGACCGGCATCAATGGCCAATATATACAAATATTTATAATTAGTTTAACTGACTAGTATTTCTGGCGCTAACTAGCAAGGTTGATGCAGTTTAACCGTTCAGTTGACGCCCATATCCCAAAATACACACACATGCAAGGCTATGTTTTTTTAAATCTGTATACCTACTCTTTGCATCACGGCTGTATAGTCATTAAATATTGTTTCTTGTCTAAACATTAAGTGATGCAGTACAATGCAATACATGTAAGGTTGTTTACAGCCTTCCATTCGGTTGATCGTTTAACCTTTCTAAGCCTCAATGGTTTGAAGACCTGCTCTTCTCTCAGAACACACAGAGAAGAAAGAAAGAGGAGCAGCAAGAGCAACAACTTTGTTAGCATCTTTGCCTCGGCCCACATGCATCTTATGTTTACATTTAGCCACGTCGACTGTCAAATCCCAATTGTGGGTCAATCTGCCATGCTGCAAACGAGGGGGGGGGGGCATAATTAATGACGAGGAGACATGAACCAGACCACGGACAAAATCAGTTCAACAACCGGAGAATTCTCCCCTCAGCTCCAACCTCCCATGAGCGCATCCTCTGGCATTATGTAAGAACACTTATTTCCCTTTTCTGTATACCATCTCATTATTCAAATGTAAAGGAAAGAGGAAGAGAACAACGCCCTCTGGCCTCATGCTAAGCTAATTTGCAGGATAAACGAATCTAATTGTTTTGTCTAGAAAGCTGTCAAAAGTTTATGCATGTTGTATTTGCATGATTAAGTAAAACATGTGCCTTTTGGCTGGTTTCTCTGGCTCTTTGTATTCCATCAGAGGGCGTGTAGCTGGTGAGAAGATGGGAGGGGTTGAGTGGATATTCACTGTTATTTCTCTCCAGCACAAGCTTGATTTGACCATGTTAAGCCATGCTGCCTCTGTATGGAGCCTCTTATACCCACCCCCATACACTGTATGTATGAACAGAGCTGTTCATACTCTTCATCTTATGAATTCATTCCTAAACCTAAACCTTGTTTACTCTGTTTGTAGCACATGAAATGTAGAGCTTTGCACCCCAAACCTCAGTCATTCTGCACCACTGCTTCAAAAGTGTGAAGCAGATTGGGTCTGATCAATGCTGGCATTATCCCCCTAGGACAGACACATGGAAAAGTTGAAACTGGGCCTTCAAAAGACTGAGATATTGATTGAATTGCTTTCCAAAGTGGTTTTCATCTCGGGGACCATGCATGGAGAATGCCGGCTGGTGTGTGGCCGAGTACAGATGGCATGGCTGACCACCGTAGAGAGTAAAGAGAGTGAGAAGAGGAGGGCTGACAGATCGAGGGAGACAGGGGAACAGACACTTACCCCTGGCAGTGTTTTCTGTTCATGGAGGGCGTTTTGGGCTTTGATGGCCGACTCTCTGGCGCAGTAGGTGAGGAATGCACAACCTGAAACACAGGTATATGACATAAACACTTATTTAGGATTATTAATACCACTCAATTAAGATCACAAAGATTAAAACAGTTTTCAAAGACACATGATGCACAATTGGACACATGAAATACTTTACAGGTGTTCATGGGTTAATAGTAAACTTCCATTTCTGGAAACACAAGCAGCTTTTTTTGCCAGACAACTGGGTATACGGAAAAATGTGTGAGAAACATTCTTGCTCACCCAGGCATGAAATTAAAATAAAATTGTCGGCTAACACACGACCTAAAAACACACTGTCCATATTCTGTACATTCACACAGCTAACATCGTAGAGGCTACAGGGGCTTCCTGGATTCCAATTAGCTAAGAGTATCAATTATCTTCAAAAACTCTGTCATTAGTCCGTTACCCTCATACATTCAATATACATGCGTGTTGCTATATTTATACATTGTTTGCCACTTTTGCGCATCTGTAAATAAGAAATTCCAAGCAATGCTTAACGTGGACACATGTTGTGGCACATCTCATTGTACTGAACTACACGCGTGTAGGAGCGAGCAGGAGCCTCACATTTTCCAACCTCAAACTGTATTACTAAAATATTACATGTAGTAAAAGAAAAAAATATATATATTCAAATCAAAATAATCAAAATATGACATGAAAATGTACGAAAGAGAATTTGGACCAGTGAAAATATTATTTTGCGTTCTGACTTTTATTTTACAATGCTAAGCTCAAAGTCAGACTGCTAATAAAAAGTCAGGATTCTGATTTTAAGGTTAGATCTCAAAACTAAAAAAACGTTTTTTTTTCAATTATGCTAATCCTAAATTTGTTCATTCTCAGTGTCCTTTAATAAACTCTCCATATATTTTGTCCCTCAAAAATATCACAAACAGGCACAGTGGTTTAAAAAAAAATGCACTCCGAACATTAGAGTAGGGGCAACATGAAGAATGGACAGGAAAACATGAGTTTGTTCTGTTTCAACACAAAAAGTACTTGGACACTAAGCATTAACAAAATGATAAAAAGATCAGTATAAAGGTTTAGAGAAAACATGAAACTCTGTGTTAGTACATCATTGATTAAACAGATATGGTTAATGAAAAAAAGAAGTAATGCAGTACACTAGGCAACATGCAGATAGTTTGAGATGATGGATGGGGAGGTGAAGGAAAAAACAAAACCTCAACAGAAAAGTGGGGGTGGGCAAAGGTTTTTACAGCTTCCCCATCCCTCGTGCCATGACCTGTCAAAAGCTAGCAGCCTGGCCAGCGTCCCCAATTTGAGTGGTTGTGACAGCAGCGGAGACACAAGAAACAGGACTGCAGGAGAATATCGGGAGGGGGGCTAGAAAAGGAGAGAGGAATGGATGAGAGACCAATGTAGGACTGGAGGGAGGAGGGAAATACTGACAGAAGAGAAGTGAAGACAGGATGTGGTGTTAAAATCTCTCCAGAGTAAATAGCTTCTGCAGGTTTTCAGGTATCCTGCCTACCAAACACACACACACACACACACACACACACACACACACACACACACACACACACACACACACACACACAAACACCCACCAAGCATGAATGTTAAGCATACACATGCACACAACATCTGTCAAATCACTGAATGCACAAAGAAGAGAAGAGAGACAGAGGGAAACCAGATGCAGTGTTGAGGCAACCATTTCCCCCCTGACAGTCTGAATTAATAGATTTGCTTGTGTTCTATTAATGAGGTTCATATGGGTTACTGTGCATCATATTTCTGCCACTCTCAAGACGCTTTATTAGCAGCCGCTGCATGTCGGATCTTATTTCAACAGCCAAATGTATTCAGTATGTGGTAATGTATTTAGTGTCTTAATACAGACAAAATCCCAACCTGTATTCCCTTTTCCTTTAAACCAACCATTTTTATTTTGTGCATGTGTGACCATTTCATTGGCCAATGCCCCGTTCTGGTAATTCTCCACTGTAACCTTTGCAGGAATGTATCAGAAAGGAGGTTTAACCTGCCATGTCAGTCATTGATCCATTGATTGAACCGTAACCTGTTTTGTCTTTCTGCTCTAAGCTTAAAGTGTCTACATACGTATGTGTGGAAGTTCTCAAAAATCTTCTTTGTACAATTTAATTATGTTCTGTTTTTTCAGATCACAATAAGTTAATTATTTTCTATTCACTAACACTTCTCCTTTTGTTTGGGACTGTCAGTCAGCACCCTGACAGACTTCTCAGCATAAGAAAGACAGATAGTGATGGAGCCTGGCCAGGGTCGTGACCTTTGAGGTGGCTGACTGTAGCACTGGTGTCCTCCCCATAGCCTCCCTTGTCCCAACACCCCTAACCTAATGATTTCCAATGGTCACCAAGCAAATCACTCAATCACTCACACTGCTGTCTCACTTCCCTTTTCTCCTCTACATCAGCTAACAAAGAAAATACCAGATATTGTTGTTGGTTTTTTGGTTTGCCTCACTGTTTGTTTCACAAATGGTTGAGGGTAAGAGGAGGGAAGGGCTCCATTTTACTGCTTGTTTTTCTCTTTTTGCCCGCTCTCTCTGGGCTTGTTGTTGTTGGTTTTCTTGACAAATGCTGGCCCTATCTCTGAATAAGGAACAAGTATTTTGCATTACAATCACAAACACGATTTATTTGTTAATGTGTAATGCATATAGGGCATTGAGAATAAATTAATAAGAACTACAACACTGGCAAACAAAAGAGAAACATGAACTCCATTTAAATGTGATTCTGTGCTCTTTAATGTATGGCTTAATAAGAATTTGCAGGCCACAGGCGAAAAAGCTTTAACAAGTCCATAATTGGAATCCAAACACGTACAAATTGCCAGCGCTGCGTTGCATACCAAGTGCCGAAGTGTGAGGGGGGGAGCATGATGAAATTGTTTGAAACACAACAAAAAGCCACTGTAATCGGAGCCTGCTGACAAAGCAATGGGGAAAGCCTTCCCATTGTGAGGAGATGATCCTCTGCATCAACTGATAAAAAGCTAAAACAGCCTTATCACACACGTCGAATTCAGCTCCAAAGTGAATAAATTTTTTACTTTTCCTCTTTGCTCCCTTTCCCCTTTCTCTCCTTTCTTCCATCCAGTCTTCTTTCTCTTTGCCCGCTCAGTTCCTTTCCGATTTCTCAATGATATATTTTTCATGTGTGCCGTGTACTGGGAAATAGAGCCAAGTCTCTCCATCACCACTGTGGTGAATTGGCATGTAATTAAAAAAAAGAGAGAGAAAGAGAACGGCTAAGAGAGAGAGAGAGAGAGAGAGAGAACGAGAGAGAGTAAGCAATGGAAGATACTGAATAGTTCACTGTGGCCGAGGCGCTTCATTAACACAAACATATTTTATTTCAAGCTCTTTGTGTGTCTGGGGCAGCACAGAAGCCCAATTCACCCAATTTCAAATTAGATTCACAACATACAGCATAATTCATTTTTATGTGAGTTAATAATCTATATAATAAATTGTGATACTATTTTTTCTGAACATGAAATTCTACAACACATTTGTCGTGACACATCTTGTCACCAGTATCCATTTAACATTCATTAAAGGTCACATATTATCCTCCTTTTCAACAAGTTTAAATAAGTATCAGATCTCCCCCAAAACATGTCTGTGAAGTTTCTTGTTATAAATCCACTCTGATCCTGTATTTTATCATGCCTATATACCCCTCTATTTCAGCCCTGTTTAGAACAGGCTGTTTCTGTGTCTTTAAATGCAAATGAGCTGTGTTTGACCACGCCCCTCCCTGGAAGGGGATGTGGCTCAGGCTTTCTTGCACCATGCCGTATTGTTTACAGTTTGAAGGCAGACGCAGAGGGCAGAACAAACACCTAGCTGTGGGAGTGTCAACCATCTGGGGGAGGGGTTACTGCCCTTGGTGATGTCACACCGGGAAATTAAATAACGGCCTGTTTGAGCACAAATTTTCTGAAAAGTTGAACAGGGAAAAGATGGAGAGGATGGACATTTTTCATAATTGGGGGGTTTTGTAGACAGACTAGGGACATATATTAGTGTTAGAAAACCATGGTGAACTGCATTTTGCATAATATGTGACCTTCAAAAAAGTCTTTAGATGTATAGCTATGTTTTGTTTTCTGAGGCATTTTTTTGTTTGTTATCCCACAATAAGAAAATTATCCTGCAGCTGTGAGCAGGTCTTTAATTTCCTCTGTAAATTAACAATCATTTATGGCAAGCAGATTGTTAATACTAAGGCACATTTGAGTAACCCTCCTTGACAATGTAACAATGATGTAAACTTTTTTTTTAATTCCATTAATTCAACAGAGTGAATGCAATGGACTCTCTTAATTTAGGTTTTGAAAGCCTCTGCTTATTCAAAATAAATTAAAGGACAGAAGTACCTTTGATTTTATTTTGTCATGTCAAACCATGTGGTTTATTGTTTGCTATTAAAAAACATTATTGGACAAAACAATCCTTACCTAGCTCCATAAAAGAAAAGCAAACATAAGAAATACATTTGTATCCAAATGTTTCCTTTTCTCAACAAATTAGAAATCCCCTAGCCTGCTCCCTAGCCAAATATTAATAAATTACTTCTCTAAATATATACCTGATCCTTGACCCTTGAGTTTACTTCTAGCATGGAGAGCTGTAAAATAATTAATTTATTTCTTGTAATGATTTAATAAACTTTTCAGGCTTTTGCAATACATTTATGTGTAAAAATGCATCTTAGTAAACACCTGGCAAAATAAGACATTCTTACTTTTCTCACACAAAGGCGAGTAATACGTACTGTTTAAGATCAATGTGACTTTTTTTTGCATTTTTTTATAGAAGATTTATGTCACAGTTTAAGCATTTTGCTAGAGGTTATTATTGGGCTTCATTGTGTGCTGCAGAATAGTCAGCATGAATGCAAGTCATTGTAGAATGAGTTTAAACCACAACCCTTCTCTTTTCACTCCCCCCTTTTATTCCCATTCTGCTCCCTTTTCTCAATCTCCTTGCCCCAGAGGAGCCAAACTGCCCCAGTGTTGAATGAATGCATGAAAAAGTGTGAACTTGCTCTCAATGTGGCATTTCCTTGCCCAGAAAGTGTGAAGGTAGCAGAAACGTAGCCAGCCCTGGCAACCATTCTCGCCCCTGCTCCCTCACACATCATTTGCACTCTTTGGAAAATGCTATCACTGTGGGCAGATTACTTGCTTACTTCATTTACTGCCATGTGGGGCTCCAGGGGAACTGATAGCCTTTCAGAGGGGTCGCAAGCTGAGACACACATCATCAGCACTGATACAATGTGATTATGACCTGAATCATTGCCAGCCGGGGAGGCAGGAGGCTCAGTGGCACAGATTGACCGTGAGGGGGGTAATCAGTCTGGTCTCGGAGAAGCTTTTAACAATCACTCCCTCACCTTTTGAAAAAAAAAAAAAAAAAAAAAAGCCCCCCGATCTGCTCACACAACCATGCCAATGTTCAGGGAGAAGCAGGGCAGACAAAGAGGTACAAAAAAGAAAGAGCTGGAGCATTGAGTCGGCAGATACTTTCCAAAATGCTCTCAGTCATTGTTCTGACAACAATATTTTCTCTGCCTGGACTTAATGGGCTTGTAATGAGCAATATAATATAAGCAATAGCCTAGCGTAACCTGTAAACCTTAATTAAGTCAGACAGCCACCTTAAAGGGAGCTGGCCGCTGTGCTCAGTCACCATCTCATGATCCTAAAGATGACTACACTCTTCCATCACACCTTCATCAATCACTCAATCCCTTCATCCTCTGCTCCAAATCCTCCTCCACATCTCCTTTCACTTCCCCTCCCATCATCCCTTCACCTTGAGCAAAGGCTGTGTGTGTGTATGTGTGTGTGTTGGGTGGGGGGGGGGAACGCTGCTGAGCGAGCAAAGGAGCATCGCTGTCCATCATGAAGGCAAGAAATAGTCCCCGGACCCTCCCTTGTACCCTTTCTGACCCCTGAGCAGGAGACCTCAGCCATTGATTTGTTGCTACACTTGCTCAGACTACACTAGCCTCCGAGCAGCAGTTCAACAGATCCATAGGCAGCACGTCCCAAAGGATCTGCCTGTGTGCAAGGGTGTGAACGCGAGTATTTACAGAACATGCTTGTGTTATGGGGAGCCGTGCAATGCCTAATGAGTGTGACAAATCGAATAAATTCTTTCTATACGGCTGTGTATATGCTTCAGAATCTATACCGAGAGCAAAGAAGCCATCATAACGATAAAGAGAGATTTATATTGACACCCCTACACTCACAATTTATTGTATGGCTCTGAGGTTAAATAGTTCTCTCAGGGCAGAAGTGGTTCTTCATATATAATCCAACTGTAGGGTACTTCTCTCGAAAGCTGACATGTACTTCTGGCTGTACACTGTAGGCGTACTAGCATCATGAAGACTGAAAACAGCAATACAGTTCCAAGTAGCTCAACGTTCCCTAGACAACAAAGCAATGTCGTTAGGCGGTATGGGTGCAGTTTCAAGAAGTCACTTGATAGATTGCATCTGCCCACTCATCCCCAAGTTTGGCAAGAACTCTCTCTATATGTGGTTCTTTGGCATCCCCAACCATACTTTAGACTTTAAAGCAAGCCATATCGCTTTTGTAGACTCTCTTTGAACTTCATCTCTCTTCTGCTGTTAAAGGCCCGATCTATAAATACATCTTGGCCTGCATCCCTGATGAGCAAGCTAATTGACACTGTTAATGGATGGAGTTTCACAGAGCTGTAAATAATGTGTAGGTTCACACTTACTGCCTCCCGCCGTGCTACTTCTGGGAGGGCAACAAGAGTTTACCTGCCAAGTCCCGTCTCTCTGGCTTGTCGTGCCTCCCTCCCTCCTCCAACAAAGTCTGAGGGGATTTACACAGAAATCAATAAAAGTTTCTCTGAGCCCCCCAGTCAAAGTCAGAAAACTGCATCTCCACCTTTTAATGTACTATAACATCCTCTTGGAAAAACAAAAAAAAAGACCGGGGAAAAGAACGTAATAAAATCCCTTTTACTTGGCTCAGACCTTTTGCCCAGTGCTGTATAAAGTGCACTGTTTCCACTGATGCATAGTCCTCACTTAATGTACTTGATATATGATGCATTATTCCTTTCATGAATGGTGAAAGCCATCATTTTTAGACCATCAACTGATCATCAATCACAATCACAAATAACTGGCAGCTACAAACTGGCAGACTCAGAGACCAATAAGATTTTCAGTCAGTTTGATTTTAGATACCTTAAAAGGAATACAAAGATATGTAAGGAGGAGAAACCCCACCCCCTGATAATCCCACATTGTTTTTCCATTACTGTTTTACTGTACACAGGCCACCTTTAGTGGAAACACTAATTGCACTTGTCTTTATAAAGAAACTTCTAATGAGCACTCTGCTTCTTAAACATGGTCTTTCATTGAGCGCAGTAACTGAACAGAGCGTACAATTCTTAATTACAAACACACTTTCAATTTGCCCTCTATGCCAAAAAATAACTTTTTGTCCTTGTCCCAGCTTTTTGCCTTTTTTTTTCTCGTCACCACTGAGCTGCAGAAGAGTGATAATTATCAATAATTATCTGACCAATAAGTGGTTACCACATGGTTAATTGCATTAAAAATTACGAATTAAGAATTACATTTTCTAGTCACCACATTCATTTTAAAGGTTTTCACATTATCGCATTAGTTTCTATGCTGATGATGAAACGGCCTATCTATCTATCGATCTATCTATCTATCTATCTATCTATCTATCTAAATAGAATGATCCGTAAAGTGGTAAAGAAAGCCCTCTTAAGTGAACCCAAAGAGCACACGGAACAGATATGAGAGCCCATCAGCCATTAATTAATTTGAGTAGTCTTTTTTAATTAAGCCAGATCTACCGTTCAGAGTGAGCCATAGAGCGGCTGCCATGTTGGAACTCATTTAAAAAGTCCACATACTATGCTCATTCAACCACATTTACATTTTGATCATCAAAAAAGAAATACAAATTATATCTTTTATCTGTGCCTTCGGTACAATTTGGCGTTCAATCCGCTCGTGTCACACTAAAAAAGTGGCTGCGATACATCTCCAGTACAAAGCCCTCGACCAGTTTGTTTCTCTGGCAATAAAGTACAGAGACTGTTAGCTACAGCATTGCAGCTTCAGTGGGAAAGATAGATGGAAGGAGTGAGACAGGAGATGGCTGAGTGATGGAAGGGATGCGGTGTGAGGGAATGGGGGGGTGGGAGGCGATGCTGGAAATAAGGAGGACATGGCCCTGCAGTCGCCCACAGATGCTCCCTCTGTCTCTTCCTCGCTCTCTCCCTCTGTTTGAGCACAGTATGGGAGCAGTCTTTTGGGGGAGGCTGGCAGGCAATCAGTGATGTCATGCCAGCAGTGCAGCAATGGCAGCTTAACCTATTTTCGGAAATACCACAGAATTTCTATTTATAACTGTGCTGAGCAGCATGTATCTTCACACATCCCTCACCGACCTGAGTGTTCATGACATTTTCCTTCTAAAATGTGTTTTCATCAAATGTCAAAGTTTTTTGTAAGGAAAAAGGTCTAATGCTACATAATTGCTGTCTAGGTAGGTAATGAAGTGTTTATGTTGTCAATATAATGACATTAAGAGTATCTTAAGTCTGCATTTTTGCATTTTATGTTGCTTGCTTCTATATTTTGGTATAAATAACAACCATAAAATAGTAATTGGCCCGTGAGGCCAGAAATCGTTGTATTTGCAAAAGCAGCAGCAGTGGTAACAGAGTAAGTATTACGAGTGTTGCTGGAGGGATACAGCTTTCATATGATTGTTTTATACATCTGCTAAACTTGGCCTCTGCTCCTCCTCCTCCTCCACCCTCCATCAATCCTGCCCTGCGGTGTCCAAATGGCTCTCAACCTGTCAGAGGGATCCTCTGTGTCCCGCACTGAGCCATCACTCTACCTCCT
The DNA here is from genome assembly GCF_963930695.1 of Labrus bergylta. Classification (NCBI taxonomy): domain Eukaryota; kingdom Metazoa; phylum Chordata; class Actinopteri; order Labriformes; family Labridae; genus Labrus; species Labrus bergylta. The sequence goes on from NC_089200.1 coordinate 19,040,000, forward strand.
CCCGCCCTCACTGCCTGTGGATAAAAGCAACTATTTGTTTCTGCATCTCTGACAAACACTTCATCTTTCCCCCCTCCACTTATCCATCTGTCCATACATTCATTGTTATGTGCCTATGTGTCAGTCTGTCGTTTTGCCTTGTGGGCCCTGCTGCACACATGTGCCACCCTCCCTATCCAATCCTTACAAGTGACAGTGGTAAGTCACATCTCTGCAGCTTTGGGATGGCGTGCACTCTCTGGCAGATACATGTAGGACACGTATGCATTGTTCATTCACACCAGCATCAAAGGCTCAACAATTTGGCATTCAGAGAGATGTGACAGCTTGACTAATCTGTGATTTTTCTTTGGCCAAAACACAAGGGTTAGCAAGCCCTCTGAGGACACAGTACTATAAGTCAAGACAAATAACTTATTATTTTCCAGGCTTGTACAAGGCTTTATCGCATGAGTTCTCCTGAATCGCTCCAAAATAGAGAGGGATTATCACAAAACATTGCATTAAAATCTCCTCTCTCCCCTCTCCCTTGTTATTTCATTTTCCTTCTAAAATGAATCGGTGCCCAGCCAGGCTAAAACACAACATTAAAGAGCTCATGCTATTCTAAAAGACACCACCAACCCCCTCCTCCCATCCTTGATCCCTCCTCCTTTCTCTGCTCTGTGCCTTTATAACCCCCCTCCTCATAAGAGAACACTATGCTCTGTAGGCAAAGGCACTCTCCGCTAAGCTCCCCATACAAAATAGATAGGCTTCTTTCCCTTTTATTTAGACTGAGGAAATAGCTGTGACCTTTGTGCATGAACAAGACCGTGGTAGGCTTCTACCGACTTTACCTTTACAAGAGAAATGAGACCAGCAACACATCAAAACTCATTTAACTGAAAATCCTTTAAATCACAGTTAAGACTAGCCATAAAGAGCAGAATAAAGTTCCCTTGCGGTCTTTCTTTTAAACAAAATTTGCCAAGAAATAACTATTCTTAAGAGAAGAACAATAGCATTATATACGTATTTATGTTTTTTCCTCTATAAAAGACAGTGTAGGATGCATGTTTAGAACATCTATATCACAGAAAAGAATGAGACCTGCATAAACAAATGCCAATTACAAATTGATTAATCTCAAGATAAAGCTTTTCAAAAGACTTTAACTCTTTAGACCACTGCCATTACAATCATGCCCTTTACCAAAACACACTGTAAAATTTCATTTAGCCCATCTAATGAAATAAACACATCATCTATAGTTTTATAAACAGGTGTTTAAGTGTTGAAATTGGACAGTGTTTATCCCTCAGACCTCATCGTACAACTTCTCATATCTGTCTCTGCTTCAGGCCCCCATTAAGAGCAAACATATTCCACAAAGGTCAAGGAATAACAGCACTTCCAACACACTGAAAGCATAATATACTGCATTGCCATAATGAATGTTGCATTGGAGCAGGAAATCAATCCATCTAAAAGTCTCTCGGGCAGGGATTAAGGGGAGCGAAGCAGAGACAGAATAAAAAGCCAGGTGAGTTTGGTGAGTGGACACTGACCTCCAGCAGAGCATTGCCTTGTCGGCATTCGAGATTGGCAATCTCCTTGGAATAACCAACAGAAAAAGAGGGAAAAGGAAAGGGGGTAGTCAGCGCTCCTCATACTGAAGTCAAGGCCCATAGCGCCTGTCAGTAGCAGTTGAGCTGCTGCATCTTTTATGAGAAAAGCCCTGTTGCTTATTACAATATTTACAGACGTTTAAAGATTGCAAGGCGAATGTTGTTGCTGCATTCGATGGCTCGGTGGCCTTCGCTCACTGGCCCTGACAGAAGATTTTATTCTGGATTTGTAAAAATGAATCACAGCACGAAGCTGCAAGGAGACTGAGGATTGTGTTCCCTGACTCAGTGTTCAGTTAAAACAGAACACAAAAAAAAGATCATGAATTTGTTTGATTTCATTAGCAACCATGCAGCAGTCATTATTTGCTACACTGATGTCTGCTAAATCAGTAATGTCATCACAGCGTGTTGTGTACGTCCCGTCCATGTCACTTCTGCAGCTCTGTTTATAGTCTGTAAGTGAATTTCACCCATCTGTTTCCTCGGGGGGGATGCTGTCCTACAGCAGTGCTGTGATCTTTGACACCTTCCATAAGGCACACACACAATATGGAGACGTTAAGATGCACTCACACTTCCAGTCGTTTTAAAGAGGGAACAGAAAAGCAAACAAACCCAAGCTTAGTTTAATCAATGCCATTGCCTTTCAGGTGTAATCTAAGTGAACAGCAGTCTCAGTCTCATATTAATGCCGTATCATTTTGGTTTGATGCATATGCTTGTGTTCCAGCTATTCCTGTTTGCTTCCTTCCTTCTCTCTTTATTTTATTAGCAGGGCGACCCACTGAGGAACGCTATCCATCAGTCTAGCTCAGAGGGAGAAAAAAATAAAAACTTGAATAAATATTTCATTAGATTATTCTGTGATTTAATGTGCTTCTGCTTGGCTGGGGTCTGCAGCGATATCTCTGGTCCATTTATAAATGCATTAACAGGATGATACCCGACAATAGCTTATTATTGATACCATAGCAGAGCTGGCCGGCAGATTGAAGAAGTGTGGGGTTTGTTTCATCTGTCTGTCTGCTGTGAGGAATCTCACCTAGGAGGATAAAAAAAAACCTCTTCTCCCTCTCCCTCTCCCTCTCCCTCTCCCTCTCTCTCTTTTGAAAGCGTGTTACTTAACTGAACAAGGCGAGATCAGTCAATCTTGACAGAACTCTCTGGATAAAATCTGACATATAGAACAAAATATTCTACAGAGACAGAGATTATGCATGGCTCTGATTGAAAACAAAAAAGTCTTTAAGTGAACTGTGAAAAAAGCACTAGTAATAAAATGATATAAATTAAATCAGAAGATTAAAAAACTGAACACAGAAGATCACAAGGCTGTCAATTAAAGCCTTAACTCTGCATCATGCATGTGCACAGACATACAAGTGTATGTTCTGCATGTGCTATAATTGGAAGCTAATTAGAGCCAAAGGGAGAACTTTTCACCGTCTAAGATAAATTTAACATCAGAAAATCCTTTACCTATTAATACCAATCGGGTGGCAATAATTGGCAGGCCATCGGCAGCTTCTTGGGCAGAATTAATCATTTGAAGAGGCAGACTAGACTGAATTTTTAATTGGCAGAGGCAGCCACTGTTTAGGGAGGCAACCAGCTGATCACCCAAGAGACTGCTGCTTCAGACAATGCACATTTGCTAATCCTCTTGAGTCAAGTTATTATGGCCATGCATTATTATGACGCTTTACAAACTAATTCCCATGTTTTCCCTCATGGATTACCGAGAGGGGGGAAATAGATGCACAAAAAAAGAGAGAAGAATAAACAAACGAAGCACGATGTGCATGAAAGGGAAATGACAGAATAAGTGCAATGATGCTAAAGCACCATACTTAAATGATACTGTGTGTGTGTGTGTGTGTGTGTGTGTGTGCGTGTGCGTGTGCGTGTGCGTGTGTGTGTGCGTGTGACACTCTGTATCCATACTTACAATCCTTTTCTGCAAAATAACATGATACTCCAAAAGATAACTTCATCACAGATCATTGAGGGATTGTTTTTCTAATGTTAATCTTGTGACACAACTTTGAGACATTTTTATGTCTCAACAAAACTTAACTTAATGAATGAGTTGTTTGTATGTTCATTAATACATTTAAAGAAAATATTTATTTTTTTTCCCACATTTAACTGAATGTAAAAAAAGTAGCTGCATCCAAACAAGTTCATGTTTTAGATTTTTTTTTTTAAAAAGCCTAAAATGTATTTTCCCTAACACCAACATCAGGTGGAGCCAATCAAGGGGGAAAATACTGCAATCATTATGCAACACAGTGCAATGACATTTTAGTATATGTGTGCACACACATGCACAAGTCAACAGATAGCGCTGAATGCCAAATGAGAGCGGCTCTGAAAAAATGTCTTCCCTTCTACACATCAGCCATATCAACTGCAGCATCAGGAGTGTTTGCTATTCAGGCATGTGGCTTCATGAAATATGTAGCTAATAGAAGCTATGATAGCATAATGTTATTGTACATACAGTATGTGATCCCCAAACATAAAACATTTTTTATCCTTAGGCGAGTAGATATTTTGGATCAGCTGCTTATTTCAACCTGAAATTAATATTAATATTTTTAGATATTTTATTAATCCATTCTTAGTTCCCTTATATTATGCCATTAATAGAAATCTAATCTGAAGGTGCTTTTGTGCCAATACTCTATTCTTTGTCATTGAAACTGTGCAACCAGTCCCAAAATGTCAATCCATAAAACTTCATTTTAAAAAAGCTATTTCTAAAACAGAGGCTCTGTGACAGTTGCAGACAACCTTTGTAATGCTAACACATGTATTATCTTGTGGATGTGATTTTATGTCGTCGAAGACATGACATTATTTGCAATATTTGCAAATGGCATTTTCATTATTGAAAGAGATTGTCATTCGTCATTTCTAAATGTCACAGCAATAAAAGGCTTATCTCCTGTACTAACGTCGCTCACATATCAACATCTGCTCTGCAGCAGAGCAAGACGGAGATCCAAGGAGGGGGATTACATTAGGGAAAGAAACTTTTCTCCAAATACTTGGACAGAATAATAGTCACGCCTATGGTGCTTTATAAAACATACATTTTACCATTCATGTTATGTTAGACAATAAGACAGTGTGATTTTCTCCCTTTGAATCATGAATATGATGAATGTTGAAAACAGCATCAGTTTATTGGCCTGAAATGGTAAAAATATATTCTTGCAGTATCACTGATTCCTAATATTATGTTTTTTATTATTATGCAATTCTCCTAATGTATGCAGAATTCCCTAAGCTTATATCAACCATTAGCCTACAGCCAATGAATTTCTTACACCATGCTGACTTCAAATACAAGTGCAACGTGATCAACTCTAAGTTGGTTCAAAGTGATGATGGTGTTGATGACGTCCACACTGCGTGTGTATTACACTGTGGGGGGCTACCACATAATGCGAAATGGGTTTCCCATCCAGACAGTGATATAGCCTACACAGTTCACCCCAAAACAAATGTCATTATTGGGGCTGCAAGTTGTAAGAGTGTGCAGCAAGCTGAGTGAATTTACACCCTCTGCCTTCATTTGAGCAGAAGCAACGCAGCAGCTCTGCCCACTCCTCATGGCCACGTCCGTCATCTTGCGACAGTTCTTGCGCCCTTTGGAGACGCTGTGGTTGTTGGACACTGAACTGATTTTACCGTGGTGGATTTGCACATCGTCCCATCGCACATGGGGAGAGATGTAAAAGAAAGCATATGGATGAATAAATGATGCCGCCCCTCCGCGGAAGACGGGACTGGCAAGAGAAGGCTCTTTAAAAATGCATATTTTCCAAGCGCCTCTGCCCCACTTAACAGTGTGTTAAGGAAAGACTTTCCAATAGCAATGAATTACAGAGCAAGGCCAACACATTTAGCCACCAAAACATTCCTGCTAATGCAAACGATCATGAGCTTGAATATACCATCTTGTTGAGTGTGTTGTGGGGGGGGGAAAATGTGGAATAAACAAGATTGAACTACAAATATGAGTCTTTACAAATCTAATAGGATTTTAGCTTTAACAGACAATGAATCAAGCATGGGACAAAATTATAAAAAATAAATAAAAAATGATGGATACAACATATATATTAGCAACGATGCGCACAAGATTTACTACAAGACAAATCAGATCTGGATAAAACCGGAAAAACCGTAAGAAAAGTCGCGTGTACCCGTATTTTCGCGCCACCATTTCAACACAGGTTATGACTTGTAAATGTAGCCTATATTTAAAAAATAATAATAATAAGCAGTTAGCAAACTCTATACAGGGCCTCGCAGCCCCTGGAGGTGCGACACGTTACCTTTGTGCATGCCGGTGTATCGGTCCTTGAGAACTGTCAGTTCGTGGATTTTCCCAAACTGTTCAAACAGAGGTTTCAGGTCTTTTTCCTCCAAGTTCCGCGGTATCTGCCCGATAAACAGCTTAATGGCATCTTGGTCCTTCATGTTGCCGCTCTCCGGATGAATTGAAATGGATTCTGACCCGTTCATGGGTTTCGGGAATGTGATCTGAGGGTACTGGTGCTGATGTGGGATCAGTAGTAGTGGTGGTTGGGTCGGTGGTGCCCCCGGTCCGGTAAAAACCAGGCTGGAGTGAGCGGGTTGGGGCTGCTGTGGATGGTGCTGCCTTCTTGTTTCAGTCTGAGTGAATCTGGCCATTCTGAGCTGGGAGCAGAGTGGATAATAATGACAACACATACACACACACACTGTGAGAGAGCAAGCACTCAGCTGGAAACCAGGCTGACTTTCTATCCGACACACAACACACACGCACACACAGCACGAGGCAGAGGGGGGGTGAGACTGGCGAAATAAGCGCGCAGGAGCGCTATTAGACACTCTGCGGCGACACCCAGTGTCCGATGTGTGATACAGCATCTTGTTAATGGTAGTTCCACAGTTTTTTTTTTTTATCATCTAGCCTACACGGTCTGACCCGGTTTTTTTTTCATATAGCCTAGGCCTACTACCGTATAGGCTATATGTTAGAATTTGTTTTATAGTGATTTCCTTCTTAACTCTTGCGGCATCACTGCAGCACATCATTTACCTTAGCAAACCTGCTACCAAAAATGACAGTGTCCCATAGTCCCCTTCCAGAGATGACATTTTACTCATATAAAGGCTTCAAAAGCACTAAGTTACTAATTACATTAACGATAGCTCCTTTCCATCTAGGAGTAGGCTATTAGTGCCTAACAGCATCATTAAAATGATTATTTACAACAGTTAATTTTCTACCGTTGCATGTCAAATGGTCATCCAATTAAAAAAAAAAAAAGCCTATTGTATTGGAAGTAGGCTATGTAAAACCCCTCAATTCTCATCTTTCTTGAATGAAATCAAAATGAGCCAGCATTGAGTTGAGAATTGGTTTTACTAGTTCCTATACATTGTTAATACGTTGAATTATTGATGTTCACAGTAGTACCGTGGTACTACTGGTATTACATGGTAGTCTAATTATGAAGACCAAAGCTGACTTAAAGTCAATAAAAAAATTATGAATAAAAGTACATTTAAAATGCAGAATCTTTGTAGATACACAATAGTTTTGCTCAATTGTGTGGTAGACATTTAAAGAATGGTATTGGCTGGATAGTGCTAAACAGCCAAACAGCTAGAAACTCTTACAGTAGTATACCTATATAAATATAAGTTCTAAAGTCTTAATGGAAAAAGAACAACACTGGCATATAGATGTCAGAAATCCAACTTCAAATCTTTAAATTCACTATGAAAATAAAGGCAAAAATCTCAGAGTAGTTATCAAGAAGCTTAACAGCTTTGGAAAGCTAAATAAAAACATGCAAATAAGCTGAAGAAAATGTTTAATATTTTCAGACATTGTTAGTCTGGACACTTTTGTTGCTAAAAAGCCTCACACAAGCTGTTGTAGCCACCAATGTGGCTGTACTAGAAAAGGAGACAGATCAATGCAGGCTTTTTGCTTTGCCCCTGGATTTTTTTTCCAACAGTTCAATTCAAAGGACTTTTATTGGCATGAAAGTTTCAGAAACAATGTTCTCAATGCCAACAATGTTTTTAGCTCTGGTGCCAAGATTTTGTGTTACAGATGGGCATGCACTATAAAGTTTCATAGAGCTTAACTATATGAAGTTTAGTGTCAGTAAGGGAAGCAAAGTAAAAGTACTGATTGCTGCCTTTTTTTATTTTTTTATTTTTTTTAGTGTTGATAGTGCTAAAATGTACACCATATTAAAAGTAAGAATTGTGTTTAATTGGCATGTGCTTCTACTACATTGAAATATAGAAGTTAAACTTGCATGCTGCACAGCCAATGCCGCTGCAAGAGAAAAATGCCCCATTTATAAGTTAATAGTATTGCTATCAGTAATCTGTCATTAGATTGAGTCCAGAGACCTGTAAACATTAACCACAATTAGGAGACTTACTGTAAGTACTTTTCAAATAGCAGACAAGCTAATCCCCCAAGAGGGAGAGTATTTGCATCATTTGCCTTCTCTTTGCAGATACAGCAGTGAACAGCTCTCAGATTAACATCCAACACACACACATAAATGCGTACAACTGTAACTGAAAGGACAAAAACACAGATAAATAAAATGTTAATGCAGGAAAGGAAGCGTAGTTTGACATGCAACCTAGCCACAAACCACCTTTTAACTAAAACACATCCGCTGGACAGATTTCTAATTAAAGCCTATTTAACAGTGGATTAAATAAAGTGATATACACTGTCTGTGACAGCAGGCTCAAGGCTGCAAGGTGGGATCAATACGGCTGCTGGCTGCTTCTCTTGCTATGGAGGAGCAGCACCACATGGGGTCCTCTCACACAACTTAAACTTAAGAATGGCTGTATCTCTGTGTTAGACATCTCCTTCAGCTGCCTTTGTGCTCCAAAGTCAGCAGCACACCTGTAAAGCAAGGAAAGGGTCACATCCAAAGGGCCTTGTTTCAGCATGCTGTAAGCTCAGGGTTGGGAAGTTTGGAGGAACAAGTTTGTTTTCACATTGAGGAAAATAGCAATCATTTCAGCTTTATTGAACTCTGCTCATAATATTTCTGTCTGCAAAGCTCAATAAGTGCAACTGTGGAGGGAGAGACATCAGCTAGCAGGGGTACACATTGACATTAGCAGTCAATAAAACAGCGGGTGGTAGCTACACGCACACTGGGCATGTTTTATTGTAAACTCGTTCTTTTGAAATGTGAATGCTTGTCTTTGAAGCAGTAGATCCCACAGTGCTGTGCTAGTCACAGCTGCTAAAACTGCTGTTTATTGTCGATTTGCGGGCTGAAGTCACAGTGTTATTTTATGCTTCGTTCATCATGTCATAAATTTATTGATCAAAAGAGGCAGGGTTCTCGCTGAATGTGGCGTCTAAGTGTGAGTTAGAGGAGACAGAATTTCAGTAGATGTGTTCTGTGGAGGTCCCAGCCAGTTAGCCATCTCATTACTGAACCGAGGAAACAAATGCCGACTAGGATGCATTGAATAAGAGTACTGAGCTGTCATGGCACTGGCCTGGACACCAAGGGAGTTAAAGGGTCTATTTTTAGGGATGTGATCAGCCCAGGGGGGAGGGGGTATTCAGAACTTCCACTTCATGGTTTTTTATTGACCAGTGCCATTAGTGTTTCACCCAGGCTGAAGGCAGAGACAAGAAATCAATAAAGGTTACACAATTAGTGTGAACTAAAAAGTTACATACAATTTAACTGGCTGGCGTTCATTCTGCTGCTTGTTAACCAGGCTGGACCCTGATGGGAGGCAGCTCGTCTGGATGTGTTCAGCTTGGGAAGTCTGGGAGGCCCAGAGGGAGACAGAGGCAGCTGAGGGAGTCATTTTGCATTCTGTGTGCACCACTTGTAGACATACAGTGAAGACAGGCAGCCAGACATGCTCTCACACACACACACACACTTCCTAATTACAAAACTCAACATTATTCTGCACGTCCAGTTACTTACTTGCATATTGTTCAAACACAGCAATGGTCATGGGGGAGTAAATCTCAATAAATGTAGAAAACATAAATTAGCTTGCCATACGCCATCTAGTTAAGAGTTAAAGTCAGTGAGCAATTGAAAAGCTGGACAAGATAAAATGTGCAACACATTGCCGTGTTAGGAAGGTGTCTTCTCTGCTTGGCCTGGCATGCTGAAGTTCTAAAAGTGTAGTTGTGGTTTAATAAGCTGTAAGGGTTCGAGGTGTCCCCTGGTGCCTAATTCACCATTGCACTCTGGTTCTGCATTGCAAACCATGTTCGTTCAACTGTAAGGTGCTGTTCAAGAAAATTAGGGTGTGATGCAATGATGGCATATCACACTAGAGACAGTTTTATGGACCACTGAGTTAACAGGCTGATGAGATGTGATAAGAGCAGGCTGAACTGTGGAGTCGATGTGCCGCACCTTTCTTTCTCAGCAGGCCTCAGGTCCCTCGTCAAAAAGTCGGGTAGAGCTCTTTGACATCCATCAGGGAACTTCCATCAAGGATCGCTCTGACATGTTTTTTTCTACAATGAAGAAACTGAATTGAAGTTCCAATATAAATAATTGCAAGGATAATTAAAAAGTGCATAAACTATTCAAGCATTTGAGCACACATGTCTCATATATTCTGTATTCCAATTGCATGGTTGCTGTGGGTGAGAAGGGGGGAAGGACTCCATCTTTATTTGTGCTTACTGTAACCTGTTTTAATAATTATGACCCATGCAAGCCTTGAAGTGATGCATTCTTGAAAGATGCCAATATTGTGTTACATCTGATAAAAAATGGTATCAGTTTATTTGTGCATTACTTACAGCATTACACAGTTATCCCAGGATTCATTTAATTTGATTGTGGTTGGTTTGTGGTACCTGGCTGATCTACAGTGGTGGACTAACGTTTACCTACACAAGTAACACATAAGTACAATTTTAAAGGTACCTCAGTTGATTTAAGGAATATTTTTTATTCTGTTACTGTAATAGTTAATCTCTACAACATTTGAAAGGCAAATGCTATGTATTACACCATGGTCTGGGTAAGTGCTTGATTTCCATTGACTGCAGGGTGTCAATTATTTCCTGACAGTCAACACATTATAAGATTTTTTCAAAGCCACCTTTTGCAATTTTTGCAGTTTGTTAATATCTGTTACAATGATGTGCGACTTCAACATATACATCAGAGGGAGAGACTTGTTTCATCCTCCACACCAATGGATGACGTCATGTTAAAAACAAGCTGCAAGAAGAACACTTTCACTCTGAACTTCCTGATACTGTGGATCACGTAAGCAAACACCTCTTTTGTACTTCAAATCTACTTCAGGCTGTTCCCAACTGTAAATATGGAAGCAGTTGTTAATTAAAATCTTGATATTGATCTGGTCACAATGAAATACAGAAAATAGTTAGCTAGCTAGTCATGTTGTTAAACCTATTGTTGAATAATAACTTCTGTATGTCAGCCATAGATATGCCATGTTATTGATGTTTTTTTTTTTTTGTTAGCCTTGCTAGCATACTATTAGCTCTCTAAGCTTGGCCAAGTTATATCATTATGTTATCTGGTGTGGTAGTAAAACCCTTAAGGGGTACCATGGATGCCTTTAAATAACTTAAGAAAAATTAAAAAAAACGGGTTGTTACTGTTAAATTGGAACTCCCAACAGGTCAGGCCTCCAACTGTCATCAAAGTATGTAGCGTTTTGTGAAAAATATCCCTTGGAGTTTAGACATCATATAGAACAAATTATCTAGGTTAGCATCAAGCTAGTTAGCAGCAAGCTAGGGACAAGTAGGCTAATCTTGCAGCTGCCTGCCAGGCCATGCTATTGCCCTTTTTCTTTTCAGTGGAAGCTAGCAATAGCCCCTTGCAGACAGCACATTGATAGTTATATATGGTAGCTTAATTTCAGCTCAAGATAGACAGATACAAAATCAATGCAGCTCATTAAAGCAATCCTCTTCTTTACCCCCCCTCCTCAATGTCCTCATCCTGTGTGTGGCATTATGATGCTTCTCATTAGCATTCTCATCGCTGAAATAAGTATTCTGTAATTGTCCTAAATGACATCCATTTCCCCTTGTCTCCCATCAATAACAAAAGTAACATGGTAGACAATTGGCATTGTGCATTTAAAGAGATAATATTTTCTCTGATTTGAGACACCTCTTCTAATACCTCATTTACAAGATTGTCTAGTCTGCTGCTGTTTCTGTGTTACTGTACTAACATTTTCAAAAGAAAAATCTAATCATAAGACGTGGTTTTCAAACCCCTCTGTGGTCTCTACCTACACCCTATGACTCATTCTTGTTCTGTTTGTTAAGAGAGATAATGTTTCTCCTCAAGGTACTTTCTCAAAAGTAGAACCTTACACCTTTGAAACAGAAGATACAGAATACTGTAGTAGGATGTATTCAGGTGTCATTTAATATAATCAATATAGTCAAATCTTTATTTATTTTTTAGCATGTTTTCGGGGAATGGATAAAGTCAGTGAGATAATATGGGAAAAATAGAATCATTACAAGCATAAGAAAATATAATCTCTACCCACGTTAAAAAAGCAAAAAACAAAAACATGAAAGTTGTATTGTATTGTTGAAATTTCATAAAATAACACTTGTGGGGTTTCTGGGTACATGTCTAAAAGTGAATATTTAGCTAACATAAAGGTAAAATCGGCATAAAGAAAATGTTTTTTTTTCCTTTTCCATATTTATCTTGATCTTCTGCAGTGTCTGGGCCTTTTACTGTCACAGTATAATCTCACCAGTACTGCACACATGTTTTAAAATAAATATCCAGAACTACGTAATCCAGGATTGAATACGTAATTACAATTTATGGCCACCAGATGGCAGCTGTGATCCACTGGGATTTCATTTCAAATCTAATCAGTCATGTGAGGACACTCCACTCTAAATTATGACTAACCTGTGTTAAATTATTGCCAGTAGGCCTAGAGCTGCCTCTTCAATATCACATTTTCTGTTAAAAATTCATTACAAGACTGCCAGGCAAACAGGAAGGGCTTGGACGATAGCGCTAGATATCTGGCCACTTAAAACATCTGGTTATCTCCCTGCTTTAGCACAAAGAAGATGAAGCTGCTGCACAACTTTGATCGCACATTACAGACTTTACAATGTATAGGAGGACACATGTATATTAGGCCTTTTTTGATGATAGTAATGGCGTAAAGTGTTGGTGTTTGACATCATTATGTACACATGTAGAGAGTTTTTTTTGGCTCGGTTTAGTGTAAGCTCATTGAGACCGGCCTGTTTCAGGGCCACAGAACAGCTGCTGTGTACAAGCCTCAAGGATACATTAAGAAAACGTGCTCCCAACACCTCTTGTATTTGTCACATATAAAGCATATTTTCAGGTTTGACTGTTTCTACACCCAATGACACTCAAGAAAGTGTAACTTATTCATACCTGAATAGCATATCATTAATTAAAGAAATAAATTGTACATTTTTAAACAAAACAGACAAGGAATCAGAAGGATCAACATACATGATTCATTTTACCCAGAGGCTGATGCAAGGATCTGAAACGTAACTGTTCCATACAGCCTTTACTAGTGCTATCTTTACTAATACCATTAATGTTGATTGAGATTTCTGATTGCTTGATACACATATCTGGTAGAAATGTATTGTCTTTCTTTCTTAAATTAAAAAGATTAACTAGCATCAGGCATATAAATAAACGGGAATATAATTCAGTAGTTCACAAACAAACAATGGATTGGGTTTAAGTTTTCCCTCTACTGTTTGTCCCTTTACCCCTTCCATAGTCCCATCCCCATGCTCTTCCCGACCATGTGAAATACTCAGCTGTGTGCACCTGGTGTGAAAATCCAGTGCTGACCTCAGAAGTCAGAGGTACCTCGTCTACTTTCCCTGCCTCTTGGACAGGGATTTTGTTTTGTTGCGTTTTGTTTATTAAGTCCTTAGCTGGTATTTGTCCAACGATTTGGGTTGTTTTCCTAATAATAAATCCCAGTGATTGGAGGGATTTAATGGGATTCATGGATTTTGTTTAGTCAGTTTGTTGGTTGCTGTTTGCCCCATACGGCCTCCTAATAGTTGGGCGGAATAATTGTCTTCATTGAAAATTAAATGTTTAAAACGCTGAACCCCCATCAAAACCTCTTGGTTTACATTCTAACTTTTATTAATAAAAATAAAAATAATTAAGTGCGGCTTGGAAGTGGTGCTGAACCTAAGGTTGTATAACTTAATGCATCAATCACACTTGTAGCTACTTTCATCTGTTCTATCAAAAAATGTCCTTTCGACTTCTCTTTTCCTTCTTCATGTGTAGAAAGCCTCAAACAACAGAGCAACATCACACAGATCTTAGATCAGAGTTATTCAAACAGGCCTGATGTCGACCTTAACTCACCAGAGAGAGTTGATGCAAATTAGCCTTTTGTCACATTGCTGGTCTGATATGCTAATAGTGTTGCAGGCCTTGAGTGGTACTTTGTATGCTGGTGGATGCAGTAAAGTCAGCCTCTCTGGTGTAATGTTCTGCAGGTTATATTATTTATTTTACTACCTATGGGCAAACAATACGCCTGAAGATGTAAGGTGTTGAATATAATCATGGTCATGTTTAAACTCCTGTGAGGAACTTTGGGCTATTTCTGATTTTGGTGCCCCTTCCTGACAAAGCAGTACCTTTCATGATGCAAAAAAACACAGTGAAATGTGTTGAGAAATATCTAAAGGACCTTCATGCACAAGCACAACAATATAAATTGCAGATATTACTTGAGAAGATGCCACTAAAGCAATTACATGTTTGTACAACAAAGACAGCCACCAACTGTCACATATTTCAGCCAAGCCTGTGTGCCGAAGATGGATTATATTCCATTTAACATTGGGTTTGTCGTTGCTTCTTGGGGGAGAGGAGGGTATTTTAAATTCCAATTATGCATGTCAACGGTGAGGTCTCGCACTGATAAAGCTCTTGACAGACTGGCATTTACTGTAGGGATTGGCATTTGATCTTCAGCATCTGTAAATCTCAGTTTGGTGTTGTTTTTCAAAGGCTCATCATTACCATATCTTCCCCCCCAACTTTCAATTAGGAATAAATCTGACCCTTATTTCAGATTGTATACCGTTCAAATAGGGAATTAATAGTGCTCAGTCAAATGTGATATAAACAACAGGCATCAAGTCTCATCAGATTAAATTCTTAAATTAAAGGCTTTCATTTTCACTGCAGGGCTCTCATCACAGCACAAGGATGGCATCAAACCAATCGCTAAGATATCCAAGAAATTGTTAATGAAATGGTCTGACATTCAGTAAATCAAGAAAAAACGAGTTATTGGAGTCCCTCTAGACATTGACAAATTAATATTTCATAGTGTTGCTGACCTTATAGCTTGATCTCCTGAAGCTCAGGATGACGCATGCATGTTGGTTGCTACTGGCATGTATGCACCATAGCACAACAACCACCCCAGACCCACAAAGGAGAGAAACATACAAATAAATATGAGTTGATGGTCTTTTGTGTGTAACTTGTGTAGAAAATAAAAGAATGCAGGTCTAACAAGCTTAGATTTAGCTAGCATGAAGTCGGTTAACTAAAAAATTGACTGATACTCCAACAATATTGATTATTGTGATTCTTGTAAACGGTTTGGGGGACATATCAACCTATTTACCATTACCATTTACTACTTAACATAAAATAAGTTAAATAATAAAGATTTAAGGTCATCAATCCTTCTATCTAAATGCTAACATGACACAACGACACAGTGCCAACAGGCTAAAGTTAAAGTACTTAAGTATCCACACACTGAATTTACCTTTTTGTTATTGTTTGTTGGCTTGATCAAGTTAATTATTTCTCTTTTATTTGGAGTTACAAGGCCAATGTGCTCTTCTTCCTGGTTTGAACAAGTCATGGGGGCATCTTCTTTTTTTTTGGACAGAGTTTAATCCCAGTTTTAAGGTGTATAGAGTCACCTACTATACTAGAGTATTTAGAAGGTTAAAAAAAAGTGGAGCTGAGGGTGAAGCCTGGCTTTCTTGAAGAGGACCAGACCAAGTGCTCTGAAAGCATGGGGGGACCAGGGTTCCTTTTTGTTAACTATTAGTTATTTTGTGTGTAGTCCTCCCCTGTGTGCTGTTTTTGGTTTGGTCAGCCGGTTTAAATATCCCCCTTTGTTAGGTCAGTTAGTTGAGTTCACATCCTATTCTGTTAGCACTATTTTTCAGCAGTTATTTTAACCTATTTTACTGTAACTAGCACTTTACTTCTATACTTTGACTGATTTGCTTGAAGCCTGGTTTTTGAACTTTTAACCTGTTTCTCTTGCCTTGCCTGCTTGGTCCACGTCAGTGACAAAAACACACAGCAGGCAGAGGTATGTGGGAAGAAGTGGTGTCAATGAAACACATGTCTCTGACAAACATAGATGACAATGACAATGATGACAATTCCTTTAAACCTACAAGAACTTTTCTTCTCACAGAGCTTCTTTTTACAGAGCGGCAGTTTTCAAAACAGCTTGCAGGTACTTACAACTTTACCCTTTGAAACCTAGCTTCCTCAATCAGATAAAAAGGTAATAATGATTACATAATACTTCTTCGATGTAAGCCAAGTAGACTAGTCTAGGCAAGACACACATTCCATGATACAGCCTATCAGCTGAAAGCTGGCTCATCACATCCACACTGCACACTGGGTAGTGTTTTCAGTGGTGTGTAGTTGGCGAATGAGACGGCTCTATATGTGGCGGCTCTTTCTAATGTGAACGATGGGAGCTGGACCCCAGAGACCTGGTTTCCCTTTTCTTTTTTTTCTTTTTTACTTTTTTTGCTGTTATTTAATACACTACTGTAGACAGTGGGCCAGCAGCCCTTTGTTTAGTGTTTGAAGTGAAACAATCATTTTCAGCAGAACTAATAAGTTCAGTAAACATGAGGACTGGTACTTGATGGTTTAACATTATTGTTTCTATAGCAATATAGGCGTATATAAAGGGTGTGTCAAATATTGTTATTCTTGGAATCACAAGGTTTAAACCATATTTTTTCTGACTGTGATATCAGACAAGCCGCGCTGTGTTTAGTGCTTTAAGTGGAATAATAATTTTCAGCGTCCCTCATAAACAAGTTCAGTACATATTTTTGACCAAACATCATGTTAAATATCGTTATTCTGAGTGAATGATTTAGGTAAAATACATGTTCGTATATCATAGGTCAAAACAAACATTGCTGAATTTTTAATCAGATTTGATAAAAGCCAAATGGTACCAAATGAAGAGCAGTTTGGAAGCTGAAGGTAACAGCAGTTCATGATTAGCTGAGCCACATGATCTGGAACTGTAAAAAGAGTGAATTCCCTTCACTGGGGTCTTACAGGCCTTCTCCAACCTCCTTGGCTCCGGTCTAGTTGGCCTCTCTGCTGAGGTTTTTAACTTAAATATGTGACAATTGTTTGCTGTTCCCCCCTCCATGTTGTTTATCATGTTTTGTCTTCTCCATACTTTGGGATTTTCTGCAGCAGAGAATCTTTTCCTAAGCCGATCCATGCCTCCAAGTCAAATAAACACATTACCATCTCAAAGTGCAACATATGACATCGGTTACTTTGATAAAGATGGGTACTGGTGCTGACCTCTTTCTACATCAAGGATGCAAGGGTGAGAATTTGGTGGAACGGCAAGAAGTTGTAGTTCCGCCATATTTTGTGCCCCAGAGGCAAGATTATGATTACTTTTTTTCTACTTTACAGCTTAAGCTATTTCAGTGGGCTATTTCTAGCAGGAATTTCACCTGTGGTGGTCACACTGGTGATGGCTCTTTCATACTGGTAAGTAGCTTTGAGATTTAAAGGAACAGATATACATTTTTGGGAAATATGTTTATAGACTTATTTGGCCAGAATAAGACAAAATAACCACTTTCAGGTCTGGATGTTAAGAGGGAGTGATATGTAGATAGCAAGGCAAAAATAAAAATAAAAAAATAAAAAAATAAAAAAATTATTTATCCATACAATTTTTTGTGAAAATAAAAATTGATGTGCTGATAAACTAATTTAGTAACCTTTCCGAGGCTATGGTTTCCTGTCTTTGTGTTTGGCTAAGCTTACACAGCTTCATACTGAGAGAAACATGAACGGGGTGTCAATCATCTTACTGTGCAAGAAAAAAAAGTCAACTTAATTCCAAAAATGTCAAACTATTCCATAAATTTGGTTAACATGAAGCAGATCTGTTTTACAGCCTGTAACTGAATGCACTTATGATGACTTTTCAGTCGATCTGCCTTTGGTGGGGATTTCTACGTATTTGAGAGGAAAACTAAGAAGATTAAGAAAATGTGTGGACACTTACACCAACAAAGACAATCCTGTCCATAATAGTACCAGCTCAATATACAAAAATAAACCCAAAAAGCTCAAGTAGCAAAACATTACTTCTGTCAGAAGACTCCTCTTTCTTTTTATTTGTCTTATTCCATTTTGTCTCTTAGTTTTCCTTTATCACTCTTACATAATTCCAAGAATTAACGGCCGGTATGTCTTCGAACCTGTTCAGTTATACTCTTGGTTAAGAAGATAAGGGGAAAACTTATTTGGGCCCTGAAAAAAAAATAAAACATAGCCTATAGGTTACAAAGAGGGGGGCTCGAATAGTTTCTGTGTAATTATGTTTTCATCCACTTCTTTGCAGTACATTCATGTTTGTAAGCCTCTTTAAAGGTTGATTAAGAGGCCTCAGGATGCATTTTTTATTCCATCTTAGAAATATTTAATGATTCTCCTCATAACCAAGTTTCTCTAAGACTGCCTTAAGACACTGATATGAAATAAATATGCAATTATTTTATCTGCTGTCAAACAATGAAATGTTACTTTGTTCTTTAGAAACTTACATGAGTTGAAACATGAATTGGTGTTTGCAACAATTTGATAAACAGAACTGTTTCAAATCAGTAGAAATACTCTTATTCGTTGTGTTTTTCAAAAACCAAGGTTAACTTTTGTTTTCTATATCCTACCCATTATGTGTCCATTGTTATATATATATGACAAAGGTCAGAGCTATTCTTATGTCAATAAACTGTAATAAAAAAATAAGGCAAAAACAAACCACAGACTTTGACCTCTTCAGTGTTTTCCATTTGGAGACTCCATGTCCTCAAGACAAACCAATTTGTGAAGTTCCTTAGTTGTGTGCTCATGAGTACCAATCAGATGATATCGCCTTGTAGCCAATGGGGACACAGAAAGCTAGTTGGCTGGGTGTGTTGAGTTGGAGTTTGAACTTTGGACCAGAAAAAAGAAGAGCTGAGAGATACAGTGGAGACTCTTTGGGGACAGAGGCAAAGCTACTGCAAAACAAAGTAAATTGGATATTTAAGCCGAATCTCTGGGACTTCTTTGGTGGTTCAACCAAAAGACAATGGAGCCTTTCCAAGAACAGGTGAATATACAAATATTATCCTATTTATGCTAAAGGTTGCCAGGTTTTGGGGTTATTAGGACAAGTATACAGAGCACAGATCAGGCTTTAGAGCAAATTAAAAGCCTGCGCCAAATTCTGAATATACCTAAACATATACACAAACACATTTAAACCTAAATAACAACAAAAAAAAGGAACTAAAATAGTCACAGACACTGACAGATATCTGGGCGGATCTGGGGAACATGGAGTACAGCACAGTCTGTCCAGGAAGTCATGGTGAACGACTGGCAGTAAAAAAGCAATCAGCTGTGGGGACATAAGAATCCTTCATATTTTTGTTTTCTTAGCTTCTGAAAGCATGACATGCACAATATTGTATTGTGATGAAATGTCATGATCTCATTTCAGGGTTGTGATGGCATTGAACTGCTTGACTGGCTGTTTGATCAAAACGAGGGAATTCTCCGTCATGAAGAAGCGGGACGCCATGGCAACCATCAAACTTGGCCAATCCAGGATCCAAATGTGCGTGAG
The DNA here is from genome assembly GCF_963930695.1 of Labrus bergylta. Lineage (NCBI taxonomy): Eukaryota > Metazoa > Chordata > Actinopteri > Labriformes > Labridae > Labrus > Labrus bergylta. The sequence continues at coordinate 19,059,655 of NC_089200.1, forward strand.
AATTCGGGGACACTAATGTCACTCACATGTGCTTGGATTAGCTGTTAGCTCTGAATAGACTTTGGTTTCACCCTGTCATGCTCTGTATCTCTTACATATTCTCTTCAGATGCAGCAGCCGGCTGAACAGGCAGATGATGACTTCCTCAACGCCCTCCTGAGTGGAAATAAGTCCGTTTCAGGATCCCCTTTCTGGTCCCCTTCTCCGAGTGACAGTGGGATCAGTGAGGACCCCCCATCAGATCAGATGGACAGCCCTCAGCGTCCTGAGAGCCCACCCGAGGAAGCGCACTATTTCAGGACAAGGCCACAAACCAAGTTTGCCATGCAGACCGATGTCTCCACAGACCTTAGTGAGTCAGAATCTTTCACAGAAAAATTTATTTTTAAAGAAATGGTTGCCAATTCTCTCTTTGTACTTCACCTGATAGTATCATCATCTCGTTCTGATTATACTTCATAAAATAAAGTTTCCAGTCATGGACATGAACAGACAATAATCAATCACATTCATGCAAATTAGTCCCTGGATCTGCTGAATCACAGCAGATAAAGAAAGAGACATTACCGCTTATTAAAAAATAACACACATTTTGAAAGGTCCTTGTCATGGCGATTGTTTTATATTACAGTGTTTTTTTTCTAAAGGATTTCTTGTACTTATTCCAATCCTAAACACTAGAATGTGTCATTGTTTGGTCTGCTTTTGTGTCTGTTTGTTTGCAGATGGTTGGGGGCTCACCTTCCCAATTGGCAGGACAAGAATCACACAATGTCCCTCTGATATACAAAGACCACAGCTGTCCTCTGGATTCCCTCTTACTGTCAAGGATCTGCTTATGTCGGGTACACCAGATCCTGTAAGTTTGTTATGTTTTTTTTTTTGTCATTTTGGGGGATTTGGACTAATAAGGAAAGAAGACAGTGTTATTTATTTTAAAAATGTTTTGTTACTCTTTTTCCACAGCTTTATTTTATCATAGGACCTGCTGTTTAGAAGTTGTACAAGTTTTGTGCGAGTTAGAATGTGTATGTTTGAGTGTTTGTGTGTAACGTTCAGGAGAGCAAACAATAGGACAATTGATTTGGGCCAGCTTGTGCAATGACAGGAAAAAGTTGAGAAAACTCAGATTTTGCAGTCAGTGGTGGGGGTATGGGTAGGGTTTAGGCAATTCATGGTTATTAAAGTGAGACAAGGGGTGGCTGTGGCTCAATTGGTAGTATGTTATTACGTTGAAAACACATGTGGGTGACTTCACTGCTGAAATCATGGCTTACATTAAGATACGAGGCCTTTGAAATGCAATTGACTTTCCTATTTTTGAACATTTGGTTTTGAAAATGTTTGTTTCACATGCAGCATTCAATTTTAAATGCTTACGAAGAGAGGAGTTTGAAGGAAGGGTAGTTTACGTTTGTATTCTTGTGAATCAGAAATTCCTAATAGTTTGTAAGTTTCTCACCATAGCACACAGTTTTCTGCTGTAACATCTAGCTGTTCATTAACCACTTTTGAAAGGGTCACAGGAAGCGATGTTTCGATACCAATACTTCCTTTAAGAAACCTATTGTCTTGATTCCAGAATTAACAAATGGTAGAGGACCAAAGTGAAGAAAAAATTATTTATTCATTTAGAATTTATTCTAAAAATCAAAAGCTTACTGTATTGCAAGCAGTCCAAACAATAGGTTCCAATCAAACACAGGTGTGACAAATAGAGACACAGGTGAAACTGATGACTACAGCCAAAAACAGAGTAATGACAAGGTTACAGGAAAAAGCAACTTGTAGGCTTTTGTTTTTTGACGGTGACGAACAATGATTTCTTGAAAAACTCGGCAAACCCAAGGCAAATAAGCAATGGTGTCAGAATGGTGTATTATAACAAAGACTGGAGACTGCAAACGTTCACACTCACTTTCAGAAGTGTAAGGGACTTAGAGTCACCTGTTAACTTAACCTTCATGTTTTTTGGTCATAGGGGAGACCAGAACACCTAGAGAAACAGGGAGAGCACGAGAATGACATGAAAACTCCACACAGATGCGAGAACTTCTAATTTATTTCCTGCAAAAAATGTTCCTAAAAGGGGAGGTCGTCACCTGAATACACAAGCTGAAAAATGTGTATGTGCAGCTGAAACTTGAGGTTATTCAGTGCTGATCCCAATTTTGCAAAACCAGCTTAACAGTATAAAAGTGGCAGAATGCAACTTCTTCCACCATAATTGGTTTGAGGTTTTCATGAAATGAGAGTGATGAAGGTGGCCTAATACTTTGCACTCATTTAACGTCTTCTTGTGAGGCTCTGGGGGAAAAGATGGTTGGCAGCAAAGCCGGAGGAGGAAGATGAGTGGGAGCAGGGAGAAAATGTAATCAAACAGCTCTCATTATGTATCCTATATTAGTATTCATATCTCATCTACAGACCCCACACCCATCCCAACAGTCCATTCAGGAGCTGGTTCTCAATGAAGATGAGAAGAAGCTTTTATCAAAGGAGGGGGTGACTCTGCCCAACCAACTACCGCTAACAAAGGTAAAATGCAATCAATACCTAAAAAGCTCCAAAGGTTTAGCCTCAAAATCAAACTGTTCCATCCTCTGACCATCAGTATGAAGAAAGAATCCTGAAGAAAATACGCAGAAAGATTCGCAATAAGCAGTCTGCCCAGGAGAGCAGGAAGAAGAAGAAGGAGTATATTGATGGGCTGGAAAGCAGGTAAGAAACCGAAATAAGAAAAATCATGATTTGTTAAGCACGTTTTTGGGCAACAAAGTAAATTCACCATGTCAATGCAAACTGTGCTCTTAAGTCATTTTAAAATCTGGTTTCATACAATCAGACTGTGCACAAGGCCATCCTCTTAAAATGTGATGGCTATGGTTCCATTTTGAATAGACTCCGCAGACAATATTATGTTAGAAAATGTATTTCATTATTATTACTTAGAATTCTATTTCTTGCGTCCACACCTCTGCTGTTCATAATTGTAATGATCAACTGAAAGTACATTTACTGTATAAAAAGAAATATGAACTAGTTGATACTATTTATTCATAATTGGCAAAAATGTGTAAAAAAAACAACAACCTGTAAGCTCCTTTTAACTGTTTAATGTCTGAAAATGTAGATACGCATCATGAACATGTTGCATCAAATGTTTGAGTTGACTATTACTTTTATGCTCAATCAAAATAAGTTAGGTAATTATATTTCTGTTTTTGTTGGGATATTACCTTGTCATGCTCCCAATTTCTGCCCTCTTTGTGTATTGTCTCATCCAGGATGGCCACCTGCAATGCACACAACCAGGAGCTGCAGAGGAAAGTGTCCCAACTGGAGAAATGCAACATGTGAGAGAGTTTTAAATCAAACGTATTCCTTCATTTCCAACATTTCTTAATTGCAGGAACTGCTCTGCACATCTTTCCTCGCTATTTTGTTCTTTCAAAGCACTGTTCATTCAGTTATTTATGTCTGTCTGTCCCCTATCTGCAGGTCATTAATGGAACAGTTGCGCAGACTGCAGGCTCTGGTCATGAATACATCTAACAAGCCAGCCCAGACTGGAACATGTGTGCTGGTAAGGACGTCCTCTGTGTGTGCATGCCGGGCAGATAAACAGATGCACAGATGCTTCATATGATACGTCTTCAGAGCAGGCTGAAAAGCAATAACCGCTGTAGCTTGATTAGCCATTGAGAAAGGCCAATGTAGATATGTACACAATGGGCAGAACAGCACAAAGGACACATAATGGCAACATAAAAAAAATGTATGAACTAGAGCCTTGTATTGCCTTTAATCTCCAAAAAGGAAAAATCTTTCAAAAGTAACTTGTGATCATGAAACCTGAGGTTCCTGGACAAAGAAAGCTTTGCTTCACAAGAAAAGCATGGCAATACAATTATGTTTTTTTTCCTCTGTATTATGTTTTTCTTTCTGAGCATTGAAACTTGAAGCATTTTCTTTTTTGTGAACTCAGCCTGTATTATGTTTTTTTTTTTTTTTTTTTTTAACCTTTATCTAACTCTCTTTTTGTCTGTCTGGTGTGTTTGATTTTGTTGTTTCTACATCCTTAGGTACTCCTGCTGTCCTTCTCCCTAATCCTGTTTCCCAGCCTAAAGCCCTTCTCTGACACCAAGGTCAGCCAGGGAGATTTCAGTCCTGTCAGAAGTGAGTAACCTTCAGCACCAAACAGCTTTTGTGCAGCCGCCTGCAGACTAATCCAACGCCTCCTTGTCACAGTGGAAAGGCTTGTTAGAATTGCAGTCTAACCCGGTGCTGGAAATGTCCTCACCTGCAGAGCTTGGAGTCCGCTCTGCACATGAGGATTTTCAGTTGACTTAAAACTTTTATGATTAAGACTTTTAAGAACTCTTGAGATTAGAGCAGATGCACAGAGAACAAATGCCATATATCATTAATATAATGGTTATGAAGCTATTGCTTTGCCGAAAACGTTGATGATTTAGCATTACTCATTACAATATTATTATATCTGTTGGCAGGAACAACAAAAATGGCAACTTGTTGATATAATACCAGATCCGATCCGCGCAGCAGGGGTTAGTTTGTTATTTTAAACTGTGTGACAGGGACTAGTGAGATAGCCATGATGGAGAACACTTAAGTCCTTCTTTATTGGTAAAACTCTTCAACAATGATGTTTAAGGATTTTAAGGCATACTTTTCATGTAAAGTGGATGGATGTTTGAACAGTCCTACCAGCTACTCACATAATTTTTCCAAAATAATATCAACTACCTAATATTCTTGTCAGGTTTGACGACTGCTTAGTGAATGATCCTAGTGAGATCTGCTCTACCTTCAATATGCACTTTGCAGCGACCGGTCATATCTTTGAGGATGTGGATTATAGATCACCCGCTCCTAGCATTGACCTTCCTCCCACTGACAATGGCTGTATTCCCACTCCAAATCATACTTCTCAGTTTAACTTATCTCCTATCTCATTCTGTGTAGTTTTAGAGGCTCTTCAAACCTTAGATCCTAAGAAATCTACTGGTGAAGACAAATTGGATCCTCTCTTTCTCCGTCTCTCAGACTCTTTGATTGCTGAGCAATTAACTCAAATTTTAACCTTTCCATTTCATCTGGAGTAATTCCCAATGTATGGAAAAACACTTATGTTACCCTTTACACTAGAGTGGATATAAGAGTGACCCTAATAATTATAGGCCAATCTCCAAATTGCCCTGCTTAACAAAAATATTAGAGTCTCTCGTAAATCACCAACTCAAGGAATTTCTGTCAATAAACTCTGTTCTAAGCCCACATCAGTCTGGGTTCAGATCTATGCACAGCACTGTTTCTGCTGTCACGCTCGTGTTAAATGATGTTGTCAATGCCTTGGATAAAAAAAACATGTGCTGCCATCTTTGTCGACCTCTCCAAAGCATTTGACACTGTTGACCATTCATTGCTTTTGCTAATTCTTGGTTTATTGGTTTTAATGCAAGTGCGTGTGTGTGGTTTTTGAACTACCTCACTGACCGACGGCAATCAGTGAACCTGGGAACCATCCACTCTGAGTTTCTTCCAATCACTAAGGGTGTTCCACAAGGTTAAATTTTAGGCCCAGTCCTTTTTACAATTTTTATCAATAAAATTATTCCATTATTAACTAGCAACCCTTCACATGCTCACTTATATGCAGATGATACAATATTGTACTGTATCGCTAACTCTGCTCAGCTTGCCATGGAGAACCTGCAACATTCCTTTAATGTTCTCCAAATTGTACTTAATGACATTAAATTGGTTTTAAATGTTCAGAAAACTAAATGTATGTTGTTTTCTAGGGCTAAATGTGAAACTGATAATAACCTTCACATTGCCACCCTGCTAGGATCCATTATCGAGTGAGTTAAAGACTATAAATATCTCGGTATATGGATAGATGACAGACTAACATTCAAGCTTCACATAATCTTAATCTTACTTAATAATCTTACTGTCAAACTACGTCAAAAGGTTGGTTACCTATATAGAAATAAATCAAATTTCCCTATGTTCTGTCGGGAAAGGATGATTGAAACAGTTTTTCTCTCAGTTTTGGATTATGGTGATGTGGTCTATACGCATGCCTTTTCCGCTACGCTATAGCCCTTGGATGCTGTTTACCATTCTGGGCTTAGATTCATTACCACTGATAGCTACATGACTCACCACTGCATTCTTCATAATAAAGTTGGTTGGACTCCCTCACTGAGAGACGTAATAACCACTGGCATCTTTTTAACTATAAAGCCTTTACTGGAAAGCTTTCATCATATAACACCTCCTTGTTACATCTGCTTCCTGGTCCATTTTTAACCCGCTCGAGAGAGAGAGAGAGAGAGAGGCTGGTTCTCCAGGTTCCTCATGCCAGGACTGACCTGGGGAAAATTGCTTTTAGCGTTAGTGCTGCAGACTCCTGGAATATTTTACAACAGGACCTGAATTTGAGTGCTTTTATCCCTTATGGACACTTTAGAAATATTATTTTTAACCGCCAATTATTTATTTGATTTTAATTACTGACTTATCACTGTAGTAATTTCAAGCTTTTAAATTATTTTAGTGTATATATTTTATTGTTCTTATTGCTCTTATATTGATTTTCTTTTCTGTAGTAGCTTTATCTCATTTCTCGTTGTTTGTCATTTATGTATGTTTTCTCAGCATCATTGTAAATGAGGGTCACCCTCAATGATCTCTCCGAGAACTTAGATAAAGGTTGATGATGATGAACTTCAAACTGTTCAAAAGGAGTATGAACTTAAGTGACAAACAGTTGAAAAGCAACATCTACTAATTATTATTTGCACACTCAAGATTTTTCTTAGTGTGTTAATGCTAACACACTAAACGACACAAAACAATATCGATAATTTTTAACATCACAGTCACTCATTCAATGTTTCATAGCAGCATATTCTTGTAGGTTATAGTTGATGAAATTTACTTTAACAAACACTTAATCCACTTACAACGCCATTATCGTTTGTTATAAAGCATTAATCATGTGTTTATTACTCCTAAAGCAAACTGTCAATGAGCTGCATGTGCAAAAGTTCTTACAGTTGTTTCTCTTTTCCATGTGTCTTCTTCCCTCTCAGTCCAGTCACGGTCCCTGCAGAACCTTCAGGCATCCCGCGTGCTGCATGTTATTGACCCTCCCTTCGCTGCTGACGAGGAATCCGAACCTCTGCACCGGTATTTCCCAGGAGACAGAGGATTAGACGATATAACTTCACTGATGGGAAAGATGGACGTGAACCAGGACCGGTCTGATTTGGAGCCGCTGTCTCTGAACAGCAGTCAGGAAGAAAGGATGAGTCATTACCACGTGGACCCAATCACTGGCCACATAGCTACTGTAACCTTGGATCCCCAGCGCTCTGCCAGGCTGAGACCACATGCTGATGACATGTAGTAAAAATTAATCCCCACATGAGTTCTTTAATCCATCCTCTTCATACATGGTCCCCCGGTGAATTTCCCGAATCTGCATTTTACACAAACACGGAAATGAGCCTCTAATCTTTCTTGTATTGGATTGAGTATATATTATGTCTTAAGTGTGATACTGTTTTACTATGTATGGATTTGTTCTTTAACTGAAATAGCTTGTCAGGATGAATTGTGTGAACTGTGGCCTTTGCCTATTTTGTTTGATAAAATGTGTTTAAAAGGGATCTAAAACTAGCAAAATAAATAATGATAAGTTTTAATTTGAAAGGATTATTTGTAAAACTTCAATGGATTTTGAAAGCATGTTTAATTAATGATTGATTGTTTTAATGCGTTAAGATGCCTCAAATAAAGGTTTAAGCCAAATCAGTTGTCTCAAAATTGAACACATTGTTTTTTTTTTCAAATATGTTTTCGACCTTTATTTAATGAAACTCAACTTTTCTGTCAAAATATGAGTCTAGACAAGCCATTTGTTAAAGGGCAGGTACAGTAGGTTTGACCTGACCAGAGACAGAGAAGGACAGAAGACTTGGCCAAAGGTGGGACAGATGACCTCTTATCTTCTGACTCTGACTTCAATAATTGGCTTTTTGATATATTTCCTGGATGCAGGCGGGCAGCAGCTTGTTTCCACAGCTCTGAAAGTGCCTTGTCTGTCAGTGCAGACCACACTGTGATAGTATGAAAGTGCTGCAACTTGGGCCAGAATTATATCTTAACATTTAAGGTGTTACTTGTCCAGGCTGACATTTTCTGTGGTGAGAGAGACTTAACATCAAAGGAGTACAACCTGTACTGGAATGAGCTGCTGTAGAAACCATAAAACTAGTGTTAAAGCTGAAGAGAACTGAGGGGAAAAACAAATATTAACTATGATAGGTGCCCTGTACCACACTTGGTAGAGAGTGCACCCAATGTACCAAAACTATCTCCTAACCATAGTGATGAATCCAAATCCAAGATCTTAGTGTCATTTCATCCCCATAGTCTTCCACACATTTCCTGTTTCTATTCAACTTCCCCTTTTATTTTTTAGGTAATTTTTTGGCCTTTTGCCTTTATTAGGACACCTGAAGAAAGACAGAAAATGCTGGGAGGAGAGTGTTTATTTCTAAAATAATGTCTTAATGTGTATCCCTGAAGCATGAATTTTGATGTTTCAAGACTTAGAAAACATACTTGTCACAGTTTCTTGTAAGGTGATATATACTTCTATATTGTGAACTTATAAACACCTTCTGAAATAAATAAGAATTTTTTAAAGGAATAGATCTGTTTCATAACTTATTCAAAATGACTCCAAGGAATCAAATTTTTACAACCACAAACCCTTATTACCTTTCCTTTATTAAGAAGAGCATCAGTCCGTCTTTACAAGAACTCGTTCCATCAAACGTGTGTCAAGACTAAAAGTGTGCTTTGACTAAAGTGTCTGATACCCGATGTTTTGAACTTTCTCTGTTATTTTCTATCCCTAGAATTCATTATTGTCCTATATCCAAATAAGTTCAGTTCTAAATATATATTTTTCCTGCATGCTTCTGTCTAAAAACGTTATACCTGTTGGTTATTAGTTGTAAGTAGTTTAACTTTAACAGGGACCAAATCCGGTGGCCCCAGTATCACATTTAAAAGGCATTGCATTCTCATTTAGGTACTGATTTTATTTGTAATTAATGAAGGATTAGACCATGTGTCCAGCAGGCTTTGTTTTTCAACCATTTCCAACCTAATTAATTGGCTTTTTAAAAATTTATTATTCACTGACTTTGCTCTGGGCTTTTGTCACTGTCTGTAGTTGGGGGACCAATTAGTCATGTGAAAAATTAGCAATTGTGTCTGCATTTATCTTGTTCTCTTATTTAAATAAGAATGTGGTATAAAATGAAGGTGCATAATACACATAAGCTCTGAGATACTTTAAAGTTGTTATATGAGATGGTTGACCTGTTGTTCCTTCATCTCTGACCTCCATCTTCCCCACCTTCCTCTCTTTGACTTAGTTCTGTTGTTCCTCTAATCATGGGGAAAGTCTCTACAACATCAGCCCCTTCGCCAATCACTTTGATTAACCAACTCCCCATGGAGCCAAGAGGCCTCTCTGCATGGATTGGCTCATACTGAGATAGGTGAGCCATAAGGAATGACAGGGAGACTGAGTATTTATCAGAGACTCCTCATCTTCTCTTTTCATCTACAAATTGACTTTTTCTTTCCATGTGTGATGAGGGCCCTCATAGATGTAATGTGCTTAGATGAAGATTTCTGAGCACCACCAGACTTTCTTATGTCCAAAATTGTTTGTGTAATATCAGCAGAATAGGATGAATAAATATCTCTCACCTTAAAGAAATGTTAGAGCAGTTAATGATAAAGACACCAGCAGGGAAAATTGTACTTAAAACATGGTGTGTGCTTTCTTTCTCATGAGCTGATTATATGAGTGAATTGGATTAACCTGTAGTTATATTATCATATAGTCAGTATTAACTGCTACCCATTCTCTGTTTTCAATGAATGTCACTCCCTCAAAGTGCTCTGTCCAAAACTGTCCAAAAGTCTACCGTGGGAAACCTGATTCTTCAGCCAGAGACCCCCAAGGTAAATATCAGAGGAGGTGATAATCAGGGACATTGTCCTAGTATAGATTAGTAAAAGTATCTGTCAGTTGAGGTAACTGGTTGCCCAGGAACAAATGTAGTAATCAAAGTGAGTGATTATTTAAGCTCAAGATTGATTGAAACATGCAAACGTCATGCATTTGAGCAACTCCACCTTAACAAAAGTAGTACAAAGATACAATAATTGCTCAAATTCATCATTACAAGTCATATTGTATTTCCCCTAATATCGCACTACATCTTTATTTCTCAGAACACAAGATCCAGTTTTTTTCTCTGCAAAGATTATCTCATTTACAAACACCAAAATATGATCCATGTAGACTAGCTATATGGTTTATGAGTACACAAGGTTTATGGTTAAGTAATCCAGAAATACAATTATTACTCAAGTTATCTGAAAGCATGACAAGACCTTTGAAAAGAGAAAGCAAATTCACAAGCATTGAACATGAGTTTATGCTTTTCTGTCCAATTATGTGCATTTTTGGGATGTGGGCACTCATAAATTAAGCTAATCATTTCTGGAAAGTCATATGTTGGTGAATACATGATGCCATACACAAGTGTAAAACATCTTAGAGAGAAAATTCACTTTAAAAAAAGGGGTTGAACAGTGTTCAGAAGTATCATACACAAGGACTAGTGTATAGAAAACCAAGATGGAATATAACAAAAAGCACAGTATTTAAATATATAGAACCTATATAGAAAAGGCAACATAGCGCCACTTTTGCCATAATACACTACAAGACACCAAAATCATTGGGCCTTTTTGCCTACTATTTTGTCATTCTACAACATACAATATGAGATGCAGAGCCGGCCCTAACCCACTTGGTGTCCTGGGCAAGATTTTAGCTGGTGCCCCTTGAATTGCAACTAATTCCACCACCAATCACAGTGTTCATACACTTAAAGAAAACTGGCATACAGCTTTATGTGTTACAGCTTTATTTATTTAACCCTGATATTTATCAGTACGATCAGTGTCACTCACTTCTTAAAAACTCGTCTGCCCTCCTCCCCTACAAAGAGCAGGTAACGAGCCGGGAGCAAGAAAATAGGGCATTTTTAAATAGGTGATGAAGACTAGATAACGTTAAGTTAACAGTTAAACACGTTTCCTTCTTTATGTTATTATTATCTTCAACTTTTCTTTCTCACTCATTTTGGGTGCCAGGATGCCCCGTATGGACGGCAGGTGCCCCTAGCATTTGCCTTTACTGCCTACAGTATGCCACGGGCCGGCCCTGAGTCAAAACAGTCCTAATTAAAAACAGCTTAACCTTTATATTGGCTAGATGATTTCATTGATTCTTAACATACAGATTATTAGAATAGTTGTTATCAAAAACTTTAACCTTCACTTAATTTGTTTCTGTTAATGTCCAAACCTGTACTAAATGGATCACAGAAAAGCTGAGCAAGAGCATACCGCCTGCAGTGGTTCTCAAGTTTGATTGTCACTTCCTGTCCCCCATCTGGTGTTCTTCTCAGTGACATGACACCATCTGCAAACAACTTATAGAGTATTGTACTGTATCTCTTACTAAAGAGTACTGAGAAACTGTACTCAAGTACAGGTACTATTACATGACTAAAAATGTACTGAATTACAAGTCAAAGATTATTACTTTTTTAGCTGTTCTTAATGCATCAATAGTAGATATTCAATCAAATCAATCCAAATCTTCAGTCTAAATTACTCCTGTGCTGTTCTGTTCAGTGGTCACAGTCACCTCTACAAACCAGTTGTGTTACGGCTGCAACCTTCGCAGTGTTACGGTCTGAGTGACACACCCGCTGCACACAAGATGATGATTTTTCTGTGATATTCATGTTCTTGGTCTTGCCTCGGTCTGGCCCTGCCTTGGTCTTGTTCTGGACTTTGTCTTGATCTCCAGATGTCTTGGTCTTGTCTTAGTCTCGGCTATATCTTGTTCACAGTTAGTGTGCTTTGACTACACTATACAAACACTATATACCAGCCCCAAGTGACTGTTGACTTGTACCTTTCAAAATGTGAATTTATCTGACTTTCATGCTGTGAGTCCCTTCAATGAAATGAAGTGACGTACATAAAACAACATTTTAAAACTAACAAAGTATTTTTTGTGTCTAAATCAAACCTTACTGTGACCATTTCCCAGAGTTATTAACATGTGAGATATTGCTACAACAATGCAGGTGAAAGGTTTCAATATTAAAGGACCAGTGTGCATGATTTAGTGGCATCTAGCGGTGAGCTTTCATATTGCCAACATGTCTCTGCATCTTTCCATTCCAAGCATGCAGGAGAACCTGCAGTGGCAAGAAACTGTAAAAGGCATTATCTAGAGACAGTGTTGGGTTTGTCTGTTCTGGGCTACTGTAGAAACATGGTGGTGCAACAAAGTTAACCTTCTCCCTCTGCAGATAAACGGGCTCATTCTTAGTTGACACAAATACACTCCAAAAATAACCCATTTAATAACAGTAACTTGAGTATTTGTAATAAGTTACTTTCAACCCACATTTTATAAGATGTGTCAGCTGCGTTATCTTGTTATTATAAGGTATCATGAAAACCACCTGTTAAAGCCTGGAGAGCAGCATGTGGACCGCAAGCTCAGCAATGAGGAACGCTGCTCTAATGTCTACAATTCACGATCAAGTCCTCTAACTTGAAAATCTGTAAAGGATTTTCCATGAATCCAAGGTTGAACAAGGTACATGAAATTTACAGCATTTTGAAAAGTAATTATGCTAATATAATCATCAGCATTGAAAAATGGCTGATGCGTATCTCCAGCTCAGTAAATGCAGCTGGGGGAAAAAGAACAGAAAAGGATAGATTTAATCCTGATGGACAGTTTTAAGCAATATATAGATTTCAGTTGATTATAAAAATGTACTATTAATGCACAAACATTTCTTAAGCTGGTTTGAAATTTAGACATCATGTTTATATGGTATATGAAAGACACTCTTGATTGGCCTTATAAAACACAGACTTTATCTAAAACTCTTTCCCTTCAAGAGGAGTAAAATGTGACTGGTTGGTTAAGTCAAAGGAATGGAATGCAAATCCGTGCAGATCTTTTTGATTAATTTAGTATTCAATTTTAATCCTAGCCTAATTTAAATAAAGGTATTTCAGATTAATTTATCATCATGTCTATTAGACAAAGGTGCTTTTGACAATTATGGCCCTTCTCTAAAACATCGGTTAGAATGTAATTTTCTCATCGTGGTCTTTATAGATCTCAGATAGAGGAAGCTGAGCTTTCCAGTGGGATAAAGAATCATTGCAATTGAAAACAGACTTTTAAGCTCAGATGCAGTGTGTTTAAGGTTCATTTGGATAAAAGTCACCTTACAACCTCCACACAAACATGCACAGTACAAACAACTAAAAGTTTCATTAAACAGGCACTGTGTTACCCTTGAGCTAGACGCTTGATTTGACACTTAAAAGCTCTTAAATTACAGGTCTTATTATTTAGGTAATTCTTTACAAATAGTGAAAGCACTCTTTTATAGTTTCTTATCCACACAGAGATTTAAGAATGAAAGGATCAAATAAAGGAGCTCAAGGACAATACATAAATGTGTCTGGTACATCAATATGTGATATTTGTTCCCTTGAATTGTGATTCAAACTTTTCATTTTGAATAAAGGACACAAGTTAAAGACTTTGTGTCTGACTTTTGAAAAGAGATACAAAAATACGCATTTATTCTGGGTGTTTTTCTTCACAGAACGCTGAACGCTCATTATCTGATTGTTAACCCAAGGACAGCTATATCTGGCAGCCTTACCCCCAATCTGAGATCATTTTGCTGTCAAAAATATGTCAATATTTAGTTGTTGTTATCTCTAGTGCCACTGGGGAAAGATAATACATGGTGTTCCCTGATCCAAGGAGATGAACTGTTCTCTATGCAGGAAAAAACACCCCACATCAAAACGTAACCATCTGATCATCTTTTAGTGTTAAAGGGTGCTGTTAAACAGGAAGAATGAATAGTCACACCTGTTGTGTCTCACGCGTCAGTTTGGCAGGGATTACTGCACTAACACCAGAAACAGATGTTGCCTTTTTAACATTTTAATCACTCGCTGCAGTCAAATTGAAATGATTAATAAGGACAGCTACCCATCCCTGAAACCAGCTGTCTACCTTATCTCTCTACAGCAACAAAAGAGGGACACAGCAAAGGCAGTCAGTTATTGTCTTATAGAAGTATAATTATCGTCTTTTTTCCATTCTTGACACTTCAACAGATCCTTATCATTACACATTTTACACCTGTCTATTCATGAACCCCTCTGGAGCTGGTTTCCAGAATCCGACAGACCAAAACATTTTGTTGTTTAAGACTAGGTCAGAAATGTGAGTTTTTTGTGCGCAATGTTAAGTAGATTGCTCATCTGCAAGCTTTACTGTAATGAGACATCTATGAGCCATCTCCAGCAATTTGCTTGCCTTAATGTGAAGCAGCACTTGAGATATTAATTTTGATTTATCTGGGATCTTGGTGACAAGAGTTATACAAAATACCCGAAACTCTTCGAATGGTCTTCGCTTTTACGAACATTAATTAACACCTGACCAGCCAATCAAAAGATAACCTTGTCTCACTCAGTATATCACAAAGCGTCCACTAAATGGTGACTAACCCAACAATAAGGCCTCACAATGCTTTGCCAGGCAACTAAACCCCACTCAACAGACCTTACTCGAGCACATATGTCTCTGTTCGTATTGTTTCATCAGTAAACAAACACAAAGGTAGAGAACAAATAAAAAAGAAAACATGATTAGTAATGCCACAGATTATGACCACAGCATTGTGGAGTGTGTGCAGGGGACTTCACAGCAGGAAGTAGATGACAAGTGGTTTGTATACAACCTGAAAAATGTTCGGTGCTTTGGAAACAGCCTGTGCTGATTTATTCTACATCATAGATTTGAAAGCTTAGAAAACTGAACTTGGCACCCTGTCAATCCTGCTCGTGGATTTTCCGGTTTTAGGGTTGTTAAGATGACAAGAAGTGGGTCACAACAGATTAAGACTAACCTTTTTATCCACTCTTGTCTTTCTGATTTACCTCAAAATGTAAAGGAAGGAAAACACTTACAAACCAGGAAAGTGATTTTTAAACAACTCAAGGCAACACAGTGTAACTCCGTCTATATTTTTGTTATAGTCAGAGGAAAAAAGCATTGTATTTCAAAATGTTTACAGTTTTTGATTTGAAATGTTTTAGTAAGTGATTTCTTTTTTTTTTTTACAATACTCACTTGAATATTGCAAAGTTAAAAATATAAGCTAGAAAAAAAATAATTAAAAAAACTATTGAATCTTTTTGTGTTAATAAGTTAAAAAAATCGGAGCGCGTAATGCTCATCCATAGAGGTTGTCTTTATTGAAAGCCTTTACTAAGGTTCCCTAGCGTTTCAATGTGGTGTCCTTGATCCTTCACCTGCACATCCTTTTCAGTCGTATAGAGTGACAACACCAAGCACAGGTTTTTGTCTAAATACAGATGTAATTCAGCACTTGCGTCCTCACTATGGAATCCTCTACACATCATTGCGTATTTACGCGCACCGTTGTTTCCCCCAAAAGCCTTTAACACACTGCGCAGCACTAACACGATTATCTCGGAGGTGCCAGTGTCGCGTCAAAATTAATAAATCCTCACCCCTGACGGACATGCCGGGATACTTTGATGTGGTTGAGACTATCAGAATCTGAATTCGCTTCGGTCCAATCATGAGGCTGGTGAGGACAGGAGCGTCGAGTTTTGCGCGTTCACGTGAAGCATATAAACAGACGTGACGCGCGGGAACTGTGAGTAGTCCTAGAGAGAGGAGAGGAGAGGAGAGGAGGATTGCATCTGTGGTACTGTTGGAAATAACCTGTCATGTAGAGGGCTCAAAATGCCTTCATCAATAACTTTTTTCTCTCTTTTTTTGGAACTCATTGCTGGTTAAAGTTTGCTGTTGCATAGTGTTATGTGAGCAGAAGAGTCCAGCCATGCAGCTAAATGAGTCTGGAGTTCAAACCTCAGCTCCAGAGCCATGTGAGCAGCCAATGATATTGGAGGACATTGCTGGAAACTGTAGCGGAGGATCCACCAGCAACCTGTCGCTGCACTGCTGGCTGCAGCTGCTCACCAGGGACTCCATCATGGAATTTCAAGGGGACAACTCCAGTCTGGTGGTGCGTGTGATGATCGCATGTGTCTACTCTATAGTCTGTGCCCTGGGGCTGGTGGGAAACTCTTTGGCGCTGTATCTGCTGCACTCACGTTACCGGCAGAAGCAGTCATCAATTAATTGCTTTGTGATGGGACTGGCTATTACAGACCTTCAGTTTGTGCTGACGTTACCTTTCTGGGCGGTGGACACCGCCTTGGACTTCCGCTGGCCGTTTGGACGTGTGATGTGTAAAATCATCAGCTCTGTCACAACCATGAACATGTACGCTAGTGTCTTCTTCCTCACAGCGATGAGCATGGCACGTTATTACTCCATCTCCTCTTCACTGAAGATGCACAGCCGGCGGACGGCAGCTGCCAGAGCCAAGTGGACAAGCCTAGGCATCTGGGCTGTCTCCCTGCTGGCCACTCTGCCTCACGCCATCTTCTCCACCAGCGTCCAGGTGTCAGATGAGGAGCTCTGCCTGGTGCGCTTCCCAGACTCAGGCAGGTGGGATCCACAGATACTTTTGGGTCTCTACCAGCTGCAGAAAGTCCTCCTGGGATTCCTTATTCCTCTGATCATAATCACTGTCTGCTACCTGCTGCTCCTACGCTTTATCCTCAGCCGACGTATCACAGGTGCAGCAGATCCAGAGGTGGAGCAGAACCGGCAAAGTCGTCGTTCGAGAGTGACCAAGTCCATCGCCATCGTGGTTCTGTCCTTCTTTCTGTGCTGGCTGCCCAATCAGGCGCTGACACTGTGGGGAGTGCTAATTAAGTTTGACCTTGTGCCCTTCAGCAAAGCCTTCTACAACACTCAGGCCTATGCCTTCCCCCTGACGGTATGCCTGGCTCACACAAACAGCTGCCTCAACCCTGTGCTCTACTGCCTGATCCGCCAGGAGTTTCGGGCAGGTTTGAAGGAGCTTCTTCTTCACGCCACGCCTTCCTTTAGAAGCCTGACTCATCTATTCCCTCGCAAGGTAAAAGTAGCCGAGGCACCGCCTGTTCTGGTACTCGTCCAAATGGATGTCTGAGATGGACAGGTTACAGTGAAGGAGTGAATGAATAAAACATAAAGTGGAAAAGCCAAACCTTCATATACTATGACTGATCTGGATTTATAAACTAATGACGCATTTACCTCCATCCTGTCAACACAGAATATGAAATATATTTTTGGCTTAAACAACATTATCATAATGGACTGCTCAGAGGGTTGTGCCCTATTTTCACTGCCTGCTCCAAGATTCTTTCTGCTGCAGAAATATTTATTTGTTTTACAGTGACTCTCTCTCTCATCGGTTTTGTCTTTGCATTACTTTCAGCTTCTGAGAGACAAAACAAGTCTCAAAAAAATATTTTTCAAGATATATTTAACACTGTAAATGATAAATGAGATTCACACTGTCGAACCACCTCAGTTTAATTTTTAGTAAACCTAAGCTGTATTTGCACAGCATTGGCATTATAAATGCGACCAACCATCTTTACATTTCTTTGATAAAACTTCCCAACTGCAATATAGTGACTTGGGTTAAGATCAGAAATAATCATGCCCAATATTTAAAGAAATTAACGAGAAAATAAGTTCTCCAGATGTTTCCCAGTATGCCTTTGGTGCATTTTGTGTACATAGTCTCAACCAGTGAAAGCAAACTGAAAAAAAAAAAATATATATATAATAATTGTTCCCCCTCGTATACAAAATAAGAGCAAATATCCAGAATATGTTTGATCAAAGTTTCATAAAATGGCAAGGTTAATCACCTTACATGCATTATATTTAAAAGAAAAACAATTAATGCCTGAAATATGACATGATAAAATAAGTAAAAGGTTCAAGAATTTCAATGTTTCCTGTGTTTTTTAAGGCAATATTATATGATCTAATATTTAATGTTCAGTTAAAGGAGTGAGGTGTAAGAGAGGAAGGCTGTCCCTGAAGACACGGGAGTATCAAGACTTTAAAGGATTCAAATGAGAATGTTTCTCTTGTTTTATGTCTTTCCTGCAATAAATGACTGTGTACACACACACACACACACACCCCACTGGAACATATATCTGTATATGCCATTTGTTAATGTTGTAGAAAAGATATAACTTATAATGAATACATTCAAAATCACATCAAAGCAGAACATTCTTAAAAATGAAGCATTTCTCCATGGGCCTGTCACAGACACCAACAATCTTCTGTTCCCTGTTTGATAAAAAAGGATCACAATATAGAACCAACGTGATGATGTGATCTTCTGTCAAAATGATGTGTCTGTATTTTCATTTGACTGTAACTATCGTTATTGTTTATATGGAAGGCATTTTGGTGGTTTGATGTTTCTCTGGAAATGACATGCATTGACACAATCAATGCAAAAAAGTAAACTTTTAACTAATGGCCCTTGATTTGACCTGTTTGGAATAATCCGGCCTGGCTAAGTAGAAGTACATGTAAATATATGGAGATATGAATTAGGCGGTTGTCAGCTGAGCCTCTGTAAGTTATTCAAAATATAGTTAGAATTAATGCTTCTGTAAATACTCCTACACTGACAGAGGTACAGCTTTAGATGACAGGGACTCACTCCTCTGTTCTTTATTAATGGGAGTTCATTTCCTCATCTTGTGTTTGCGCACCACTGATTCAATCACGAACAAAATCAACACGGTGCTGGACAAATAGTCTACATCGATGCTGACAATGCGCTGTTTACATGAATTGGTGTCAAATAAATTAAATTGCTTTTCTTGATCCCCTCTGATGAGCGGAGAGTAAGTGAGGATTAGACTCTCACTCGTATTAATCAAAGACAAATAGAAAAAGGGCTGCGCAAAATGTGAAAGCATGATTCTTTTCTTTTTTTTTCAAAAAATATTTCTATTATACTTTTTACTTTGAAACACACATACAGACAATTCAAACAGTACAACAGAACAGACAACACACATTGGCCACAAATTACATTTCTCATCTACATCTCAGACACATGGCACACCCCATACATTATAGACAAAATAGTTATGCCTGTAACCACAAAGTATGGCACGAAGAATGCCATGGCATCCAAGCTTGTGCAGGAAACAATGTATAATAACCACAGTTGACAGTGAGGCAGCATTTTCTTTTCTTTTACAAAAATGATAACATTAAAAGAAATGTCTTTGAAGAAAAATGAGAAAACAAGGCATAAAATAAAGGGCATCAAATAAAAAATTCAAATACATTTGAAAAAAATGTTCTGCCCTATGTATAAAAAATATCCCTTTGTCTGTTTTCTGGGCTGTAATCCATCATTCCCTTAAGTACAGAATTTGCAAGTCTTTTACCACTATATCTAAAGAAGGGTGTCCAAATTTCCAAAAACTCATCACCTTTACACTTGAACCTATATGTTAAATACTCCATTGGTGTGAGGTCAAAGATTATTTTATGCCTAATACTGAAGGTGGAGTATTATCAATTCATTTTAGTAATATGTTTTTCCGGACAGCAAACGTGAGGATACTGAACAGCCTTCTTCTATAAGAGCCCTTTAGCTGAGGACTAGGTAAACCAAGAAGCAAAGTTTGAGGCTCAATATTAAATTGAACATTAAAAATCAAATTTAGTTTACCAGCAATTTTACCCCAGTAATCTTCAATGTGGATACATGACCACATACAGTGCCTATAGCTTCCCACCTCCACAATACATTTTGAGCACATTTCTGACAGACTTGGATTCATCCTGTGTCTTAGCTGGGGGGTAATCTGTAAGCGATGTAGTATTCTTAACTGAGTTTCTCTAGTTCTATTACATATGGAGCTCTCCTTTGCAGAGCTCCATATTTGAGCCCATGGTGCTTCATCCATTGTCAGATCAGTATTCCACATCTGCCTCAAATAATCTGAGGACATGCTACCAGCAAGGTGGAGTTTTGCATAACCCTGACCAAGAATTGATTTCTTGCCTCTGTGAAGAAGTAAAAATTCAATCTGTGAAGTTTGGCAATCAAAAAGATTACGACTTTGTTTTATAATAAAGCTACAGATTTGTAAAAATCTAAATAAATGGCTTCTGGGGAAGCTGTTTTATTCGCTCAAATGTTAGCATCACTCCTCTGTCATATAAATGTCCAAGTGTCAAAATCCCCCTGTCTTTCCAGATGTTAAATCCTTGAAGAGACAAAGCCGGAGCAAAATCAATGTTACCTTGTCTAGGAGTCAGGGAGGATAATGACTTTGAGCGGCCCTCCACCTTTCTTATTGTCTGCCAAGTTTGCAAGGTAGTTCTAATCCTTATATTGTTGTTCACATCAGGCTTAACCTTCTTTAAGTCTAAAGCAAATAAAAGAGCCGGCAGTGAGTTTCTCCTTCTCCATTTCTCCTTGATGATTTTTCATTTTTGGTGAAATTTACAATTGAGTCCAGTTCCCAGTTCCTCCAAACTTGTGACAAGCAGAATTGTAAAAAAAAAAAGAAGTTAGATAAAAGAACCATTACATTTAAGTACTGGTTTCAGAGAGTCTCTCTCTCTCTTTCTCTCTCTCTCTCTCTCTTTCTCTCTCTCTTTCTCTCTCTCTCACTACCTGCGTGTGTTGTTTGTGTTGTCTCTATCCATCTCTAATGCCTCTACTTTTATCACACTTCTTTCTTTCTGTCTTCTGTCTGAGGAAGCTCTAACTTTGCAGAGTATTTACAAATTGAAGTAAGAACATATTGATGAATCCCAGATGTGTGCGACAAACGTTCGTACCAACGTTTGAAGAACTAATATGTGCGTATAAGTGAATGAGGCCCAATGTTATCAATTTGTTTAGATCATTAAAGTTTGTTATCCAAAGTTATACCTAAAAGTTTGACCTCTCTTGTAATGTAAGTATATGACTTACATTTGATTTCAGTGTTATTTTAGCTTTTAATGGATACCTTGACCCAAATACAATGAACATGATTTTATCAACATTGAGAATCAATTTACTGTTTTTATCCGTTCTAACACTAATATTAAGTATTTATGTAAAATGTTGTTCAGTTCACCAGTACTGCCATTAAAGAAATCACCCTGCCTCCTATTTGTTAAGTAGCTATCCAGCCATGTTATCCAGTAGAAGTAATTCCATAATGTCTCAAGAATAATCAATCACATCAAGCTGAACGGAGATCAAGACACTGCACCCATTTAATTATTATTATCTTGCTCCCCCTGCCAATCATCAACTATTTGTGTTAGAGCCAAGCATGTGGAATGACCTCCTTTAGGCATGTTGATAATTTGAGTTTAAATTATGAACATCAAAATAAGTTTGTATTTGTACAGCAACAATTTCTCTAATTGATCTTTCCTTATGCTGCAAGCCGCAAATATTCAAATGAGCCAATTTGAATCCTTTCCTTGGAAATTTAGTTTAAATTAAAACGGTGGTTTAAATTACATTTCAATATATCCTCTTTAAAACTAAGGAGCCATAGTGAGACACAGAATTAAGCTATCCAACAGAAACACTTACATATACGACATAACCTAACACACATAATTTACCAAACATGCATCCTTACATACGCTACACGCTTGTTTCAGGACATCTTGTCCAAGCTGATGGCTGTTCAACAATGAGTCTGGTTCTGCTTGAAGTTTCTCCTTTTTCTTTGCCACTGTTGTCACATGTTGCCCAGTCCTTGTTCATAATAGATTAATGTTGTGTTGATTTAAGATGTCTAGAAATAATATGTCATATAAATTACAGTCTAAACCCTTCATTTTGTGTAAACTGTCATGACATTGATTTTGTTGTGATTTGGGTCTCAATATATAAAATGTATTGGGGAATGAAAAATGAGGGTAGGCTTATGAAATATTTTTGTTCCGGTGAAGTGAAATGTTTGTATATTATTTTATTTTTCTTCACTAATGTTGTGAATTAGACTGATCAAGTTGTTGTGTGTGTTTTTTATCGTGTTTTGTTTGTATTGACCCCAGGAAGAATACTTAATAAAATAGATGTCTGTATATGGTGCAAAAGGGTCATGTTCTATTACACCACACTTTAAAGGTATAGGCTCTCGGGGAGATGTGCAATTATTATTATTATTATAATCATGTGCAATACTCCAGGCACTTCTGCACTTTAATACACCTCCCGTAGCAGCACTTTAAGCCCGTTATGCTCTTTAACTCTGAAGGTCACTTTATCCTGGTCTATTTTGAACAATATTGGACTGCCACTTTTATGCTGTAGAAATGTGTCTCTGACAACTAATGTCCAGTTGATGTTGTTGTTTGGTCATACCACCAACCTGCCCCACACACACACACACACACGCACACACACGCACACACACGCACACACACGCACACACACACACGCACACACACGCACACACACGCACACACACACACCTTAGTATAGAATTATTATGTTATTTATTTAGTATGAGTTTAGTGTGATTGTGAGTCCCACGTCATTGCTTGGTGGTTTTACTGCCCTAAAAGGATGATGATGATTATGATGATGGTATAAAATAACTGCTCTGAGTACATTTAAACAGATTTTGGATTCACAAGCCATACTCTCTGATTATTAAGAGCTAGCGCTCCATGACAACTAATGATTAATTTTGATTTGCATGATTTTGGAGATGCAGAGAGGCATTGTAGATGCTGCGAGTTTATTTAATTAGCTGCTGTTTCACTAAGGCTGTTTTCAAAACTACTTACTACTATCGAATGAAGTCTGCAATATTTACTGCATAATGCATCGTTGGACATTAGTATGAAGTACTGTATGACCACTAGTTGGTGGTTATTTTGATGCATGCTAGGCCCGGCTACACTTGTTTCCGGTTTTGAAATGTGGAAGCGAACAACAGCCCAACACCACATCAATTGCTTATCATATAATTATAATTATAAATTCACATTAAAACAGGGTTCTACCCCTTCTGGGCTGGAACCCTAAAAAAGAAAAGGTTAGATATCAAATAGCAGGGAAGAAAATGGAGGAGGTCTGGCTGACTCAGGAAGCATGAGGCAGAGAAAGACTGAAAGTTTTTATTTAATTACAGTACAGTAATGTGCTTTTGCTGTCATTCAAGGTACAGAGTGGATTAATGCTCGCAGTATTCATACACATCTGAGTTCTCTTTTTTCTGAAAAGATCATACAGAGTGCCAATCGTTTTTCCAAGAGTAGAAATACTTGATCAGAATCTTATGTAATACAAAGAGGTGCACTGCTATAACAGGAGTTAATAGACTTCAGCAGTGTAAGACCTGATTGGCCTATCATCATGCACTTCACTGCCTTTCATGTCGGCTGTTTCATCAATACTCACCCAAGCGTTCCCTGGGGAAGGAAGTGGTTGTAGAAGGTTGCAGACACCCTTGATGCTGACCTTTCTCTCAAGCCGAATGATGGCCTAACAACACTTGCATCTTTAGAAGATTAATTGTTCCTCATTAGCGTGACATAGACACAGGTTGACTTTTTTATCACCGGATGGGGTTAATTATGAAGCAGAGAAGATGCATAATGTGTTAATGCCATGCAGCTTCAATCAAACGCTCTGGTAGTGAAAGAGACCCGATGAACTTAAAACAATTATCTACATAGGCAACATTCAAGGCGGCTCATAAAGGGAAAGGCGAGTGTATTTATGGAGCAACTTTCATTAACATGGCAATTAAACAATTTTTTGTATGAGAGGAGACTGAAAAAAAACACCAAGGAATACAACAAAAAAAAAAGATCAGTGTGGGAATAACCACAACAGTTTGACAAACGTTTCTCTTTGTTTATTATGCTTTCTCCAATGATTTCCTTTTTCACTGTGCCTCCAGGTCTCTCAATAGTTAAAAGTATCTCAATTATCTATTTTCAATATAATTAAAGAAATATCCCAATACTTCCCAATACAGTTTAATCCCCTATTTAAAGGCATTATCAGTAATAGCTTTTATAAACAAATCTTACTCTAGATAAATTAACAAAACATTTTCTTACTAAACTTTTAGAGATCATGACTAAATAGAAATTAAAAGCAGCACCTTGCTTTCTGAAGGAATTCTCTTCATTCCCAAAATATTTTTTTTTTTCGTTAAGAAGAAAAAAACTGTGGGGGCATGCTTTATCTCTCATATCCAGTTCCTCTGCCACAACCATATCTTAAAGATTCCATCACTGAATTGGTTTCACTTTCCAGCAGAATTTGCTTACTGTCTGACAGAGAGTCTCTCTTCCTCTCTCTCACCCAACCCCAGCCTCCTGTTCTGACTCCACGTTCGGTGCTCACTACTTACCTGTTTCATTTCATGATTTACATTCTGCCACATATTTTGCCAGAGGGGTTTTCACCCGTGTGAGTGCTGCTTGGCTGTGATCTCAGCGAGTCAGGACACTTGTTCCTGTTTCATGTATCAAACTTTGGTTACTCAGTTCACGGCCCACAGAGAGCCTGAGTCCAAAACTTGTTCTTTGGTTGACTTAGGCATAAACATACTTGACGTGATACATGAATCAATTCTCTCAGGGGTTTCAGCAGCTCTGTGAGCATTGTGTAAACAGACTATATATCTGCCATTAAAGTCTACAGCTCTGCATAAAAGTCAATCAAAGATGTTAATTTTCTTATTGTCATTTATAGAGGCAATTCATGTGTCCTTTGTTGAAAGTGAAAGGTATGGCATAAACTGCCTTCACAACTCTTTTGCAATATACACAAGAAATTATGATTCAGATTCAGGTTCAGGTTCAGGTTACTTTATTTGAACCTGTAGGTAGATTTGTTTGTGGCCAGCGAGATCGACATCCATCGTGACACACAGATTACAAACTCAAACATGTAACTAAAACAGATAAGAAGTGTTAGAAGCACTCAAGGTTCCACCAATCAGGGAATATGTGAGAGAAAAACACAAATAAATAATCGATGTAGGTTCATGTGGGGAGGCAAAAAAGAATCAGAATCAGATTTATTGTCCAGGTATGCTCACACATACAAGGAATTAAACTTCCTTGTACTGTGTACAACAGTATTACATTAAATATGAAACAATAAAAAAAAAAAAAAAAAGTATATTTACCAGCCTACATGATACAATAGTGCAGTGGTGAGTTATTCAGATGCTGAAACAAACGTGATATTTCTCACAGATGGACGGTGTTGTTGGATTGATGCTAACACGTATGGAAAATGCTATGAAATGGCTAACAAAAGTCACTTACAGTTATTGGCTACATTGTTGTGTTTTTGGCATAACATGAATCAAACCAATCAGAGTGTAAGCTCTCATTCCATTGAAGAGCCAAGTGCACCTGCAAGCTGGCGAATTTGCATTTACACAACTGATTCTATTCTTTTTTCCTTAATAGTCCGTATTCCATTTAACTTCTCTCCTTTCATTGTGGCCCCTGCTCCCCCTTTTGTGAACAGAACTCACACAGGACACTGTGAAATATGTCGATAGTGGATTGAAGTTCAAGTTTCCTGAATTATTCCCACCACATCCGAAACAATCAAAAAGACAAGGTGAACATTTCCACATGAGGCACCAAAGCGTATCCTTATTCCTTCCTAATTCCTAATATCTCCAGACACACGACAGGATCGAACAGGATCTATAATAGCTAATATAGTTTGTGCTCAACATCAAATAAAAGCTGTTAACATTTTTTTTTACTCATTTTCACTGCTAGATGTGTGCATAAAGGACCCTGGACAAAATGTAAGAATATCTGTGGGCTTTTATTGTACTCTCTGCAGCACAGGAGTGTGTGTGTGTGCTTCTGCATGTGTTCCTGTGAGTATTAATTCAAGCTCGCACAGAGGAGAGCTTGGTAACAGAAACAAAAGCTTTCCGTCTCTAAGCCTGTATTCTGTTAAAAACTCAATTTAAATGTTAAGAGAAAATGCACTAATATTCAACTGTGGAGTATGTGCACTGTTGTTCATCCTGTGTCAAGGCAAGTCAAGGGCTGCACGGTGGTCTTTCTGTGTGGAGTTTAAATGTTCTCCCTGTGCATGCGTGGGTTCTCTCCAGGTACTGCGCCATCTCTCGTTAAGTTGAAAGGTGACGTTAAATTGCCTGTAAGTGTGAATTTGAGTGTGTCCGCTTGTCTCTATATGTCAGCCCTGTGATAGACTGGCCAACAGTCCAGGGTGTACGCCGCCTCTCGCCCTTTTCAAATTGCTTCAAACAAGACATCAAAAGCATCAGGACAAAGGGAAAAAGAAACATTATTGAAATAGAAAAAAGAAAGCCCTCTGATTTTCAGGAGTGCAAAACAGCTTTAGAACGACTGTCTATCTCTCCCATGTGCACATTGTATTGTCTTTGATGTGCCGAGGCTCTTCTTGTCGCATGACTTTTAACTTCTATTCATCGACTATTTGATTGAAGCAGTTAAAAAAATATAATCTGCAATATTCCAGTGACCCGAGTTCTTATTACTAAAAGTTTTCATTTGCAACAGCTCAAGGAATGAACTCTTGCTCCATGGCTCCTGCTGCGGTCTTACTGACCTTTCCCTGCTGATGCTGATCTGGCCCAGACTTGAACATAAATTAACTGAAATACCAGCCAGTGTTTCAAGCGTTATCTATGCACTGAAGCCAAGGTCAAGACAAAGAAGGCACACCAAGCTAGAATGGGACAAATCCTGTCAACCATATCTGGTGCTATTGTTATCACACAGACCAGGCTATGTTGATGAGGTAGATCGAATAGGTATAGATCACATGGAAGGATGGTTGACACACATATGGAAGAAGAATATTCTGTATCCCCTTATGGATGGCAGTCACTACCTCTTTCCTGACCTGGATATCTTTCAAACTCTTTGATGGAATGCCATGAGGCTTGGAAGAGACTTTGATTATTCCATCAGGATGAATTGTAATAGTTTTGGAAATCCATTTACTTTCTACAACACCATTTGTTCATCCAGTATTTTTTATGTACTAAAACGTCCAAAATTATTATTGATGGCTCTTTATGAGCTACAAAAGCAAATAAGAACATCAGCATATAGTCTGATTATTTCTGTATAATTTTTAATGCTTCTAACCTCTGCTGTCAGGTAGGTGTCAGCTTGAGCAGTGAGAATATGGAGTTTTGTTACTTTTTAAGAATACACTTGCAAGCAGATGTTTGTTTTCTTTGATATATAACAGCTAGACGGCCTTCAGCAAATCACTGATGGGTTCTGGGATTGAACTGTGTGGCATGTGCCAATTGGCATGTGCCAATGCCAATGCACTCAGCCACTTTTTTTCTATTTGTAGCCAAAGCCATTTGAAATATAAGTGGATAAAACTTCTTGGACAAGAGAATCCTGACTACTTCTATCACCAGAAACACTTCCACTTATAGATTCTGCTTTTATTTTCATAATCTATCTATAAATAACCTTTGGCAACACACTGAAGAGCATTTTTTGCCTAGGGTGTGTGACTGTATGTGAATGTATTTTTGATGATGGTACAAACAAATGAATTGTGATGGGGCACACTTGATTTGTGTGTGTGTCATCTGCTGGAATGTCTGTGGACACTAGTCTAACCTTTTTTAAACAAAGATGATTTTCTCCACTCATTGTAGTAGAGCATTGCTTTTTTTTTTTTTTTTAAGATTCATTTTGGGCTTTTTGTGCCTTTAATGCAGAGGGAGGACAGTGGATAGAGTCGGAAACCAGCGAGAGAGAGCGGGGAACGACATGAGGAAAGGGGCCACGGGTGGAAGCGAACCCGGGCCTACCGCTCGAGACGAGGGTCTCAGTACATGGGACGCGCGCCCCAACCACTGCGCCACCAGCGCACCCCATGGAGAGCATTGCTTTTGATGCTGCTGTAAATGTTAATGGTGATGTTCATCATTCACAAGCAATCCTTGATCAATGCTCCCTCTCAGAAACAAAATGATGCAATCATCTAGAATAGAATAGAATAGAATAGAATCTGATTGCCTTTCCTGCATTTGCAAATGATAAGCAAGCGTGGATATTTTCAACCCAATTCATTTTATTTAATGAAAAATTCAGCAGTTTGGACCTCAGAGGCTACAAAACATGTGACTGATTAAAGGAACATAACACGAAAAGCATGATTATTAAGCTATCTACATACTTTTTCAACAGAATTGTTTCCAGGCAAACATTCGTGACCCACTGAAAACGGCTCGGTGACCGACTTTTGGGTCCGGACCCACCAGTTGAGAACCACTGCCTTAAACTAGAAAACATTAAGTGAACGATATAAAACCTACTCAACATCAGTATGGAATTTCCGAGTATAAAGACAGTACAAATGAAAGTGACTGAACTTAGAGCTTTTTTACTAAATGTCACCCTTTCATGTTCACACACCAATACCATGGCTGCTTTGTAAAGAGTCCATCAGTTCATTCGACATTTGATGGCTATGCAATTGGGAGAAACTTGAGGTCCAGTATCTTGCCCAAGAACATTTCCAAATGTAGACTGCAGGAGCTGGGGATGGAATCCCCAATCCTCGATTGGAAGATGACACACTGTACAGCTGAGCCAAAGCCGCCCATTTCAGTATTTATCAGGTTCTGCAAATAAAGTAAAAGTAACAGCATAATTTCCTGAACAATTCAAACTCTATTAACCCTAAAGTCACTTCGGAGAGGACTGCACCAGTAATTGCCTAAGGGAATTATAATTCATTCTATCTATTCTATTAGGTGCTGCTAACAGATCAATTTAGATATATTAATTTCTTAACTCCTCTTGTAAATGTGTCTCACTAGTATTAATAATTATGTGATTACAAAAACATCTAATTGCAATGCGCAGTTCATTATGAAGATGTTAAATGCAAGGTCTTATTTCAGTAAAGGTTGTATTCAGTGACAAACATACCTCTCCTTGCAGGGTTTTATTGTCTATAGGTAAAAGCTCACAGATAGAGCATTTGAAGGTTATTTTCTGTCTTCTTTATTTATTTCTTTTCAGGCAGGCATGTGTTACTTGTCACCAACATGTTACAAGATGCTGACCTACTTACTGGCTCAATAGAGTTTTGTGCATTCAGGAAATAGAAAATGCTCAGAGACAGCTTCTGACTGACAGGTTGCTGATAAATAAATGTGCAATATGTTCTCCCCCCTCTCAGTCGTATTGTTGTATTGTATTGCAGCCTGATGAACTGAAGTGTTGACAGTATATTGAGGGTTATCACTGCTCCTATCAGCCATGAGACTGCACAGATGGTGGACATATTAATCACTTCAGGCAATGGGCTATGAAATATTTTTATTGTGGAGTTCATTATTTTTGATTAGTTGTTCATAAAACCTTTGGTTTTATTGTGAAAATAAATCTGAATGGGATATTACTAATCCTTTGAATAGCCTTTTAATGGGCCTTTCAGCATTTACAAATTGTAATGTAATTTGTTAATCCTGACAGTGAGACCAAATGACAGTGTGACTAAAAAATATTAAATCACAAAAAGAATAAGAACATTTGCATTTTTTAAATTCACTTCCAATTCAATGGTTTATTGGATTCTGCAAAAGAATAAATCATTATGAGGTATATGTAATTTTAATCTGAAAGAATGAATGACATTCAGGTGCTTCCTAACCTCTGCCCTAACACCTGATGTTCATCGTAGAGAAGTGTTTTACTCCGAGTTGGAAGAAAAAGGGGGACAACCTGTTGTTTCTAAAACAGAGAGAGATTGCAAGTCAGATTCCTCTGGAGACAGTAAGCATGGGCATGTAGGTCAGACTTTTTTTCTATTTTTCTTGCTGTGAATCATCTGTGTACAGTATGTGCCTGTCTGTATGTGTGTCCATC
This sequence comes from Labrus bergylta, assembly GCF_963930695.1. NCBI lineage: Eukaryota > Metazoa > Chordata > Actinopteri > Labriformes > Labridae > Labrus > Labrus bergylta. Next base: position 19,089,761 of record NC_089200.1, read on the forward strand.
TGTCTATGTAAAAGATAAAAGATAAAGATAAACTTTATTGATCCCCGTGGGGGAAATTTGTGCATTACAGCAGCTCCAGAAAACAGGGGACGGGAATGTACTTATTAAAAATAAAATAGAAGTTAAAAACAGATCAAACATATTTACATCATTTAAAAAAATAAAAAATATATATATATACAATAATGTAAAATTACACAGTAACTTGTTCTTAAAAAAATGTCTATATACCTTTAATAAAGAACCACTAAAGACTAATATTTACATATCCCTGCTGGAGCTTTCAGGCTTACTTGTCACTTGTGCTCACTTTAGTGAGAGTCCAGATGTTTTAAAAAGAGGGAATCAACACATTGTTACTGTAATTAAGAAAACAATTACATAAAAGATATCAGCCTAAAGCATATTTTTACTTTATTTTCAATTAATTTTACATACTTTATTTATCCATTAGGGGAAATTCTGGTTTTACATTCTGTTATTGATAGACATGTTTCTCACACACATAGGCCTGGAAAACATACATGCACAAACAGGGCCTATGGAAATGCATTAGTGACGAGATGTCAGAGTGGGGCTGCTACACACTTCTACACAGAGAGCACGTGCAGTGCCTTGCTCAAGGGGCCCCTGGCTCTCCAGCTACCGGACCAATATCCAAATTTTAGTATGCACCAGGACTTGATCTGGCGACCCTTCCGGTTCCCAACCCAAGTCCCTACAGACTGAGCTACAGCTGGCCCCCGTCATTCCCTACTAAAGGATAAAAATAAGGGGAAATAACACAAACTACGAAGTATGAACTTTCATTCAGTCCCCACATTGAAAAGTTTTTAGAGGATTAAAAATACAGCTTTGTGGTTTTTATGTGGGCGCAGATGAGTCGACTCAGTTTGCTCCTGTTGTGGGTTTGTTATCTCTTCAGAGAGACTTCACAGGATGCGGAGACAACGCCTTGAGAGCACCCTGTTTTATCTTCAGTCACTGAGAGAAACAGGATCAGCTGACTGTGCTAGACACAGCACTGCTTCATTTCAACTGGGGAAATCCCAGGCTTACATGCTTAAAATATGAAAGGTTACTTGGAAAATGATTTGGTGTGTACTGAGATAAGATAGGATCCAGGGGTGGTTCTTTGACACAAATGCTCTTAGTTACTGTATGTTCTTTTACATTACTTACTCTTTCCAGGGTCTAATTTAACTTTCAGTATTCGATTGGGAGCTTTGTGTTCTGCAATCCTATAACGGCATTTTGTGATTTTCATGCAACAGAAAAAGCAGGAGAGGAGAATAACAGAAAGGATGGCTGCATGTCTAACCAAAGAAATCATTATGATTAAGACACAACAAAGCTTTGAACAAACATAAAGCAATTTTGTTCTGTTTGGTATGTTAGACACGACAATATAAACATATCTCACCTATTGTGTTTGGCTATGTTCTTAACATAGTTCTTAAATAGTCAGTTTCTTTCCAGCTGAAGCTGCTTTATTTCCTTCTCTCTGACTCTTCTTTAACTCTTCCAGATACGTTTAAGGATAAAATAGAAAAACAAATGACAGAAGAATGACAACTGAATAAAGAAAAATCCTCCAAAGCTGAAAACATAGAGCGATAGAGATCTGACATTCATTGAGAAGGGAAAATATTCTAAATGTACACCTCCTCAGATTGTAACTTGAAGTGAATTTATTTGTGTATTGATCTGAAGTGGGAGTAGCTAGGTGGGGCAGGTCAGACCCGCCCCCTCAGAGCAACATGGCTCCAGGTTCTCTGGCCAGACTGGGTGTGCGGAGTTTGTACATTCTCACCATGCAAGTGTGGGGTTGGTATCCCACAGTCCGAAGACATGCTAGTTAAGTTAATTAATTGCCTTGGTGACATTAAATTTCCCTATAGGTGTGAATTTGACTGGTTGTCTGTCTCTGCATTTTAACTTTGTGATTGATTGGCTAACTATTCAGGATGTACCCTGCCTCATGCCGACTGAGAGCTGGGATTGGCTCAAGCCCGCTGCGACCCCACATGTGATTAGCGATATAGATTATGGATAGATGGAGGATCTGAAATGGGCCATTTGTTCAGCTAGTGGTTAAAGGCTTTATAATGTGATTTTTCACATTTAAATATAATATAAATCAAGTATATCCTCTGAAAATAACTGTGAGTAATGACTGTCTACAATGGGTGTAACACCCGAGTCCCACTGTCTGTGATGCTTTCCGAGTTTTCCGAGTCCTATCTTCAGTTTGTTTACATCGCCAGGACGGCGGATGACTCCTCCCCTCGCAAATAAAAGTTGTTTAATTGATGCACTAGAGAAAAGAAGAATAACAGAACTCACTGCTTAACTGCGTTTCTAGATCACCCTCATTTCGGGTAAATTTACATGCGGTGTGAAGATACGAGCATAATAAAGATCGCTAGCATTAGCATGCTAACTCAACAATGCAGCGCGAGTTGTTTTGGTTTCATGCTGGTGCTCAAGGGCGACATCTGCTGGATCAAAAAATTGCATATAAAGCCTTTCAAAGAAAGTGAAATTAATACTCTCTTTGTTTTTTTAAAATCCTGATCCTGTTACTAATGATCTAAAAAAAAACACTATAATAGCTCAATTCTTCAGCCAAACAAGAGGATCTATCTATGTGCGCTCCAGTGCATATTGCAACAAAACCTAATCCATGACTCCCCTTTATGTTGAGGTTTAAACTTGGATAGGTTTTGTACAAAAACTACAACTTTCAAAAGTCAATATCTTCCATCTATTGAGATAATAAGGCAAACTCAGAAGCTGCACAACAAAGTTCATACAAAGTCAGTGAAAAAATGCAAATTCACGTGGATTGGCACATTTGGATGCATCCACGTGGGTTTCAAAATGTTTGAACTGCTGATTCTTGCAGATACAGATGAAAGGAAGAAGGAGAGATACTAATGGGAAATAACACAAAGAAACAGACGCTGAACCGAATACAAAAACAGGTACATAATCAGCAACCCCTGCCTGCTATTTATTTACATTTAACTGATTTATTCAATGCATAGAATTGCTTCAGAATTGAAAATGGGTCCCATTTTTACATGGCATTGCAAATGTGCACCATTATGTGTCTAACTCTTGCAGTTGTGTGTGTTGATTGAAGGCTGGTGACATCTAAGTGCTGCCATGTTTGACCAGTATCCTTCTTGAGGGGATACTTAATCAGTGGCTGTCAAAGTGTCCAGGGATCAGAGACATAAGCCTTCATCAACAGCACTGCTGCAGTCCAGTGTGTCAACAACTTGAAAATATGTCTCAAAACCATTTTTTTTTTAAATAATATTTTTCTTTGAATAATGGAGTCATCAAGAAAAAAATATGAAAAGACAAAGTGATGAAGGAAGCTAAAATATCAACTCTGTCATTTAGGCTCACGGTGTTAACAAGCTCTTTTATTCAAACTGAAAGCTTGGAAAAGATGAAGCATGTCAGTCTGGATGCCAAATGGTTTAATTTCCCTGTCTGACTGAAAACATTTATTTTTACATTTCTATGCATGAAAGGCCTCATGAATGTTATTTTCTATTCTACATTCCTTGGAAAGTATCGTATATAACTGATATTTAGTCTGTCAGAAATGTTGCTGGTGCAGATTCCAGCTCGCTGCCTGGCTAGGTGAAAATTGAACTCCCTAGTTATAATAATGTGTGAAACCTTGGAAACCTGCACCCACACACTCTCTCTAAAAAATCAACAGCAGTTTCTCAAACCATGCCGACCGAGAAAATAATGTTTGTACCAGCAGAAGAGATACACACACACACATACACACTTAGGATGTGATCAAACAATTAGTGATAGTGATTAACATAAACCCTTTTCACACAAATGGAAATCTCCTGAAAAACTCTGGAGATTAGGCTACAAGGATGGGCTTTAGGCTATGTGTGAACGCAAACAGAAACATTTTTCGTGTGGACTTCACCCAGAATTTCTCCGGCCAGACCCCTAGTATTTTTTTTCCGCAGAAAGTCCGAGTGAGCTGATGTGAGAATAACGCATATACTCCAGAGAATTTACCTCGAGCCAATAGGAAGAGAATTACATTTATTTATATACAGTGACTGCCTAAAGTGTCTGCACGCGATCACTATGCTCTCTGTGCACGTAATTAAACGGCTGCATTCTGTTTTCTGTTCCTCAGTATGTTGTTCTCCGCTCTTTTGTGGATGTTGTCACTGATAAAAAGGCAAATATTCTCATTATAACGTTGTGTAGCGAGTTGTTCCTTTACTCTTAGGTTATCCCGAGTACCATTTGTTTCTAATGAACCTTTATAAAACACTTCAAGGGTTCTCTGTACAACTAAGTATACGTCAAGCAAGTATTTCTTCCTAATGATTATTTTTTACAAGAAAACTTTCTGCTTGGATTGTTGGAAGCATGGCTCTAAAAACACTCAAAACATGAAAAATACTGATGATTCATCCTGCACGACTGCCAGTTACCATCTGGAGTGCAGGACCTAAAGGCAGGCCATACGGTATTAGTCCATGCTTCCTGGCATTTTTATTTTTTTTCTGCCACACTCCCTGCTTATTGGAGTTTTTGTTCCTACAGGAATATTGCCATTATGCAAGTTGACTGGGGATTTGCTGGTATAAACATCAGTCAATAGCAGCCACACGTTTTTTTCAAGGAGAAACAAGCAATGTGTGTTATCAAATCAAACATCAAATATTGGGAGACACACCCACTTGTATACAGTACATCTTCACGAGACATAGTACAGACCGTGGGAAAATCACTTGACCTGCTAGTGTTTGTTTGCTGAGCTAAGAGGGGAGAGAGGAGATGCTGAAATCACTGATCTCAAACAGGCTGGAGAGCTTACAATTCTCTGCACCACTTGTTTGTTTGCATTTCTTCAGCTTTTAACATAATTTAACCACAGCTTCCAGGAGACAATCTGCTTACCGATTTAAGTCGTGGTAATTTTTCTTTAACATTGATTTCAAGATTTCAAAGCAGAAGTCAGTGAAGTTTCTTTTTCCAGGACAGTTGGAGACCTCTGCTAGCTCTAGTAAGCAATAAATTCTTCATGTATTCAATTGTTATAGTTTTTGATAATTTGTTTTAAAGATGTTTTAAAGATTAAAACAACTGAGGGTTATGAAGCAAACTTACATAATAGACAATTGAAGCATCTTTTCTCTTTTATAAAACAGAAAGGTTACATTTTGTTTATCTTTCAGGAAGTGAGTATTAATAACTCAAATTGCATGAAAGCTTTATGGAATGAAAGGCTCTTTTGTTGTCTTTTGTCCCAGTGTAAAATGCGTAGTTTTAAATGAATTCAGATGACATCTACATGGGTTAGGAAAAAACTGAAAAAAATAAAACTGATAAAATTCTGTGTATCTCTCTGCACCTCTTTCCAATAAAACATATTTGAAATATAATAAAATGATTGTTATTGTCGTTGTGCGGTTAAATCAATCAATCAACCTTTGTTTGTGTTCAAGAGAAAATTGAGGTGCAACCTTCATTACACTATCCCATTCAGTTCAATTATAAAATCAATTATAAGACAACCACGTGTTATCATAGCCAGAAGACATATTTATAAAAAGCCATCATTCAAGTATTTCAATTACTGCATTAAATTGGGGAACAAATAAATAAATGACCATAAGTCAACATGTCTGATACATTTACAAATAGAGGTAAGAAGGTTTTCAATTTCAAAAGGTACATTGACATCGACAGCAACCAAGACGTCTGTCCAATAATGACCACCTGAGAAACAAATAAGTTCTGTTAGGTAAGATAATAATTAATACATTATACAAAAAGATAACGAAAAATCACGATATACCTGCTGGAGAGAAGTCATCAACATTATTAGACAGGACACAATAATGTGTTAAAGGCATCACTGTTTATGAATCTCAACACAAAGTGATATTTACCATTAACAAGCTACACAGGAGGAGTTTATGCTTAGTATTTGTATATATACAAAATGTAATTAGTTTAAAGTTAAGAAAAGGTTGTAGGATGTTCATCATTATACATTTCCTCTGTTTGTAAAGGTCATGGTCACATAGCTGACTCTGGATGATAGACTGACTAGTAGTAGTAGTAGCCATTCTTCTGCAATGACCATTTAATTGACAGAGCTGTCCATTCAGGCCTCTCTGCTTGTCAACACAATGGGGGAGCGATTGTGTATGTATGTGTAAGCTTGAAGAAAGGCCAGTTAAACATTTACACAAGCTCTAGTTTGGTCACGTCTGCCATTGCACAAATCTCATTATCAATGATGAATAATCTCATGTAAAGAAACGATAAAGCGTCGTACAATGACACTTTACCAAGGATTAATCTGCGCACAGTGTGACGTTACAAGCACAAAACTCAGGTTTCCCTGTCTACAAATAAACACCTTAAATAGAGTTTCTAAAAATCTTCACCCTGAGGAGTTTTCCAAAAGGTGTGTTTTCAGTGAACTCAAACAAACCCGCCTACGTGGGGACTAGGCCTAAGGGCGGCTGTGGCTCAGAGGTATAGTTGGTCGCATTTCAAACAAAAGATCAGAACTTTGGATCCTAGCTCCTCTCGTCTATATTGACGTATCCTTGGGGGAATTATGAACCCTAATGGTAACACCCGCAGTGTGTTGAATGTATGTGAACCATAAGCCGAACAGAAGTCTTGCATGTACGTGTGAAATGGTGAATGTTGACATGAAGTCAAAAGCAGGAATAAAATAATCAAGTTTAGCCAAGTCTGTGCAACTATGGCGTTGGGATGTTATTAGAATCAGAGCTATCGGCTCTACATGTATATTTGTAGTCTGATAATAACCAGACATTTTGTTCTATCATCCTTTTTTTGATTATGGAGAGGAGAGAAAATGTTTCACAGCACATTGTCCCATGGTTCACAGATCAGTCTGGCTGATAGATGAAATAGCAGACAGAATTACCAGGAAGCAGATAAAAATTATGCTGCTTTGATGAAAATCAATTTATTTAAGTCTACCTGCTGTTAATAAATTTTTCAAATAATTTCTTATCATGCATATTATAAGCCACATAAGACAATTTCTCTTAAATTTGATGATAAAGACACAATGACAGCATTACCCAAAAGGTACTCAAGAAGAATCATAGTAGTTATGTGTAGATGAAGACAGAACAAAACATTTTCCTTGCAGGATGAAGAATTCAATCGTTTCAGCCATGTACTTATATGCTCTAACAAAGTGGGATTGGGGAAATGTGGCATGTGAGATTTCTATTCCATGGATGGTGTTCAAAAGACCTTATACTCCACAGGAACCCCTAACCATAATCCAAATGCAAAGAAGATAATACTTTCTCTCTCTTATTAAGGCTGGAAGATACATTTTTAAAAACACAGCAAAAAATTATGATTCGGAAATAATTCGGAAAACCAGATAATGATATCAACAACAACAACAAAAAAGAGAACACTCAGGGATAAATCATTAAGAACAAAATATAATGACATAGGCAATGTTTGAGAAAATGTTATTTGAAGTATATTTGATTTTCGCACATGTCCCATCTGTTAAGCTGGAGGAGGCAGAGCTTATGATCTATACTACAGCCAGTCAGCAGAGGGAGTCCAACTGTTTTGGGACGCTGTCATGTCGTCCATCTTTTTAAACAGTTTATTGTTTGGAGTGACTCTTTTTTAAATTTACATGATCATTTTATATACTAAATTTGCATTTGTTCAGCATATCCACACATTAGTTTAGGGATATACATGAGGGATCTTTCCATGTTTTTTGAATTGGTGGACATTCAGAGGACAACTGTAATGAAAGAGACTTTTTTGTGCTTTTAGATTAATGCTTGAAAATCTTTTAGTGTGGAATAATTCTTAAATAGCTAAGACATAATAAATTATAACTATAAGTGTGGACTTTCCAATTGTAGTCCTGAGTATTCACGCTGCAGAAACAGTAAAGCAAATACATAGAAAAACAGCAGCAATGACTGTAGTATGACTCATATCATGGTGAAGAGTGAATACATGCAGGAATGTGGCACTCCCATTGGTGTGATTGTTGCTACACCGATACTTTCACTGAAATGTACCTTCAGCCAATCATAGCTGTTCGACCAACCCACCATGCCAGAGAAGATTTTCCCGTTGAAGCTCCTTTCAGAGTTAACAAAAGCTGGCTTACAGTCAGCAAAGTCAGCAGCTTTCAGTTGTGTGAATGGTTAACCCCAGCACTTATATTAGCTACATTCTGGCCATGGGGTTGGTCCCAAGTTGGCTTAGGTTTGTCGTTGATATGGTAAACATCATTAACACACTGTTAAAACACCATAAAAATCAATGCACATGAATTATCTACCCTATCTCTCTGATCTGTCCTAACATTTGATCAGTTACCTGCACCATAAATCTGCATATCATAGCCAATGATATGTGTGACAATGCAATAGTGCAACACCCTCATCTGGCTCAACAGATAAAGAGAGGGAGAAAGAAAGACAGAAAATTAAAAAAAATTGAAAAAGTCTTGAAAAAATGTAAACTGTTCTTTAATGAGCTGTTAGCCATTTTGAAATGTGTGTTGGTTTCATGATTTTTTTGCCAATTTAAAGTGCCTAGGAGGAACTTTTATTATGTGTGGATTTAGGCATCCCCTGTGGGCAAAGCAGTCCTTCATCTTATCTCTTCGCTGGTCTTATGTGAACATTTGTCCTGAACAATCCTTACTCCAAATTTCCTTCTAATCTGTGCGCCCTGCGGTCCGTCAGGGCCTTGCTCTAAGCCGCTCGCTTCCACTCCAGTCAATGCACCAGTTTCCACAGCGAGCACAGCGGTTTGTCTCTGGAGCGTGCCAGCATTAGTATTACGCTCCGCTCCGTTTTAAATATGCTGCAAGACCATATTCTCAATGAAGCATGCTGTAAGCACGCGTAAACTGGACAGCAGAACAACCCGGACAGGAAATCGGACAAGGAAACGCACAGAGCATCTGGTCAATTTCAAAATAAAACACAACATAATGACTCACAATCATATTTTCCATCACTTTATCAACATTACGTCAAAACAGGCACGCGTGATGTTTATACAGCCGCTCATGGCTGCGCTCCGCTGAGCTCTAGCTCGAGAAAAGGACCCAATGGGGCAGGGTGCTCGCCATCCAACAGCGCAAAACTGTGGCGCTTACGTACAGAGTATCTGGAAATGAGGAGTCAGCATAAAAGCGTCTGCTAAGTGAATTGTAGAATGTGTGTAATTATGTTTTCTGATGGGAAACCTTATCTTGCTGTATCAGATCACCATAAAGTGTTGCGATGGAATGATGTCAAATGTAAACAGATGGTGGCAGTGGTACCAGACATTGTAAATAACAACATAGAAATTGTCCACTTTTTTCTGATGGTCTTGTTTGCTTTTTGTAGGGCATCAGTCTTAATTTCAGCCTGTTTGATAACTAGATAAAAACTCTTCTCATGAGATTTAAGATGGTAACTATTCAGTCTCTAAATTTCCTAGAACATAAAAAGGTAATATGCTGACACCTGTTCTATCCTCTTTTTCCCACTTATCAGGAATAGTAGCACCTCTATGGCATAACAACTTTGATCTACGTTCATCCTGACAGAATCTCACACCCCAGTCCCCTGCCCCCTATTTCATCACCTGTCTCTATTATCACTTCCTTTGCTTTCAGCTTGACTCTCTGATACTGTCTCTGTGTCTTTTGTATCAAGTTACTTTCCCATCATGTGATGAATTCTCCTGTAACATCAGAAATCATCTCATCTTTGTTTCCTGTACATTATGAATCAAAAATATCTCTAATATTGTTTCTGTCCTGTTTTAGCACCACAGCTCTCAAAATAAATCCACAGCAACACTTAAAGGACAGGCAAAGTCCAAATGATCAGATCATTTAGATCTTGAACCCAGACTCTCTGCCTTTGATGTGAAAGTGTTCATGAACCCTGTGTCGCTTCCTGCTTTCATTAAGTGTGATGGACTGTGTCTTGCACTGCATGACTACATTCTGCAGAAAGAAAAAAACAAAGATTGAGATAGCATTTCAACAGCAGATTGCTCTCTCTTATCTGAAGCATATATTACAGCACTCACTCATATTAGAAATATAATCTACAACATTGTACAGGCTATGGTTATTCATGGCAGTGTAGTATTATCATTTGTCTGACGAGACGCTCACATCGAGTTTCACAGTCCAATTTTCTTTCTGAGAAGAGAGATTGACCCAAAATTAGAAGCCTCCACTTTAAACTTCATGAGTGGCTGGAGTTGGTCACAAAAAAGAAACTTAAAAATCTTCTGCAGAGATCCAATGCTTCAATGTCTAATTGTAACTGCAGTTTTAGCCTTCTATTTGTGTGAAAAATAAATGTATATGAGGGTTGATATTTTTGTAACTTGTTTGAACGTGTCATTACTTTAACTCCACTCCCTGTTATTAAAACTCAGTCACTGGTTTGTAGATTCAGGCATGAATATAAAAAGAGTGAAACAGATAAATTGTGATGCATTCAACTATTTGAACAGTAAAGATATAAGTTCATATGAGCACTGTTTTCCCAGCTACAATCTTGAAATGATCCATACATACTGATCCATCAATAATTAGAACTTAGTATTATTTATATTACATTCTAAAACGTAGGCATTCATGAGTACTTCAACTTTTAGTACCTAAAGTATATTTCGCTGGAAGTCATTATTTATCTTAAGTTATATTCTTACATTGACGGAGTAAGGCTTCACTGTACTGGCCGGAAACCTTCCTCACTATGTGAACCTAATGGTTCAGAACAGACTCGATCTGGTCCTAACCAGACTTAGATAAGCACCCTTACCCAAAGTATGTAATGTAATATTTGTTTTTTGATACATTTATCATGATCACAGAGCTTCCAGGACAGTACAGTATGGTACATGTTTACCTTAAGGTTTTCATTGAAATAGTTATTAATTGTGATTCAAAATGACACTACCGAAGCTTAAATACGTGGTTCTCGGTGGGTGAGAAAACCATCGAGCCAAAAACTAAGTAACGTGGGATGTTAACCCCTTCCATCAAAAAATCAAGAAAGGTGAACATTTGGTCATCCATCACAGAGAGAGGCTTGGCTTTATTAAGCGAGTGTGACACAGAGGAAAAACATGGAGACAGTAATTGGCTGCTTTCACATTCAAGTGCAACAATCATGGAGCATCACTGGTTATTACAAAGGAACGCACTTTGGATAGACTAAAGGCTGGATACTTAACACCGGTTCAAAAAAGCTATTCGTCTGGATTGTAACAAAGAACAATACTAAGTTTTATAGCGTTTATAAAGAGGATTTACGGTTCAAATATGAGTTCAAAACTGTAATATTTGTAAGTGGAATAGGCAGACATGGAAACAGAAAACAACAATGGACTGACTATAGGAGTAGAAATCAAACATATTCAACAATAGCTTGTTTTTCTCTCAGTTGCTTTGACTCAAAAATGATTTCAAAACACGGGTTTCACCCTCATGGTCATAATACTTGAAATGTTCAATGATTCACTGTATTCATCAAAAAAAAAGTATTTTCACAAAGTTCGTCCCAACTTTCATTTTCTATGTTTTCATTATATATCAGTCATGACTTGTGTTTTAGTTCCAGTTTTTAAAAAATAAGGTAAAAAAAAAAAAAAAAACATTTTAAGGAATCTCTTACAACTACATGATAATGTGAGACAAGCAATTTGTTCCCTGTTAAAATAAAGCCAGTTAAAATCCCTTTAACCCAATCATTTAAAAGCCTCATTAGCTTCAGGCAAATTAGCTCACTATAGACCTACTGTATATCCAACCTTCCCTTTATGCAAAGATTCTGGAGAAAGTAGTGGCTAGTCAGTTATGCGATGTTTCTGTGACGTTATGTGACATGATAACAGTTTATTTGAGGATTTTCAACAACTACAAGTGATTTACTTCTAGCCTGAGACAGTGGACTTCTCTCTAGGCTTGTCCTGTTAGATCTTAGTGCTGCATTTGACACGATTGACCATCACATCCTATTACATAGACTACAAAAATTACTTGGCATTATAGGAACTATAAGTTGGTTGAAATCATGTTTATCAGATCGATCTCAGTTTGTAGCCTACATGTTAAGGATAAGTCCTCTATGCACACCAAGGTTAGCCATGGACTTGTGTAAGGTTCTGTGCTTGGGCCGATTCTTTCCTCCTAATACATGCTTCCTCTAGATAATATTAGGAGGAACACTCCATAAATTTTCATTGTTATGACGCTACCTTCTTATACAAAGCAATGAAGCCTGACAACACCAATCCGTTATGTAAACTAGAAGCATGCCTCAAGGAAATCAGGACCTGCATGACTAGATATATTTGGTCCTACTCAGACAAGACTGAAGTTATTGTGCTTGTCCCTTAACTCCTCAGAGTGACTTATTGTAATGACATAACTGTTCTGTTTGATCAAGATATGTCCTTAAACACACACATTAAACACATTTCAAAGATAGCCTATTTTCGCCTTCATAATATCTCTAAAATCAAGCATATCCTGTCATAAAACAATGCACCTCTACGTTGGATTATTGTAATGCCCTTTTATCAGACTGCCCCAGTAAGTCTCTGAAGACTCTTCAGCTGGTCCAAAATGTGGACTAACTAGAACTAGAAAAAGAGATCACATCTCTATTGGCTTCCTGCACTGGCTTCCTTTATATATCCTATATATATATATTTATAATCCTTCTTCTCACTTACAAAGCTCTTAATGGCCAGGCACCAGCTTATCTTAGGGCGCGGTCACACTGGCAATCCATACCGTGCCATACTCAAGCACGGTTTGTCCCCTGCTGCACCAGTACCCCGCTGGCCGGCACCGTGTGACCGTGCCCTTAAAGAGCTAATAGTGTCGTATTACTCCTCTAGAAACATTACACTCCCAGAATACAGGCCTGCTCGTGGTACCTGTATCTAAATGTATCCATCACCACAAAGCATCACGTGTCTCATAGAACGCATTCATGTGTTGCATTCAGAGTTAATTAATTAATTAATTGATTTTAATCAATTGTTCAGTTCATATGAATTGTTGCTCACATACCCAAACATACAGGCATGTAACTGTAAAATGGTATTTATAAGACAAAAATATATCTTAATCTAATCTATAAAATGATAAAAAGAAAATAGGAAAGAAAACAAATGAGTGGAAAAGAATATACATCTTGTTTGTCTACTCAATTACGTTAAAACCCATTAACAATTGTTAGTTACTGCAGCCCGCAGTAACTAACAACTAGTTTGATGTGCATTTTGGCAACTTAACAAAAAAGCAAAAATAAATCTATTAATCTTAAATCTCTGCTATGCAATGTTCAATTATATCCAAATTTGTAAAACATGATACGGGGCCCGCCCTGAACACATCCATGTTTGACATTTTTGGATAAGTCACAGCGCCACCTGTTGACAACAGGAAGTTACTGCTTTTCAATTAGCACTAGTCATTGCTACACGATAGCTAATTTCCCCCTCAAAATTGGTGTGGACCATGCTAACACCTTGGCCATACAAGACTTTCAAGCTCAAACAGCCAACACTGTTGCCAGACGGATGCATCGTTTGCCATCAAACAGGAAGTAGCTTTTCACGGGCTTAACATAGTCATTCAGTCCCGAAACTTCATACATATAATCCTAGTAGTAAAGTCAAACATTTGATACCGTTTAAGTGAGTGGGCATGGCTTAATGTCGAACGAATTAGCAGAGAATATTGGAAGGGCCGTTTTGGCCGCAATTCAGGGTTTTCAAAGCACTACTTCTTCGGTGTCGGACACAGGATCTTCCACAGCGCCATCACAGCACTCGTTCGACATTTTCAAAATACTCTGTTAATGAATTAATGTTAAGTTAATAACTTTATTTGAAGTTTAAGTTAAGTTGTAAATTAAATAGGCCTACTAGTAGTAAGCATTTGCTGAAGTCCTGTTAGGTGCATTTCATTGTGCATACATTACTGTATCTGCCTTTACACTGAAGTTTTGTGTTTGTAAATTATTTTGGAAAAAAAGTGTTAATAAAGCACTTAAAACTTTAAGTATGACTCTTAATACTTCATTAAAACAACGTTTTAAATCATGATTCACCACAACAGGTGCCCCACCCCACCGTTGGGCCAGTGGTGGTCAGGCCCCTACTGAGTTGCACCCCGCTGTGGAGTGTGCTTTATTTTTCTGCTTGGAAGGAGGCAACTCTACCCTAAACACAAACAAAATTAAGGCAATGCTGTCATGTGGTTGTGACTAAAGAGGCTGATTACAGTAAACGCTCCTTGAGCCCAGGAATATCCTTGAAACATTTTTTTAGAGAAATTAAAACAGAAAAACTTAAAGCAGGTACTTTAAAATGACAAAACTAAGGAAGCTAAATAAAACTTTAAGCCTCTGAAAGAGAAATATTTTTTTAAACAACTGCGATTTTGCTCAATATTTATCACGAACGGCTGTTTTACTCCAAACAATTTTACTGTATGAACCTGGGCTTTGTGTGTAACAGCTGACCCCTTTAAGCATACAGAAAAACTAATCAGTATGTCCAGAGATTTAAATAATCAATAATATGCTGATGTGTCATATTCATAAATGCACCCAGCACACGCACTTAGACCACTCTACATGTGACTAATCAGTATGTCCAGAGATTTAAATAATCAATAATATGCTGATGTGTCATATTCATAAATGCACTCAGCACACGCACTTAGACCACTCTACATGTGACATCGAACAGCCTCCTCTGGAGACTCCTCTGGAGGCTGTTAGACGGAGATAGGATCATCCTATATGTAAGTGTTAAATTCTTATGTTTGAAAAGTGGGCTATTCAAATTAGAGATGCACATCACACAACATTAAGTCAAACACTTTATTCATTTGATGCAACACGTTTCAGGTTTTCAATTATCTCTTTTAGTGTAATATTAAAGGGAAGAATGAAGCCTGTTTGTGCAACCGACATTATCCAACAAAGATGCAGGTTTGTCTGTGCCAGTTGTGCTTGATAGTGAGGCTGAACCTATGAAAGAAGCAATTCGCTCCTCGTTCTTGGATCATTTCAGGCTGGGATGCAGCCAGCCTCCTCCAGTCCGAGAGATGCTTCTTTTAAGATCCCCAACAGGCTTTATTGATTGCGTTATTGTCTGACAGCTTTCTAAAAAAACGTAATGTATCGAATTTTGATTACGCTGTAGCCCAGAATTTATAAATTACACATTACAGATGTTTAAATTACTATTATCTGCAATATGTGGAAACAGCAAAAGATGCCAATGCAGCAGGACCCTTTGCAGCTGTGCAGCATGACAGTTCTGTCATGAACAGCTCTGCATACCAATATTCTCTGAATCTCATAGTGTTGCCTTTTTGAACTTGCCAGTACTACGACTTTTACACAAATCGAACTGCACGGCTTGCTGCTTAGCCAAATCCTGCTGCTCCTTCCGCCTCTCAACCGGAAGGTCGAGGGTTCGATCCCCAGCTGAGCAACATGTCCGATGTGTCCTTGGGCAAGACACTTAACCCTGCATTGCTCCCGCTGCTTCAGTGGCGGTGTATGAATGGATTTGTGATGTACTTACTCTCTGATGTACATCGCTTTGGATAAATGCATCTGCTAAGTGAATTGTAACATTGTGACATGAATGCAGCATTACTCTCAACTTCACTTTTCACATTGTACATTGAGCCCTTCTGTAAAAATGAGCGGACCAAAGAAAAGAGAAGTGGACAGTGAGTGCAGAGTGTTTAATAAGGAGTGGACAGCAAAATATTTTTTCACTGATATCCGATCAACGGCTGTAAGTCTGATATGCCAGGAAACTGTTGCAGTTTTTAAAGAATACAACATCAGCCATGACTTTGCAACGAAGCATGCTAACTATGCTAGCAACCAGTCAACGCAAGAACTAAACGGGCGGCTACTGCTGAGAGGCTGATGGCTAATTTACTGACTCAGCAAAACATTTTTCACCGACAAAATGCGATTCAAGAGTCCAGTACCAAGGCAAGTTTTTTTGCTGGCATTTAAATTAGCAAAGGCTTGCAAGCCTTTCTCAGAAGGTGAGATTTTGAAAGACTGCATGATAGAGACAGCAGGTCTCTTATGTTCGGAGAGCAAAGGCAAGTTTGAAAAAATCAGTTTATCACGAAGGACAGTGACTCGCTGTGTGGAACTGATTGATGAAGATATTGCCAGCGAGTTAAACAAAAAGGCACAGTCCTTTACGTAAATACTACACTGGATGAAAGTAACGACATAAAAGACACTGCTCAGCTCCTAAGTCCCTGAAAGAGGACTTATAAGACAGCGTGTCTGCTGTGATCGAGAGAATGAAGCTACCTTGGAGTAAACTTGCCAATGTCACCACGGATGGATCATCAAATTTAACTGGAAAACACGTCGGGCTGCTGAAAAGAATCCAGGATAAAGTGAAAGAGGAAAACCCTGACCAGGATGTTATTTTCCTTCACTGCATCATTCATCAGGAATGTAAGTCTGTATTGCAGCTCAATCATGTGGTGAATCCAGTAGTAAAACTTGTGAATTTTATACGAGCAAGGGGACTCCAGCACCGTCAGTTCATTGTGTTCCTGGAGGAAACAGATGCGGATCACCAGGACTTATTTTACCACTCTAGTGCACGACACACAAATGTGAGAGCCTTCAAAGCCAAGCTGACTTTATTCTCCAGACAAATTTCAAACAAATCTTTCACTCATTTTCCCACACTAGCCACGTGAAGAAGTATAGCAAATCACTGGACGACCTGCACAGAGAATTCTGCCGTTGGTTCTCTGATTTTGAAAAAATGGACAAGTCACTTCAGCTGGTGTCCTGTCCCCTGTCACACGACCCTGAAACAGCACCACACGACCTTCAACTGGAACTGATTGATCTTCAGTCTGACTCCAAATCACAAATGTCGAACACTTTTAGGGCTTTGTGTATTTTAGAGGGTCAAACTGAATTCAACACAGATAGTCAGGTTTTATTTTTTCTGTCCACACAAAGCATCAAGATATTCTTGACTTTTTTTTGTAAGTGTGTATCATTTGTTAAAATCTTTTTATTATCTTTTATTTTTATTTTAGCCTTGTCAAATGATAATTTATGTCACTGTTGGGACAGACAATAAAGTTGATTTATCTATCTAATCATATTCCGCTAAAAGTCTGGTGTCATTTCAATCCATAGTCGATTAATCAGGCTGAGTAATCAATCATTCTGTGTGAGTGTTGTCAGATATGAAAAGCACACGTCGAGCTGCTACACGGGGCTACACAAGCAGATCAGATCAGTGTGATGGCGTTAAATTAGAAAATTTTCCACAGTTTACTTCCTTTCTTCAATTCTAATTAACACAGTCAAATCTACTTGGTATGTGTTTTGGGGTATGCATGTCTGTGTCCATTTTAGGCCCCATTGTTTCCTAAGTGTGTAACATTGCACTCCCACAGTCCAACAACCCCAAAGGAATACTTTTCACAGAAAGCTTTTGCGACATGTCCATAGAATTCATCACATAACCGTGCATAGTGAAAGGAGAGTAGGGATGATTGCAGGACATTTTTTGTGTTTCATAATTATGTTGTACCTGATTACCTCTATTAAAATGAGTTTGGATTAACCTTGCAAACCATCCGTTATGCAAACACTTTTTTTTTTTGAGTGAAAAAAGCAATATAAGCCTTTTATCAATAATGAAAAGTGTAGTTGATTTAGGGCCTTATTTGACTTATCTGAGGCTGTAAGTAAACAGTGAAACACCATGGAGGTGAGGATTGCATTGAAGCAGATCCGAAAGGGGGATTCAACCAAGCATTGAGAACCGAAAAATATGGTCCATTAGAGGTTAGAAGGAGTTGAGAATTAATCAAATGTATTATTAATATTACACACAGGTCACACTTTAATCAAGGACCTTCCCCATACATGTGTCCTTCGGTATTATCCAGGTACGTGATGTTAATGGAAATGGAGACTTCCATTGAATATACTGTAATCATAATGTAACAACAAGGGATGGTCTACAAGCTGCCAACAGTCAGTCAATAACTCTAATTCTCAAAATGATAAATAGATATGTGAACCCGTATAAGAAAATCTATAGACTTGTAATTTGGCATAAAAGATATAACCACACACAATGCAAGAAATCCTTATAACTTCCTGAAAATATGTTGGTTAAGGAGTTTCACACAACATATCTTATCAAATATTTAGCAGGATTTCATCATGACATGAAATGAAGCGCTGTAATGATGACTGTTTTAAAAAGAATATATTATGAAGCATTCAATCTCCCTCTATTGGAGAGTTGGAATCCTTAAAAAAAGAATGCACACAATGTGGAAGTAGAAGATAGCATACATGAGACTACTGAAAGTTTTTATAGTTAGGTTTGTAGAAATGATGCATTCATTCCAGGATATACTTCTCTGTAAGAATAACATGATTACTTCATAATTAACTATTTGGTGATCGTCTGGATTACACAGTTGAGAATTAGCCTATAATAGCCTATAGGTGTTTCAAAAACTGGTGTGTTGGAAGTTAGTGTTTCTGGAAGCGAAGCTAGAGCACCATCTGCTGGATAATTGAGTATATGGCGACCTGAAAAATCTTCATCATGACAAAACACTTACAATCTAACAATTTCAATTTAGTCGAATGACTGTTAATAATGCTTTACTCTGTTATGTTTTGTTTTTCAGCATTTGTTATCACCAGAGTACATGTTATGACTGTTTCCTACATTTAACCTATGTCGTGAAGCATCACCACCTCGTGACTCAAAATCAATAATGCTACACAATGTGCTTTTTTTAATAACTGTCTTTCCACAAGTGAAAGTGGTCATAGTGTATATACATAGTATTAATCTAGTTCTATTATATTTTTTTCCCTTTATTTAATTAACTTGAATTATGTTTTTACTTTTTGCTATTTTTGCTAATTATATTCCTGTTTTTTGAGCTGTTGTAACACCAAAAGTTCCTCCAATGGGGGATCAATATAGTTTATCTGATCTGATCTTGTCTTTCACAGCTGTTTTTTTTCCTTTTGGTCCACTTTCGACATTGAGACATGAGATTTGGGCTAGAGATTTCTCTTCAGGCATATTTCCTCCATATTTCTAATAAATAAGGAACGTAAGAAGTACGTTGCAGGCTATAGGCAATAGTAGACCGACTCAAAATACATTGAGCTTAGGCCTAAATAGCCTACATTTTCTTTTAATCATATTTATTGATGCAAATGCGAAAACAACAACTTGTATTTTAAGGTAGACCTGCCTATTACAATCATGTTCAGCAATGACTACAACTTCTTCGCAGAGTTAATATTTTGTCTTGTCACAAAAAAAAAGGTAGGCTTCTTTAAAGAGGAGGGTCGAGCACAATGTGCCATTCTTATATCTTTACTGCTGGTTTATGTTTATAATAGTCTTTTTCGCCGGAGTGATGATATAAATTATCCTTTCACTTTGTCAGAAGCAAAATCAAAGATGAGCGAAGGCACCGAGGGAAGGGATTTTAAACGTAACAACAATACGTGAAGACGTACATGCGTCTGACGCATGTGCTATAAAGCCCTGTTTTCTGACGTCAGCGGCCTCTTCCCTGCCTGTTCCCTGCCATCGTGAGGTGGGCAGTGTAAAACTTCCTGTCTCTTTTCTCGACTGAGCGAATCCAAAACCATCCGTCAAAATGGTGAGTTTGTTTTGTTTTTCTGATCTGCCAATTTAAAGTCTGGCTCATGAACTATCATCAGCGTTAATCTTAATGTATTTCGTTTGGGCGTGATATAGATGTTAAGATAGGCACGCTAGCTGTACGGGTTGTGCTTTGATCAAAATGGCAGCCATTATGTCATCTGTACCAGTTGTCCTGACGAAGCCAAATAAATCGAGATTTTACCAAATTGTTGTGCTTTTTTCCCCCCACTTCAACGTCTCGTATGTATAAGACTAATACTGTGTCGGTGGAGTCTTTAAAGTCTGAAGTGGTTGTCGTCACATGAGAAAGGGCTGTGGCGCTGATGGCTAACCTATCAGCGGCGGCTTTTCTCTCGCAACATTAGCTAGGTTTAAATCACACTTTTCGCCGGTAAAGATGTACACTTTGCTTAAAAATTACACATGCGTTTATAGATCTGGCGGCAGTGGATAGGTGAACACCCAAAGATTCTGAGGTTGGCACCGGTCTTGAGAAGTAATCAGCCGGTTTTCCGCGCTACCGGCTTATCCGGTTACTTAGATATCATGCTAACGTTAGCATTTAGCATTATGTTAAAGTCCGTACACGTGGCCTGTTGGAGCCGACATGTTATGCCGGGTGTGAGGTAGACATCCATTAAAGGGGAAGACGTAGGCGTGTGTTAACAGACGTCAAATTATATAAGGCATGGTGGTTATTTACTCGATGTATTGTCACAGGAATGGATGTAAAAAGAAAAATGCGGATGTAGAATTAAATAAGGGATAAGTGCAACGTCACAGCTGTTACAATGGCGGATACTCAAGGCCCAGGGTGGAAGTCCATAACACTGTAGTGAATGTTGTGTCAGCAGTAGTGTGTAAATTAATCATTACACAACTTCGTATGCGTAATGTGCACATATTACACGTGAAATGTGCAATCACAACGTTAAAGGTGCCCAACAAGACGAGTATCAAACAATGTCCCATCAGCAAAACTGGTACCCAGCAAGTAAATTAAGCTTTTTGCATGCAGGCACAAGATGTTGTTTTTACTGATCTATTCTCCCTTTCATCCTTTTTCTTTTTTTTTTTTAGGTGAACTTCACCATAGACCAAATTCGTACCATCATGGACAAAAAGTCCAACATTCGTAACATGTCTGTGATTGCGCACGTTGACCATGGTAAGTCCACATTGACGGACTCGCTTGTGTCAAAGGCTGGCATCATTGCCGGTTCCCGTGCAGGAGAGACCCGCTTCACAGACACGCGTAAAGATGAACAGGAACGTTGCATCACCATCAAGTCTACGTAAGTATCTTATTTTTCCAACTCTTTTTGGAAATTGGTCTTATCTTATGGTGTGCCAGCTTGGTTATCGTCACTCGCTATGTATCAATTCAGAATTTTACAGCGCAAGTTCCCTGTGTGTTTTCGTTACGACAACCAGTTAATTGACAGTTTAATTTTTACATGCGTCATCTTACATTGTCTTTGAACTTATTCTTGTCTTGCAGCGCCATTTCCCTTTACTACGAGCTAAGTGAAAATGACATGGCCTTCATTAAGCAGACAAAGGATGGTCTGGGCTTCTTGATCAACCTGATTGACTCACCTGGGCACGTTGACTTCTCCTCTGAAGTGACTGCTGCCCTTCGTGTCACTGATGGAGCCCTGGTTGTTGTGGACTGTGTGTCTGGTAAGGGCACTTCTAAATATTCTGGTACACATTTTGAAATGAAAGGCTGAGGCTGCTATATATGTAAACTAATTGAGTTTACATCATTCATAATTGTACAGCAATTAATTTTAAAGTGCAGATCTGCAATAAAAACTTGTATCATTAATACTATTGTAACTACTGTACCGTTTCCCTTAGTTTGACGTTGTCACATTCTGTTAACTTGCCAGGTGTTTGCGTGCAAACTGAGACAGTGCTTCGTCAGGCCATTGGTGAGCGTATCAAGCCAGTCCTGATGATGAACAAGATGGACCGTGCCCTGCTTGAGTTGCAGCTGGAACCTGAAGACCTTTACCAGACCTTTCAGCGTATTGTTGAGTCAATCAATGTCATCATCTCTACTTACGGAGAGGACGAGAATGGACCCATGGGTCACATCATGGTAAGTATTTGTTTGAACCTTGCAACACTGTAGCCACATTATGCCTGGACTCATAGTACATATTATATTTGATGAGTGTTGCACCTCAGTCTGTGCAATACAAAAGGGAAGTACAGACAGCAGGTCTCTCTGAAGCTGATGTGTTTCTACTCTGTTCTGACTAGTCGCATGTGAGACTTTTTTTTCCCCATAGACACTTTTTTTAGCCATTGGATTATTCCCTTGCAAAATGATGTTCATTGTTTCATAAACGGCACATGGTTTTGCATGAAATCTGTGTGCTCACAGAGGTCTGGGTGTAGTCCTTTCTGTGCAGCATATCCACTCCTTCTCTTGTGCACTCTGTAATTTTATGAACAAGTAAAAACAGGGCAGAAATCAACTTTGGCAACTATAAATCTACCTTGGTGGCCTGCTCAAATGTCATCTGGGGTAAACACTGCCTTGACCTACATCAGATCTGATTTTCATTTTATTAATAATAGGTTTTTAGACAAAAGTTGAATATGCCACACCCAGTCTCTTGACAAAACACCCATGCTTATAAAAACACCATCTTGCATATCAGCTGCAATGATGTTTCAAAGCAATCTTCAGAAATATTAAAATGTGACTTAAACAGACTCCTTCACTCGCTGGATACCTGTGGCGGGTGTGTCTTTGTCTCCGGCCCAATTCCTCCGCTCATCCAAGGTGCCGGTTGTTTTAGCCGCATCCTAAGCCTCCAGACATGGGTGCAGTCTACCTGCTCAGTCCATAATACTGCTTTCATTGATAATTTTAACCTCTTGAAATCACCCCTCCTTTTATGGGAGAGGTGGTATCCATCCTAGCAGATTGGGTGCAAGTACCTTGACACACAATGTTTTTTGCAGTCTGGAATTTGTTACCTAGACCAAATTCCAGTTTTGTAAATGCATTTTCTGAACTTTCATCTTTCGTTGTTTTACACTTTGACAAAGATTTCATTGCAGGTGATTTTAATATCCATATTGATGATCCTTCTAATAGTTTTGCAACAGAGTTTAAAAAAAAATCAGTGTTTTAACCTAGTACAGCATGTATCTGAGCTAACTCACAAGAGACTCATTAGACTTAGTTTTTTCACCTATGTCAACTTAAACACTGTGTTCCATACTGCCCTGAAACAACTCTGCAGTACTAAACATTCCCACATCCTAAATAAACATAATGCCTCTAAATTTTTTACACACTTTTACCCTCGGCCTACTCAAGCAAACTCCATCTGTATTATTTGACTGAGTTGACTACTTCTCCAACCTAATCACTAATAACCACAATAATCCAAGATTTTTATTAAATGTATAATTTAACAACTTCAACTGCAGCATACTCTGATGATAATCCTGTTCTGAACTGCTCAGCCATTTTCAGTTCATTTTGCTTCCGGGGCTCAAAGATACTGTGGGTACTTATCATGTCTCTTAAATTGCATCCACACTTGCGTCTTAGTCCCGGCCCCCAGAGATGCAAGAAGAGACGCAAGGAAACGAAGCAGTGGAACTGTTTTAAAAGGCATTAGATGTCCTTTCCTCTGTAGGGACATCACCTGATCGTCGCTCAGCTTTAACAGCTGTTTATGTTTGCACAAATACGCTGTGTTAATTATGATAAAATACACAGTAACAGTGTTTAAGTCTGTGTACTTTACCTGATAATAAGCACCTGCGCATGAAGAACAACCTGGCCTGTTGGTGTCTTTTTCTGTTATTAAATCCTGCTGATGTTAAGTTTCACTGAAGTCCAATCCGCTGCAGCTTCCATCAATGAGTGATATTCGAGACAGGGCGAGTCTGTCAGTAGAAAGACATCTTGGAAGGCTGGTCTCATGTTTCCTCGATCATTGCTCCTCCAAGTTATTTCCTCGCTCCTCAGTGCCTAAATAAGTGACTTGAGACATCCTTCAACATGGGGACATGGAACAACTTCCAGTTCAAGTGAAATTAAAAATATGATGCATGAGAAGTACCCTGTGTCTCGTACCACCTCACTCCTGAAAGAGGTTTTTTTATATATGCTCCAGTTTCTTAAAACTTGTTGAGCTGTTCTTTCACTTCTGGTTATGTTCCCAATTACTTTGAACAAGTAAGCATCCAGCCCTTACTAAAAAAGCCTAACCTTGATCAATTCCTTCCACAGAATTACAGAACAATTTCCAAACTGCCGTTCATATCAAAAAGTTCCAGTCAGGGTTTGTCAAACAACACAGTACCAAAACTGCTCTTATCAGGGTTAAAAATGACTTACTGATGAGTGCTGATAATGGGCATGTTCTGTTTTATTGCTGTTGGGCCTAAGAGCAGCATTTGGCACTGAAGTCATCTGACATGAGCTCTTTGAATAGTTTAATGGTGTGTATTTGTTCATGTCCTTATGGGCTGTTTTTAACTCTCTTAGGTTGATCCAGTCATTGGTACCATTGGCTTTGGCTCTGGACTCCACGGATGGGCTTTCACCCTCAAGCAGTTTGCTGAGATGTACGCAGCCAAGTTTGCTGCCAAGGGCAACGCCCAGTTGACACCTGACGAGCACTGCAAGAAGGTGGAAGACATGATGAAGAAACTGTGGGGTGATAGGTGAGTCTCAAACAGAACTTTAATCACATGGCCAACATGTGTAGAAATGTGATGCACCCCTCTGATAGCTAGAGACACAGAAACACAAATGTATTTCCTTAAAATAGTCTGTTTCAATGCAGCAGCTTTTGACCATTTCATTGGTATTTCCAGGGGTGCAAACTTGTTGTCATTCTGTGAAATTTGCTGTTTTGGATCCCAAATAGGTCATATGTGTGATTCATTTAGATCTGCAATAAAAATATTTGGAGGGGAGTCTATGACTCAGAGCAAGGCCCCTGCAAACGTCGATTTGTTTCATACTGATTGCGGTCTGAAGAAAGGACCCTCCCTTCGCGGAGCTTTCTCGCACCGACCGCGATTGTGCAATATCGCCACGCCGACTGCAAGAAGCATGAAACCTGATTCAATGAGTCGCAATGTACAGCACATGGCTAATTTGCGTAACGTTTATTTTTCCATGAAAACACTGTGGGAAGATTTGAAGTCTGGCTAGCAAGCCAGCCTTTCTGTGATACGTACTGTCTGATCATATTTACTGTTTGCTAGCCATAGGTAAAGTTGTTGAGAGAAATGCGTGCTAGCTGAAAATCAGCAGGAACAAAACATAAGGTTAATATATTGATAATGTTACATATTTAATGATGGACGATATGCTCTCAGACTCTTGTATAGTGACTGCCCTTCCCATCACACCTTAGTGGAACATGGTAAGCCCAGTTCTGCAAATTCACCCCATTTATAAAAAAGGGACTCATGGTTGGGAGTATGGGTTTTACATGTTTCACTGAAGCTTTATCAAAAAGTCAGAACAGAATATAGACAAGCAATTGTGTTTTATTATTGTTTGCACTGCTTCTTTAGTTGGTCTGAATGCTAAAATTGTCTGTAAATTAACATTTCAAAGCTGATATTAAAATAAAATAAATAAAATCCTCCCAGGGGAGCATGCCCCTGGACCCGCCTAGGGGGTTTGGATCCATGTCACCTTTTTCATCCCTGATGAGTTTGCACCCCTGTATTTCTTTCCACCCTTGCTTTTTCCCTTGGGACAAATGAATATATCTCTCCTTCAGATACTTCGATGCCGCCAATGGAAAGTTCCTTAAGAATCCTAACGGAGCTGATGGCACCAAACACCCTCGCACCTTTGTTGCTCTTATCCTGGACCCCATCTTCAAGGTGAAAAGATAAAAATCCAGTCATTTAAATTACATTTCAAAAGGTTTTAAAAATTACAGCAAAATGAACACCATTTTTTTCTGCCTGCAAGTGATGAGTTAAACATTCTTCACTTTGACCTGATTAACCAGTGATGATAAACTTCAACCTGAGCAGGACACAAACAGTGGTACACTCTTGCACCCTTGTATTGGCCATGTTTTATTCAAATCTACTAATTCATGATTTTTTTTCCCCCTTTTTAGGTTTTCGATGCAATCATGAACTTTAAGAAAGAAGAGACTGCAAAGTTGATCCAGAAGTTGGAGATCAAGTTGGATGCTGAAGACAGGGACAAGGAGGGTAAACCACTCCTGAAGGCTGTTATGCGTCGCTGGCTCCCTGCTGGTGAGGCCCTCCTTCAGATGATCACTATCCATCTGCCCTCACCTGTCACTGCTCAGAAGTATCGTTGTGAGCTGCTCTATGAAGGACCTGGAGATGACGAGGCTGCCATGGGTATGAAGCAGATCTAGCCTAATTTTGTTTATGTACAGAATTATTTTGTTAATCCAGCATTTCAGTTTTGCTCAGTGAGACCTGAAATCTGGGTGTGGCTTGAATTGGACCCAAACTAATGAGTTTTTTATTTTTTTAAATATATATCTACAGCAATCAAGAACTGTGACCCCAAGGGCCCCCTGATGATGTACATCTCAAAAATGGTCCCCACCACTGACAAGGGTCGCTTTTATGCATTTGGCCGTGTGTTCGCTGGCTGTGTCTCCACTGGCCTGAAGGTGCGCATTATGGGACCAAACTTTGTTCCTGGAAAGAAGGAAGACCTCTACGTTAAACCAATTCAGAGGTGAGGTTAGAATCTTTGCTGGTGGTCTTTAAGTTGGCAATTACGATAAGAGTGTGATGGGTTTTGAGAGGCAATTCAGGCCTAATCGGGTATTGGACATGCCTAAATGTCTTTCATTTCTAAATGCATGCATTGCTCTTTACAGGACCATTTTGATGATGGGACGTTATGTTGAGCCCATTGAAGATGTGCCTTGTGGTAACATCGTCGGTCTGGTTGGAGTGGACCAGTACCTGGTGAAGACTGGAACGATCACAACCTATGAGCAGGCACACAACATGAGAGTGATGAAGTTCAGTGTGAGCCCTGTGGTAAGAGTTGCTGTAGAGGCCAAAAACCCTGCTGACCTGCCCAAGCTGGTGGAGGGTCTGAAGCGTCTGTCCAAGTCTGATCCTATGGTGCAATGTATCATTGAGGAGTCTGGAGAACATATTGTTGCTGGTGCTGGAGAGCTGCATCTGGAGATCTGTTTGAAAGATCTGGAGGAGGATCATGCTTGTATTCCACTCAAGGTAATTATAAACAAAATTGATCTTTTTAAAATTCACTTTTGAGCTTAACTTGTGGTCTACAAAAAATTATGGGTTTTTTTTAGTTGTTGAAATTGCCAAAGATGACCATTTCACCTTTGAAACTTGCTTACATTTTAGAAATCTGATCCAGTGGTGTCCTACAGAGAGACCGTCTCTGCAGAATCAAGTGTCATGTGCCTGTCCAAGTCACCGAACAAGCACAACCGTCTGTTCATGAGGGCCCGTCCCTGCGAAGATGGTCTGGCAGAAGACATTGAGAAGGGAGATGTTAGCGCCCGACAGGAGATGAAGGCTCGTGCCCGCTACCTTGCTGACAAGTTTGAGTGGGATGTCGGTGAGGCCAGAAAGATCTGGTGCTTCGGACCTGATGGAACTGGCCCCAACCTGTTGGTGGATGTAACCAAGGGAGTGCAGTACCTGAATGAGATCAAGGATAGTGTTGTGGCTGGATTCCAGTGGGCTGTCAAGGAGGTAAAGAGACCACCAAATTTTGTCATTTTGTTTCATTTCTCCTTTGGGTTAGATGATATACATGTCTAAAATTGCTGTCTCAATTTCTTCTTTCAGGGTGTCCTCTGTGAAGAAAACATGCGTGCCATTCGCTTTGACATCCATGATGTTACCCTGCACACGGATGCTATTCACCGTGGTGGTGGTCAGATTATTCCAACAGCTCGCAGAGTTCTGTACGCATGTGAGCTCACTGCAGAGCCAAGAATGATGGAGCCAGTCTAC
Organism: Labrus bergylta; assembly: GCF_963930695.1. Classification (NCBI taxonomy): domain Eukaryota; kingdom Metazoa; phylum Chordata; class Actinopteri; order Labriformes; family Labridae; genus Labrus; species Labrus bergylta. The sequence continues at coordinate 19,117,586 of NC_089200.1, forward strand.
TTGGTGGAGATCCAGGTCAGCACCAATAGAGATCTCTGTTATTTTGTTTCTTCACCACCTGATGTTTTAAGTCAATTTGTACATGTATTGATAACTATTTATACCTGACTATTCAGTCATTTTTATAAATTTGAGTGTTGTCTTTAACGCTCTTTAACTTTGCAGTGTCCCGAAGGCGCAATCGGTGGAATCTACGGTGTGTTGAATAGGAGGCGTGGTCACGTGTTTGAGGAGTCCCAAGTTGTGGGAACACCCATGTATGTTACCAAGGCCTACCTGCCTGTCATGGAGTCATTCGGTAAGTCCCCTTAATATTAAAAGACGTCTTCTGAGCAGAGCAGCCAAAATGTTTGTTCTTGAACCTGTGATTCTGTTAAATTATCTAACCCTATTTATGTTCAATAACAATCTGTCCAAATATGGAGTCAAAGTCAATTTATTGTTGCACTTTGTCTTGGTTTGCGGTGCTTAACATGAGCTAGAATCAAACATTAAGCAACCCAAAATCCTTCAGATAGTATGTTGCAAACTTATTCTGACGCATTAATGCCACACAGAACAAATAGTGATTGTTAATGAAGGTAGTTATGTACTTGGTATAAAAGTAATTGTTTATACCTGTATTGGAGACTTAGATTTTTATTCTTAGCTAACACATCATTGTGGAGAAAGTAAGGCAGTTATAGCAGTATTTTTATTAACATTCACATACTTGGGTGTGGTACAGACCCAGATAGTACTGGGGGTCTGTAGTGGGGACCTTGTTTATTTTTTACTTCATTTTTACACACAATTTCATGGACTATCGGCATGATATTTACCCTTATTTTGCTCTGTCCATTTTCAGGTTTCACAGCTGACCTTCGTTCAAACACCGGTGGCCAGGCCTTCCCACAGTGTGTGTTTGACCATTGGCAGATCCTCCAGGGAGACCCCATGGACCCTGCATCCAAACCTGGCATTGTTGTCACAGACGCACGCAAACGTAAGGGTCTGAAGGAAGGTGTCCCAGCGCTGGACAACTACCTGGACAAATTGTAAACGCCTGGACCCACTTGGCTCCTGCCTGATTCCTGTTTTCATGAAATTTGAGTCTATATTGTGGGACCGGACTGTACAGTACACCGTGAGCACTAATGTTTGCCAAAAGAATTGACAATAATTCATAAACAACCACAAAAATTGTAAACAATAAAATAAAATAAAAACTTGACTGGTCCTTGCTGATTTAATTCTTGTGGGGTGATCATTTGGATGCTGTCAGATGTGGTTGAAACTTAAAAATGTGACAAGTTTACTTTGTGGCTATACTAGTTTACTATTTGACTTTATTTGTGTCTTAACCTTTCTTCACCTAAGCAAATAAAGATAGCATTACTGTGCTTATGCCAGGTTCCCACTTGTCCTAGAAAACAGTTGCACAATTTTCCAGTCATGGAAAATTAGAGAAAAGCTAAATCTTGTGCTATTAAAACCTACTCTTCATTTCACGTCGGAGTTACCAAAAGCCTATGACATGGTCATCTGTAAGGGCTCAATTATGTTAAGGATAACAAAAGGTTTGTTTATAAACTTCTTGGCACTTCCTTTTTTTTCTTTTCTTTTTTTTTTTTTTTTTTTTCAAAAAACCAAACAAGCTCTAAAAGACAAATACCCAGACAATGTCAATTAACCAAACACCCAAGAACAAAAACCAGCATAAGGACCTAGTCAACCAAAAACCCAACAGTGTGAAAACATACCAGGAGGAACAGATGACAGCGACTGAAACAGTTGCATGAAAAGGTTTTGAGAGCAACAATACACCATATTAACAGTAAAAGCGATCAAAGGGGTACACTAAAAATTTAATTAAAGCAATGCTAAATGGTGTCAAAGTAGATAAAAGCATTAAAGAGAAAGTATAGAGGAGAGCACTTAATACTGAAATTAAAAGATAATGTAGTAGGAGTTTTAATAGGCTACACGCTGTAAAGTCTAACCACACAGTAGCACCGCAGGCTGGATGACACTCGGGTAATAACTAGTCTCCAAAATGTCCAATGTTAAAATACCAGTCACTTCTGGCTTCTTGCTGTAGTTTGTATTGGGGTATAGATCAAATGCTTGAAATACAAGTGTAGCAAACTTCACTCTAACTATAGATTCTAAGTTTCATAGTGGGAAGTTTTGCTTCTGTTTATATTGATCATGTTGACATATTGTTGATGCAGAATTGCAATGAAAGGATTAAGTTCAAGGCTGTGGAATAGGACTGTGTAATATCATAAAAACGTTTTCATTGTCAAATGTTCTTTATTTTCTCTTCTATATATTCTGTATTGCATAAAGAATAAGAATCACAGTCAATAAGTGTTAGCAGAGAAAGGGAAGCAGGCAGGTCAAACTGAACTCAACAAGAAACATTTATTTGAATGTTAAATGTATTTTTTGTTTTTAATACTGGCCACTTGGCTGGATAGGTATCTGTAATGAGTTTTTTAAGGAAAATAGTTGTCATTATCACTTTTTTTTAGTAAGGCTACTTTTGTTGGCTCTTTATTTTTCACATTGTCTAGTTTTACTTTTTTTGAGAAATAAGAAAATGTTTATAATAAATGCAAACCTTTATTTTATTAAGTAGCTGTATTATTTAAATGCTATACACCTTCAGATGTATTTGCATTATTCATAGTAAGAGTTAAAGGTTATAGCCATAGACTACACATCCTTTGAATCAGATTTCCACAGAAAGGAACACTGGTGTATGGGCTCGATGTGTTTCTGTCACAACGGCTAAATTGTCACTGAAAATGTCCTGAAAGAGGATCTCTAGAAAAGAGTGGGAACCCTGTTATGGTGGGTGCATCAATTTGCATACTTGGTTGCAGATATTGAGTTTCAGTAAAGATGTAGATGTAAAAACCAGGGATAATCACTTGGGTCTAACAGGTATGTGTATAAATCTGAAGTCTGTTAGGTCTTTGAAGCACAGCTGTTGAAGCAACTTCAACAAGCTCTGTCTATACATGATGCCTGAGTTTTATTTCATACTAAATATGTGTGTATTTTGAATTAAGTGTAATTCAGATAGATCTACTTAAGTTTATATTTACTTCAAAGTAATAGTGCCTTTTTCCTGTGTCTTCAGTTTTCTTTCCCATGGACCACAAACAGATTTTTAGGGAAACTCAAACATCGTCCATCAGTTTTTTACTTGCGTCCTTAAAGCTTATGAGATAATCTATCCACCTGACAGTTGTGGCATATTAAGATGCTGATCACAGCTATTTATCACACAGGTGTGCCTGTTAGGCTGAACAATAAAAGGTCACTCTAATGTGCAGTTTGCAAACCCTTACCAGCTCAGGAGCTCCCCCTGTGGGCAGGCCCCTCACTCTGACGTGTGTCCTTAGGTTCTTTGTGTGTACTTGTCTATTTTGGGCCTGTGTGTGTGAGTAACATGTCCTTCAATAACAATGTAAACTTGAATTACCCCTTGGGGATTCAAATACACATTTAATTCAATTTAAATATAGCTCTCCCTCTCTGACTTGCTCTTTCTCTCTCACACACAAAAAGCTATGTCCTCAGGAGTTAAGAATCTTGCCTAAGACACTTTGCCATTCACCTTTTCCTTTCCATTATCCCTGCTTCCCCTTTTGTTTTTCTGTTATACTCCTCCTCTGCTCCTGCTTTTCATCATTCTGCAAATGCTTATCCTCGTGTTGATCTTCACCATCTACCTGAGAGTGATCTGCTGAGATCCATAAACCTGATTGGGTTCAGTTTTGGTTGCTGGGATAGCCAGATTTTGAAGAAGATGCCGAGCTCCTTGTAAGTAGTCTGCAATTTGGATTGTGACTGAGAGCTCACTGGCTTCCCATCCACCTCAGAATTCAACACAAAATCTACCTTTTCACTCATCAGTGCATCCACGGCAACGCCCCTGTCTACCTCTAGGAAATCAGAAATCTCTGCTCTGGCATCAACTCCATTCACCCAGGAGAAGTTCTATGCAATGGGGGATTGGGACTTCTAATCTGCGGTTCCCCACCTTTGTAATATGCTTTCCGACCACCTAAGGGCACAACAGTTAATTTAATCTTAAAAAAATAAAACAATTTACAAACATTCCTCTTTAAAGAGCTTTCCCTTGATACAGTGGACTTTGCCATGGCACACCGACACTCCATGACTCTTTCATAACGCTGTTGTTCCTTAACTGTTAAATTGTTTGCTTTTAACAGTTTCAATGCTTATTTTAAATTATTTTCGTTGGACCTGTTTTTTTCTTAAAATTTTTATGCTCATGTTTTTACATTTGTAGCACTTTTTTTTTTTACATACACCAGATTTGGACTTTTCTTTGCTCTTTACAGAACCTGCTTTTATGAAAATAAGTAATTTATTGATTCCAGTTCCACAATTTCCCCTCAGTTGTAAGTCTTGCTGATCTGACTCCCCTGTTCATATCTCCTTGCTCTAATTTCATGCTCAGTTCTGCACGTATCTGCCCGTACTGTACCCTGCCTTGCCCTTATGGCAAAAATTGCTACACTGTCATCTCCCAGATTGTCCTGGTCTGTTTCAACATCTTGCCTGTCTTCGGCTCATTTTGGAAACTTCATGCTCAGTGATATTTTTCTCTGTTTTTCTCAGTGTGATAACCTATTCATTCAACAATTCAGTTCAAACTACTTTATTAATCCCTCTTGGGGCAATTGGTTTGGGGATTAATAAACATAGGTGGTTTGGTTTTGCAGTCAATAAAACAATAGCCTACATAAAGAAGGAATTTGCATTGTGAGATTTTCCGAGATTCATAAAAAGTTATAACTAACTTAAGGACAGTCAGTCATAAAAGTGACTTCTGGTAGGGGTCATACGCTTCGCTGAAACGACAGACATTTAGAAAAACGCTGCACATTCAAAAGCAAACGCAAACTATCGAAACAAATGCAAACACACAAACGCCCTGCGAAAAAGGCAAAACAACTGCATAAACATCAAACCCGCTGCAAGTACGGAAGGATGGTGTGAAGGGCGGGTTCTTTCCATCTAACCAATCAGCCATCTCCTTACTAACCAATCAGAGGAGCGCCAGGGATCTCTTCCTGTTTGACCGACAGATACACAATTTATCGGGTGAGTTAGAAGACGATTATCTTAAATAAGTAAAAAACTGTAATTAACTCCAATTTACTATCCGTTATTGTGTGCGATTAAATTATATACTGGTGTATGTTTTTGTTCTCATAAATAGCGAGTCGTTTTGAATGACCTTTTTGTTAATATATTGGCGTTTTGCGTACAGTTAGCTGCACTGACCTGCTAGCAGTCAGGTTAGCTTAAAAAGCTGCATCTGCAAAGGGAAAATAATGCTGAAATGTAACATCGGTCCTAATTGTATTGACATTTCTAGAGAAGTGCACGGACGCAGATTATGGGAGGCATCAAACAAGAGCAGAGTGAAGCATCACAGCAGCCCAAAGCTTCACACTCGATGGATCCACCACAAGAAGAGGTGAGTATTTATAATTTACATCTGACCAGGAGCCACACGATTTGTGCTTTCAGTGTCCTTTCTCCTCGTTAGTGTGGAAAACAAGGCTTTACTGCTTTGCATTCAAGGTTTACTGAAACACGATGTTCACCAATTTCCTATCTGATAAATTATTTAAGAGCATTTAATGTCTTTGTAACAGTTCAGTTAAAAGATAAAGATAAGATAAAGATAAACTTTATTGATCCCCCGTGGGGGAAATTTGTGCATTATAGCAGCTCCAGAAAACAGGGGACAGGAATGTACTTATAAAAAATAAAAATAGAAGTTAAAAACAGATCAAACATATTTACATCATTTAAATAAAAAAATACAATAATGTAAAAAAAAAATACAATAATGTAAATGTAAAATTACACATTAACTTGTTCTTAAAAAAAAAAAAAAAAAAACCTCAAACTCTTAAAAACTCAATCTATAACATGGTCATAAAGAGAGTTTATTTGGCTATACATAAAATAAGATAATCCAGTGTTACGGCAGCAAAGAGCTAAGATTGCAGACAAAAAGTGAACACAGTACAATTTAAATAAAAAATAAAAATTAAGAATGTACAAAAAAATAGATACTAAAAAATAGATTTACAAAATAAAAAATAGATCAGCTATTTGACAGAAGTGTAGTTTGTAATATTCAGTGTAACACAGACAGATAGATCAGTCAGTTAATTTACTGATTAACATAATTAAATGCAAACATTTTTGTCAGTATTTTATTTTGTATGACGAATAAGCCCCCTGAAACATTTACTGCCTTCTTTTATATTCTGAATATTCAAGATTATTGTGCTTTTTTTTGTGTGTGATGGTAAATTAACTATATTTTGGTTTCGAAAGACAATCAAAGGTCACTATTTTCTACTTGACATCTAACTTACCAACAATTAAAAGAGAAAAAATGGTCAGCATGTAATTGATGTTAGAGTTGTGTACTGAGTGATGAGTTGTTTGCAGATGAATGATTAACTCTTGTTTTCAAATATGTGACCGCCCCTCTCTCTTTCAGCCAAAGAAGAGAGGCTGGCCAAAAGGAAAGAAAAGGAAGAAGGTGCTACCAAATGGTCCCAAGGCACCAGTTACAGGATATGTCCGCTTCCTGAATGAACGACGAGAACATATGCGGGCCCGATACCCAGACTTACCTTTCCCAGAAATCACCAAGAGACTTGGAGCAGAGTGGACACGATTGGCCTTGAATGACAAACAGGTACGGATGCTGTATGTGTTGTTTGCAATAGTTTATTTAGTACGTTTTCATGCACTGTGTATTTAATTATGTTTTAATCTAGACCATTTTGAAATAATTACACGGAAAGAAGTTGAAGACGTTAAATGCTGTTGTCTTTAATTTGTATTTTAAAATGTTTTTTGAGAAGATAATTAACTAAAGGGATTTTAATTATGTGTGCCAGCAATCTTTCTTATCATAAAACAGTAGTACATCACAAATCAAACTAAACCATGTTGGGAAAAAAAAAATGTTTCCTTCAATTTAATGGCACTACATTAATAAACTTGCAGCGCTATCTGGACGAGGCAGAGCGGGAGAAGATGCAGTATGCTCAGGAACTAAAGGAATACCAGCAGACTGAGGCCTATCAGATTACCAGTGCTAAAATACAAGACAAGAGGATCAAGAAAGGTGACAACTGAACTTATATATGTCATGCTTTTACGCATGTGTTTTTTTAATGACCACAACATCAACTGGGCAAACAGCAAGATGCTTCGCATTGAAATTCTAATACTCTGTGCCTTGCAAGGTGTAATATGCTTATATAATTTTCTCTTTCAGAAGATTCTCCGTCTGTTTTTATCAGAACAAGTTCAGAGTCGGCTCTATCAAAGGTACATGACACATCTGTATTTTTCATATGCTTAATCCTACAATGTATTTTCCAAACTGCTACATTGTGTAACGCTGATGATAACTTTTAGGGTTCTGACCTCACAAGATTTGACATCCCTATCTTCACAGAGGAGTTTCTCGATCAGAACAAAGGTAACATAGAAACTGAAAACAAACAACAATAGTATATATCAAAAATACAGTTTAACATGGCTGAAGAGATAAGTTAACATAATAAAGCTTTATTACTTTTATTGCTGATCGGATACTTTAACCAAACTTGTAACAACAGTTCTGTGATATTTTTTCAGCTCGAGAGGCTGAGTTGCGAAGGCTTCGTAAGGCCAACATTGAGTTTGAAGAGCAGAATGCAGTGCTTCAGCGACACATTAAGGACATGTACAATGCTAAAGAGCGTCTGGAAGCTGAACTGGGGCTGGACGAAAAGCGAACCCAGTCTCTTCATCAACACCTGCTGGCCATTAAACACACATTGGTCAACAGTCTTTCTTCAGTTCCTCTGCCAGGTCAGCAGTCATTTGGCTTTATTTATGGCCCTTTCAAAACTAACTTGGTTTGGGAGTTTCAGAAGGTTCAGTTTGATCCAAACCAAACTAACAGGAGTGAAGCCTCCTTTGAACTATGACTAGACAAATTAACTAAAGGGAAGAGGTGGTTCCTGATTCAGTTGGTCAATGGTTTGGTATTTTTGTATTTTATGGGATAGTTCCAACTTTTGACCTACCACAGAAAGCTCTGGCAGAGTATTGTTTGAACTGGAAATAGCAGGAAAAGGTAATAAAGGAAATAGCTGTGATAGAAAATGGGAGAGGAGGAGACAGAATAATAATCTGACAATTGGTCCAAAAGCTAAGATTCAGTTGTGGTAAAAAAAAAAGAAGACAATTAAAACACTTGAAAACATGCAGTAGCAGACGTACTGCAGACTAAAAAAAACTAAATTGATAGCATGGAGAGAAGCTGCACCCATAGGTGCACTGGTATGTCCCGTATGATGGGATATTTAAAATTTAAAAGCCTTTTTTTCTTTTTCCAAATGTGCATGCACATTCCAAATATGAACCCTTGAAAGATGTAAAGCGGTTGGTTTAGGAATGCTACTTGGAATTATAGGGTGGAGAGTGCCATGGTTGGAGCTGTGTGCTAGCTGTGAGTCACAGGTTTCATGACAGTAAAGTTGTTGAATAGAGGATGTGCTAAGTTAGACTCACTGTTTGGTGATTTGTGTCCATTTGAGCAGTTCCAAGGGTTTTCAAAGATGAGAAGATGCCACCGCTATGTTGGCTCACGTGTTAAACATTTTATACACAGTATATATCTGGTCTAGTGACTGTATATGACAGCACTCAAGATTGTTTCTGTTCTGGGAGAGTAACTACATTGATGTTGATTGAAACATCAAAAGTTATTGTATGAAAAAGGCTTTTTGTTGAAAAACAAATACCTTGGTTTGGGCTTTCAGGTGACAAAAAGCCTTTGGTCAGGTTAGCAATGCAAGAGACAAAACAAGAAATGAATCACCACTTGAGTGCTTTATTTAAGTGATGTTAAGAGGCTGTGTGGATAAAATTGTTCTACCTCTTTTCTGAACAGGCACAGGTGAGACAGCATCTGTTGGGAACTTGGACTCATACCTGAGTCGTCTCAGTGGAGTCCTGGAGGGAAACCCTCACAAGCATCGTGCCCTGCTCACACAGCTTTGTGATGTCCTCTCTCATTTGGACAGGTAACTAAAACACCAAGACTCAACCCTGTAGTGTTCATAGGATGATACAAATAGTTTTGTTGCTTTGATATAGTCAGCTGACTCGACATGTTTCTTCTTTTGGATTCTAATCCCACTGTCAACTTCTACTTCCACTCAGATTACTTTCATTTATGTTATTAGCGTCACAGCAAGGAGTAATGAAGTACAGCTGACAGGTCAAACTGATGGGGAAATCACCACTTTATTTCATTTAAAAAAATCAATATTTGGGGTTTAGCATATTGATAACTGGATAACACAAGTGGGGTCAACAATTTGTTGCCGTTTCAATATTTTGTCCTACACCTACTGTACAGTAAGATATAGCAAGGTAATATGCATAGATGTCAGCGCAGACAACTTGGGCCCATCATCATCGTTGTTATTGGGCTTTACTGCAACAATCCATTTGTGACATTTCTAGCATTTTAATGTTCTTTCTTTTCTAACTTGATGCTTTCATTTATTGACAGTGAGAAGTTATGAGGACACTCCAGCTAGAGATCCATTCATTCTTGCATCTTAAGGACACAACAGGCTCAGTAGTATTTAATAAAGTTAATACCCTTTGTAGCATCTGGATATCTCAAAGAAAGTAAAGGCAAGGGTAAAAAACTGAAAATACGATACACTTTATCTACATGCCTTTTTTTATGAGTATATGTATTCATGCTGAGTTGTTGTGAATGTAAATCTGTGTGGTAGTGTTGAGGTTTTTTACAGTTCAGGATGTAATTCTATCTTCTTTACTGCTTTAATAAGTGAATTTATTGTGACCTTTACCCTAGTATGTAGAATTAGGTGATGCTTACAGGCCATTGACCTCTCGAACAAGACAAGCCTGTAAATAATGTTTTACAATAAATGCCAGTTGGAATTTGATGGGTGGGTAAAGTGTATGTAGTGTTATTTAGATTACATAAAAATGAAAATGGTGTCAGAATATTATATATTTGTCAAGTATATTTGTATTTTCTGAAATGTTCATTAAACCTAACTGACAATTTTCATAAACAAGGTGAACGAGTGCACTTTTTAATTCTTCTTCATAGCCATATACCTTTAGTAGTATCTGGCAAAACATGCTTAAGTGTTTGGAGAACCGACCCTCGGAAGAGAATTCAGCGATGTTAGGGATTTCGTAGTCCAGCAGGGGGAGCTGCTGGGCAACACAGGAATAAGGCTTGACATTTGGGACCCGGTTTGAAGAGTAAGGCCTTAGTTGTAAATAGGCAACATAGTTTAACACAACTGAGCCTTTCTGTAATTATACTCAAGATATACAACAAGAATTTATGAGAAATTAGTAGTTTATCGCTTTACTTCTTCACTGTCTTCTGTTTCCAGTCAAGTATCAGTTCGACTATATCATCACACCAGTCGTATCGCATGTTTTCAGTGTTTGTCAGTATTACTGTCATTTAACTGACGGAACAAAAATGACCTAATCCCAATCAGTCAAAAGAAGGGCTGGACAAATACTGAACACATCGATTATGGTACAATGTTTCAACAAATACCTTCATGATTGTGAAATCAAAGTTAAAGAAAAAAAAATAACAAAATTGAGATTTCATGTTTGAAGTATGGAGGGAAAGCTAATAAATAATCGTGTTTTGCCAACACCCCCCACCCTCCATACTCTCACCACCGCTCTGACGTCACTGCCAGGAGCTGTCCACGCAGCGGTGGTGCTGAGGCTGATCAAGATGGCTGTGTGCTGGGGAGCGGAGAGCTGAAAGAGAAGAAGGTAGAAGAACCTCAGTTTGGAGCGGACTAGTGAACAAGGGAAAGAGAAGACACGACGCCGGCGGTCACTGTCGGGGTGTACATTTTATTTCTGAACAGCGTAACGCTCGCTGCCAGGCCCTGATTCTTCTAGGGGCGGCTGGCTTCTCCATCTCCAGCCCAGAGATTCACTTCCCGGCTGGATCGTGAACTGATAAGCTAAAATACGGAAGCTGGTTAAGAAGCTGGACCCGGTACTACAGGCGCTTATAAGAAATGTCATTGTTGTGTGTTGGAGGTAAGAAAAATAACTAACATGAATGTCTTGTCACGACTTGTTCATTTTCTCTAAGCGTTGTAGTGAGCAGCTTGAATTGCTTCAAATCTCGTGTTCATGGATTCTGGGGGAATTTACCTATATATATATATATATATATATATATATATATATATATATATATACACATATACATATATAATATATAATGAAGGAATAGCTGAGCTAAAAGTGTCATTTTGCAACTCCGATTTATAAGCCTAATAGCCCACTTTGCATCATGTTATCGTCCTTCATATTTATAATCTATTTGACACTCACTATCCCAGAATAATTTCCTGCTTGTTGCCTTGGGTGAAAATACGATTTTATTAAACAAAATGTAAAATATGGCTCTGCCACTGGCCTGCCGGATCGATTTATGGAGTATATGGAGTGTATGCATTGTGGCTGCCGCTGTCAAACATAGTAAAACAAGAAGATGTAATGCCTTCCCGGTGTTTCCCTGTGTAGCAGAAGTGGGGGTTGTTTTATGTCAAAAGCATTTTGATGACATATCATCTTTAGTGCTGCCATTTCATCTCAGTTTTCATGCGTAATTGCGCGTGAGAAAAAGGCGTGTGCAGTAGTTTCTTGACTGTAAGATTAAATGAGCCACGTGATCGGTTGCAGCATGTCTTGAATAATATTTCTGCTTTTGATTGAGCTATGTTGACAACCACTACCTGTTCAGATTGGGGTTTCACAGTATCAGCAGGCCAGACCTTAGAATATTGAACTGTAATATGACTTCTAGTTAAATATCATGTCCGGTTCTAGATTCTGTCTTTGGTGCTAACAAACAGAAATGGAAACCACAAAAGGATCTCATCGAGTTTTTTACATTAACTGGTTTATTACTGAATGTCAAGCCATATATTCACAATTATAATGGAACATTTACTGGCAGTTCAGTGTAGGCCAAGATGTTAAGTTAGTTTTGATGGGTTTTTTGGGGGGTTTTGATATCTTTTTTGGGGCAGCTGTGGCTCAGTTGGTATAGTCATCACCTCTCAACCAGAAGGTCGAGGGTTCAATCCCTTTGCTGGGCAAATGTCCAATGTGTCCTTGGGCAAGACACTTAACCCCAAGTTGCTCTCACTGCTTAGTGGTGGCATATGAATGGGATTAGTTACTTCCGATGGATGATACTACAAAGCAATCACTACCATCAGTGTGTGAATGGGTGGGTGTGACCTGTGGTGTAAAAGCAGAAGACTAGAAAAGCACTATATAAACTCAGGTCCATTTACCATCTACCATTTGATTGTTAAGGTTTGACATTGTTCGAAGCTAAAGATGGAAGATCTTCATCTATTAATAATAAGTCAGTCTTCTCCCAAAATATATGCGTTATATTGCATCGGATAACTGACACAGAGTAATCTTGGAGGATAGATTAAGCAAAAGTCTACAGAGTGAAATACTATTATCCTGGGGATCTTCTATATCTTCCTCTTACTGGCCATTGCCACATCACACCAGTAAACATAAAGTTAACACGATGTAAAGAATACAAATCATTTCGTTCATTTTCATTTTAGGAATCACTCTTTAGGGTTTTAAAGGGTTAAAAATGCTCCCCTCTTTAGAGTCTTTTTTTTTAAAGATTAATTTTTGGGCTTTTATGGCATTTCCAGTGCTTAGATAATCTGTTAATATGACATCTGATTGATTAGCAAAAATGATATTTCTTCAAACGTCTTCTACAGAGAGTTTGGAGATTGCCTGCAGTGTTCACAAAGAGACTGCTGTATTGTTGACAGCAGTGCTGCTTGAGCTGATTGCACAGATGTCAGGATTGAGATTCAGGATCGTTGGCAATCCCTTTATGTCCTGAAGCTTTGTTGGCATAGCAACCCCACTGGTATTTTAGCTCTCTGCTGGCATTTTTTGAATAGATTCTACACACTAAGTTATAGGCCTTCAGCTAGTTTATATTGATGCTTTCAAATGCTGGCTGTAAGAAAAAGAAGGAAAAGTTCACCTTGAGCCGCATTATAGCATGTGTTTGCTGATAAACCTTGCATGTGATCATGGGTCATAGATGATCATGGATGTGTGTTCACTCTACTGCCATGTCATATGATGTTAGATATACATTTGACATAATACCCGGCGTCACATGCTGAATAAGCACATCAGATCGGATAAACACCCTTTTCTGTCTCCCCCTGAAGCTACTCGCAATTCAGGCTTTTTAACTTCATAACAGACAGAGCCACCATAGACATCATTAAGAGTCACCTTCAGTCATTGAGGCATCCAAACATAAATGTTTGTCTATTTACAGAAATAAACAGATCATTAGGGAAGATATTTTTGAAAAGAAGTCAGGGAGTCCAACTTTAGAATTGAATATAATGAAGCAGCAAGCCGTCCTTGGCTAGTTCAGTATCTGATTAGCATTTCAAACACACTGCTGCCTTACTGTAATCTTGCCATGAGAAAATGGGAGTGTTAGATTTTTTTTGTCGCAAACTTCTGTTCGGTTTTATGGGGAAATATTCACAAGTCAGGTAGATAATACAGCATTCATACTCTGTGGTTTATAACTCAATTGATTCCACTTTGGAGTCAATACCAAATACTGTATGCAGACTGTACGCTTGTACTGTATTAATATTTTACAGCTTTATGTCAAGATTCACAGAGTTTCATTAGTCTGAAATAAAGGAGAATCCTGACATCAGTGTCTCCTATTGCATATTTCAATAGCAGGCATTCTCTCATCCTTTATTGTTGATATATTCTGAAAGCTGAACTGTTTGTGTGTGACTGAGTACAAAAGGACTTGCTGTTATGACCTTTTATCGTCACAATCTTTCGATTTTTCTTGCCTGCAGTCTCTGTCAGCAGGTTTGTATTGTTGTTCCCGGTGTGGGTGTAATTTTTCTAAAGAGACGGCTCTTTGAGAGCTTTAGTTGCAAAACCATAAGCATATAAAAAGCTCCTTTTTGCTCCTGATAAACACAGCTCAACTCAATGTTTTTGTCGAATTTCCCCTGCAAACTACGAAAGTCTGTAATTGCTGTATTTGGGTCTGAAGAAAGAAATGTTGATGCACTGCTTTTTCCCCCCAACTACTCCCCTTTATTCCTTGCCATAACTGCAGAAATGTTGGTTTAGTCTTATGCCTGTGAGCTCCCCACACACACACCCCTTTCTCGCACCCCCACCCCCCTGTCACACTGAAGTGGTTATTTTTAGTGTTGGGGATGCAGCTCGCTCAGCCCACATCCGGCAGCACAGAGAGATTAATGGAGCACGAGAGAAAGAGATAGAAAGGGAGCACACGTGCATCCTCGCCACATGGCAGGGGGAGCTTGTCAGAGCGAGTCATTGACTGAGAGGGAGAGAGAGGACCAATATCTGACTGATGGTTTGTATTTGAGGGAGAGACAGTTTTCTCAAGAGTGCAGCGTAGGTACATCTGTCATGTAGTGTTTACTTTAAACAAATACAAAAAAACTGATCTGAATGCGAACCTCTTTTTCAAATGTATGTTAACTGCTCTAAAGGAAAAGAACCTTCCCCGCCCCGTAGTGTATCTGCTTTCAGCAGCAAAAAATATCAGGAAGGGGATTTTATTTTGAAGATTGTTAAGACACACACTCACTTCAGCACCTTCCCATGAATCAGACTGATAATTAGTGATAAGCAATACTGGGTTTGTTGGGTTGATGCTATTTTTGGAAGCCAAGTTGTCCTCAATGATTATTACGGTTGCTCTGCTGTCACTAACTAAGAAAAATAACTCAGGCTGTGTTTCTTTGTCAGCATCATTTTTTAATGTCTGGCTTCTCTGGGTTGAATAACAGGGAGTGTTTATTTATTTAGCTTTTTCTATTTTTGAGTCGGACTGTAGGTCATGCATTATAAAGCAATTCATCCTGTAGCAAAACACACATGCACAAGGAGTGTTAAAGGGCTCGTAGTCAGCAAGCAATTAGATTGTTGTTTAATGGATTCTTCTTTGTCGTTGTTGAAAAGTAACATTAGAGAAAAGAGGCAATCAGCAGGGATTTAAAACACAGCTCTGAATATTAAAACTTTGCTGCTGAACATAGGGATGCTGGGTATCGGTGGGGTGCCGGATTGAATGAATAATGAATAAGCGTTTGACGTCACTGTGGTTTTTAAAAAGTCAGTCTGGTTCTCCAGAGGTGGCTGCGTAGAGGAGCCTGAGGTAGCGTCTTAACCGAGCTTCATTCACATCAGAACAAACTGCAGCACTTATCTCTCTTTTATCCACCTACCCCTTTTATCTAACAGTGCAGGACCACACACGTACATACACCATTAAGAGATGACAAGACATGTGGCTACTCTCCTGCCTGACATCACCTTTTTACATACTGGCCCTGTGGTGCTGTGACTCACAGATTCAAACAATTCCTACTGAAGCGATGTAGTTGTTCATTTTGAGATGGAGGCATTCTGCCCCAAGAATCCTTGACCATGTGGATCAGAAACAATGCAAGGCTTGTGTCACTCACCAGCCAATCATACCTTCATGCATATGAGCCTCAGGCAGATACCTGCATGGATACAGAGAAGAGCCTTTGCGGATTAACTTAATGTAAACTTTGCATGAAAATATGCAATGTTTGAAAACATCATGTTAGCACGTACATGGTATATTTTACTACTTCTTCAGTATCAGAATCAGAACGACCTTGTCGTTCCACATTGTATGATGAAATTTGCTGTGCTTCTTCAGAAATGTTATAACTTTTGCACATTAAATGTTATGCACCCTGCATATATAAGTAATCTAATAACATTATGCCACCATAAATGACTCAATACTAGATTAATTTCTTCATTGAATATTAGACTTTTTTGTCATTGTCGTTCTTATTTGTTTCTTTAATTTGTTTTCAGTGAAGAAAGCCAAGCTTGATGGACCCCAAGGTAAGTTGTGACTCCCTGAGTAATCCTTTTGTTACTTGTTTTTAATTTATTTATTGATTCTCAAACAATTGCTCAACCAATGTTTTTCTTTTTCTTTTTTTAACAGAGAAATTTAACACATACGTGACCCTGAAGGTGCAGAATGTTAAGAGCACAACCATTGCTGTGCGCGGCAGTCAGCCGTGCTGGGAGCAGGACTTCATGTTGTGAGTGTTTCTTGACACCTCTGTCATCTTCTGCCACCTTTTATCTCAACATGGCTTTCCCCCCATTAGCTAAATCTTCCTCTGCACATCTTCAAGTACAGTGTTGCTTAATTGGGGGAAAGTCTCTGCTGCATAATTTTTACTCATGACTCCTTACAACCAGTTCCCAACCCTCTTCTTGTCTTCTTCAAATCCTAAATTTCCTCTTACTGTCCTCTCATTCATAGAGCATGATGAGCTTTTCCTCTTTTCACCTTACCTTGGAGCAGCGAAGTTATGCTTGTTGCTTTTCCATACAAATTAAAATACCAGGTTGGCAAAGCACTGCTCCCTGGCACAGTCCAGTTAAAGGTGGTAGAGAAATGCTCAAAGGCAACCGAACAACTACAGGCAGATCAAGAAAATTGTCATTATTTATAATTTAAAGAAGAACATTTTGGTAACACAGTTGCAGAGTTGACAAACTATGGACCTAAATGTTAGAATGATGGTCAAAAGCTTTGTATTAAATCATGTGTTGCATTTAAATATTTTGCTCATTTGTAAATTGGTATTAGGTCTTAACAATTTGGTGAATACCAAAAGTCAAGATAGTTCTAAGCTTACACAACACTTTTCATTTAAAGTTTCCACATTGATTCGAATGTATGATTTAAGACTTTTCTGACACAACAAAGTCAGGAAACCAACTCTCAATCTCAACACAGAGAAATCAAAGAATCCGAGGAGCAGACAAATATCAGCAATTTAGGAGACAGATTTGTGGATTTGTTTTACTGTGCATTTTGAGTTCAAGGCTCTATCTGTGGAGGAATCTGCAGAATTGTGTTTTATGCTATCTTTCCCCTTAACTTTGGGTTCGCTCACAATGTGGCTTTATTTTTTGAACAAATGTATTTACTCTCAAAGGTTGGAACTTCATAGTGTTTAGTATTACAATTTAAAGAGATTTCATTAGTGTTTTTTCGACTATGGACGCTAATTAAGTTTTACCCATTACCAAAAAAATAGGGTTTATACTCTAGTGTCAATATCCGATGGCAACATGCAAGTCTATATTTATTAAGGAATAGCTACAGATAATAAATGAATGAATATTGTTAATCGTCAAGAATAGAGATGTCACTTCAGGGGGTCAATTCTAAGTACACAGATGTTGTGCACTACAGGGCTGCAGGTTCAGCTGTGACATTTAGGCTTCGTCAAAGGGTTTATTTTTGCCCACTTACCCCTGCTTCCTCTGTGTCTCTCTGTCTCTCTCTCCCTTTGAAGAGTGAGGGGATGACATAACACCTGGGCTGTCTGAGCAGTCAGTAGGGAGGATTTCTCCAGGCTCCATTACACTTAATGATACCACAAATCTGTGTGTACACCAAAAAAAACACAAACAAAACAGATACAAAGAATTGTTTTTTTTCCATCCTGCTGAATTTATCCTTGGTTGTACAATAGCCATATATTTCATCTGAAAAGTATTACATTGCATCTTCTCCGTCTCTTTACATCCCTCACTTTCTCTATCTCTTGCCCCTTTCCTCTCCTTACCTTGAAACATGAGCCATTCATCCATTCTCAAAAGCACTTCCTCTGCTCCTAAGGAAACAGATGATGTAGTTTCATATCAAAGTTGTTTCTATTTTTAGCATTTGATTCACTTAAGACAGCCTGAAGTCTTGAGTAGAAGCACTGTTGAACAATGGGAGATAGAGAGCTGATAATGTGGAGGATCACTTTACAAATCCTCTTCCAGACCTCAGCTGTATGGACAGTAGACGTATACGTAGAGTTCACTTTTGTTTGTCATGCAAAAATAAAGATAGTGTCTGCTGCAGACCTATCAGTACGCTCTCTTATATCCTGCCAGCAGCCTGGTTGACAATCACCTGCTCTCTCCATCTTCATGCTAAATGACTCATTTCCCTCAGCAGATTGAATCACAGTGCATATCCATCACCAGATTTGACGGAATAGGCTGTATATCTGTTGAAAACCCTCTCCACACTGAGATGTCTGTATGCAAGCCTGTCTCTCAACACAACTCATTTACATGCTTTATTTTTTGCAATCTATCTCCTCTGCCTTTTTCCTCACTCACTCTTCTTTTCCTTAATCCCCCTCCTCCTCCTTTCTGCTGAGCAGTGAAATAAACCGCCTGGATTTGGGCTTAACGGTTGAGGTGTGGAATAAAGGGCTGATCTGGGACACCATGGTGGGCACCTTATGGATCCCCCTGCACAGCATACGGCAGTCCAACGAGGTACACTCTCTCCCTCTTCCTGACTCAGAGCATTGACATGCTAAATTCACTGTACACGTACATGTATACTGATCCTCCAGGCAGCATGATAAATGAATGTAATTCTTTGCATAACCAACACAGATAGTGTAGCTTAAATTACGCCATAATGTGAGGCCTATAGATGGCTTTAAGCTTTTTGAATCTTGATCATTTTAATTGCCTTATTGTTAGAAACATATAATATTTTGAAATGACTGCGTAAAGTAGTATTTTATCTGTTTAACTTTGCATATGAGGTCTAAGTTTGTGGTTAGCACACGAGTGGGTAGCGTTGATTGCCAATAAGCGCTGCAGATTTAGTTTCGGATTTCATAAGAATATCTATCGGTTTGAAGCTACAACAAGGAGGTGAAAAGCTCAGTCAAAAGTATAAAAGCAGGGAGGAACTAGACAGGATCTCTAAGTTTCCCAAATTGTGCCCCACAGGCCAGCAGTGAAGTTAAATTATTGATTAATTGGCAGCCACTGATGATGTTTTCTTCTGTACCATTAGCTGTGCACGTTAAGTGTAGAGAGCATTACTGCTGAAAACCAAACCATGAGTAACCTGCTGAATGAATATAACTTCAGTAACCTTGTGTTTTTATGTTTTTTGGCAATATAAAATATGCCTCCATACAGCTTTCTGATGCAGTCAATTGGAGCATATTTATCATGCAGTGAGTATCATTGCAGTAATATTTATCTGCCTGTTGTCCTCCTCTTTCTTCTCCAGGAGGGTCCAGGCCAGTGGCTGACTCTGGATTCCAATGCCATCATGGCAGAGAATGAGATCTGTGGAACCAAAGACCCGACCTTTCACCGGCTGCTGCTCGACACCCGCTTTGAACTGCCACTAGGTCTGGCTTTTTATCCTTGTTCTATTTATGTTACCGTTTTATCTATGCAAAACAACACACAATGGTTTCTTTTACACAAGTTAAATAGATATGTAAATATAAAACAACTACTATCTGAGACACTGTTAATATTATAACCACTACTTTACATAAAGTACTAAACCTACCTACAGAGCTGTTACTTCAGATTAAACGTTTATTCTTGAGCTTGAGAAAATAAGATTTAGCAAACGTATCCCACCAAAAGAGTCATTACCTGTCTTTGAGGATTCTCTCCTGTCAGGTCAGACTCCCTCAGCTTTGTCCAATTGTCAACATGTTCAATTTCCTTCATCTCAGCACATCAAAGATATCTTGTCCATGTTGACTTTATTGTTCTGTTGAATGTCATAATCAGCATTGAAAATCTTTCTATAGGGTGATAGAATTGAATGGTAAAAAAAATGGCCACTTTCCCTTACGTTGACCTTTTCCCATTACTACTCTTTATTTAAGGATATCCTAAGCCTTTGCCATGTCGTTTAAAAGGTGAATGTGATTGCTCTGTGTCTTTATTCCAGTAGGAAATATGAAGGGGGAAATGTTTATGATGTCAAATATATAATGATCGCAGTCGAGTCAAATGCTGAGTTTTATGTTTGCTTGCTGTAGATATTCCAGAAGAAGAAGCCAGATACTGGGCCAAAAAACTTGAACAACTTAACGCCATGAGAGATCAAGATGTAAGAATTTAATTCTCTGCTATCTCCCTTTCTCTGCACCATCTGTCATCTAAAGTCTCTCATCGATTTTTTCTTCCACTATGTTATTTTCTTTAATATCCCCTTTCCTTCCCACCACTTTCTTTATCTTCCATTGTCTCTCTAATTATACTCCATGGCTGCCAATAACAGCAGAACTGCCGGAAGTCAATTTTCATCAGAGATAAGATGGACTTTATTTCCTAAGAAGTCTGTTGTTGTTTTTCTCCCTCAGTATGCCTATCAAGAAGAACAGGAGCGACCCCTCCATGCACCGTCCACACAGTGTTGTGAGTGTTAAAAGCCTCATCTGCATCCACCTCCTCCCTGCTGGGTCCTTTATATGTCTCCTCTGTCCTTCCTCCTCTCTCTCTCCTCCAGCTTACCTCACAATTCTGAGAATGGGGCTAAAGAGGAAGTAGAAGGAGGAGGCCTATAGATAAGGAGAGGCTGGAAGGAGGGAGGTTGTGTGCGTGGAGGAGCTGATGAGAGAAATCAATCATGTTAGCCTGCCTGAACACTTGAGTGACTTCTAGTTGCTAGCTGTGTTGAATGTGATCTGACAAAAGCTGGGCTGTCAGACACACACCACCCTGTTTGTCTGTCTGTCTGTCTGTCTGTCTGAGAGATGAGAGAGCAGGTGGATTGCTGTGTACCAATCAGTAGACAGGCGGTTGGTTTGATAGCATGCTGGGTGTGTATGTAACATCTGTGTGTTTTCTCATGTTAGTTAAGTAGAGGCTTTAAGCTGCATCGGCACAATCACCGTTGATCCAAGCTTCTCTAAGACCTTGTGCCTTTCTTTACTTACAAACATATACATACACACTAACTCACTTATATCCTCCCTCCTATGCTCACATATGTACATCTAATTATTTCTCAGGGTGTAAATCTTTGCACATTTGTTTACTTGGCTCCGTGGGCTGCTGATGTGTTTAATTTGTTTCCCAAACCTCATTTGGTTTCCCATCCCTTTATCTTCTGACAGGTAATTGGAGCTTGTGGGGAGATCAGCAAAGTGAGTTTCTTTCATGCATTTCTGCTAATGACGTTGTGTAATTCTGTATTTATTGTCCATGTCTCACTTAATGTAATGACCGTTAGCTGCCATGAAAATATTTTTTCCTTAGTAAGTACTCTCTGAATTTGCCTTCAGCTTGTACTTATTTTCCATTGATAGAAATAAAGCTAAACTGTGAGGATTAAGTTAAGATATGGTACCAAATAAAATAATTTCAGATAATAGTAGATCTAAATGATGTTACAAACATCAAAGTAGCCTTAAGTTTAATATATTACTATATGAGCAACAGCTTCACATAAAATCTTAAATTAGTGCCTCAACTTGTCAAGCCCACCAACTCCTTCATGAAAAATCAATCGATCAGATTTATTTAATAAAAAATTGTGCAGTTTGGACATCAGAAAGTTAAAAACATTTGACTGATTGAAGGAACGGAAGAACATAAACAATGTTTAAAAACCAATTCAAAGACTTTTTGACACCATTTTCTTCCAGGCACACATTTGCGACCCACTGAAAACAGCTCCAAGACCTACTTTTAGGTCCCAACCCACCAGTTGAGAACCAGTGCCTTAGATGCCACAATACTTTTTCTTTTCCCTATAGGTCATGAGTCTCAGGCTACACAGAGTCTCATGTTGTTGCTGGTTGATGGTGAGGCAATAAAACATGGATTTATTAGAAAAATATCTACTTTTTGAATTTAAACTTTAGTAAGGAAACTTGAATTGCACATAAAAAAAGTAAGTTGACTTTGTAGTAAAGAGGCAAATACAGAAATTATAACAATCAATGACTATCTGCTTTCTGTAAAAGAAACTAAATCTAAATGGAATGATTTAAAGTGTAGGGTGAGATCAAGATCATGCTACCATTTAGAACGAGATGAAAACGAGTCCTTTTCTATTTCCTTTTTTCAATCTGCCCCCTTTATGTAAACTTTATGTAAATGTTGCATTTTTTCAGTCTTTCACACCAGGTGTTAGATTCATTGTGATTAATCCAATCATTATAATGTCAAAACATGGAAAACCTCAGATTTATTTTCCATAGAAAAATTGCATATAAGGTTCATCATTCTCTCCTGGCTCTGCCTTCTCACTTTGTCTCTTCTTCCCACTTTGTTTGTGGGAACAGACGAGGACCCTGACAGCGCTGTGGACGACAGGGACAGCGACTACCGCAGCGAGACCAGTAACAGCATCCCACCTCCTTTTTACACCACCTCCCAGCCTAACGCTTCCATGCACCAGTATCCCATGAGGCAACAGCAATACAGAGACTCGTACAGCGACGACATTCAAGACTTGGACTACGACCACAGAGCTATGAGGTAACAATTACCCTACAGACACTACAGCTGAGACTAAGTATTTTCATTTTTATACAGTTACCTTGGCAAGTTATCAAAAACAGGGAGAATGGTCAAGAAGGTCAAAAAACACGAAAGAGCAAAACGGTTTGCTATTAAATATGTAATATTAGACTTTCCACTATAACTTTAACTGTAGCATCTATAAGAGACAGCTCAGGCCCTGGGCTCTTGTTTTGTTTCACTGTTTTGTTCATGGTAACATGCTGACCCACTGTGCTCTCCCCCTCTAGAGAATAACGTGGCCTCAGTGTATACAAGCGTGCTTGGCCACACAGTTCTTGTATACAGGTCATATATGAAGTGGGCCTTTTGTGGTTACCTTTGTATGTGTGTGAGTATGCATATGTGAATGCGTGTGTGTGTGCCTGCATCTGTGTGAGCATCACAAACCCCATGTGATCTCCCTTTTGTCAAGTTGTTGTGCAGAATATAAAAATGGATTTCTGGACATCATAGCATTAATGTATTTAAAAAGTGTTGGCCAGGTTTTCAAAGGTCGGCAGAAGATGAAAAGTAAATAAGGCATTGCTCACAAAAGCTCAAACAGAAAGTCTGACTTGTGGTAAGATTCAACAGATAAAATGAAACTAAGAAGTGTTCATCTTCAGGGGTCTTTGTGCAGACACCCAAAGGATAGGTTTGTAATTATTATAATCTTCCTTTAAAGCAGTGTCAGATGTTTGTATGAACACAATGAAAAAAACACTTACCACCTGTAATCATTCCTCCTGTTCATCATTTATAAGTATTTGGGGAATATCAAAACACACATGGCGCAAAGTCCTCTCTGTGTGTTTCCTAAGTTTTGTTCCTTTGTTGAATTCAGGCAAGGCAACATCTTTCTCTCACATGCCCTTGTCACTGTTTAAGGTCACGCTTCAAAAATCAAGTTTGAGTTGGGAAATGTCTACTACCCAATCTGACTCATGTAGATGTCTGTTTATGAAACATAAAAACTAATCAGATCTTTGGATTTTGTTTGCAATCACCCAGATATTAAGAGCAATATGAATTTATAATTTCTCCCTAGTTTGAATAGAAGGAATGATCACAGCATGCAAAACCTGCTCAAATGTTCATATGAACTCATGACTATCGTCTTAAGATGAAAAAACCTAGAAAAATTGAGTATGTATCTCAAAGCCATTCAGTGCAGAGGTTTAATTTGGTTAGAGCTTTTACTTTGAAAGATTTGCACTGAGCTCTACTGATGCTCCTCTCCCACCTCTCCCCTCCTCCCTACCTTCCTTCCCTGCTCCTCTTACCAGACGCTATGATAGTTTAGACTCGGCCACCAACGGGCGAAGTGATATCGACTCAGGCTCAGGGTCGAGCCGGCGCACCAGCCGTCAGTATTCTCTAGACAGTAGGCACTCACTGTCCGATAGGTGGGTCTCTGTACCTCCTCTCCAACTCCTCCTGCTCTTCCTTCTCCTGCTCCGGCCTGTGACTCCGTCTCGCTGTGACGTCAGTGGTGGACTTGTCCTGTCCTCCTCGCTCGCTGTGCTTGCATGCATGCGCTCTTACCCTATCTCTTTAAATGTATATTCTATATTTTCTATAGAAAAACTACTGGTCCTGCATCTATACTTACTGTGTTCCTGCTGAAGATTCAATTTTTTTTTTCAAAAGTGATGTATCATACTCATCCTCACAGTTTTTAAACAGCAACTTTCTGGGCAGTTTTGTGCTTATGTGTGTTCAAGAGACTAAGCAGATGTGAGCATGCATGGGCTGTTTTGTACAAATCAGAGACAGGAAGGTTAATTGTTGGTTGGAGTTAGTGGAGGAGTCTGTGCGGCTCTGTGTGTTTGTGTGAATCTGTTGTCATGCCAGCCTATTATTACAGCCTCATCCTACGTCTGAGACCTTTAGAAGAGCCCTGTTTTGTTCTAGGTGTCACATACTTGATAATTATAGACATTTAATTCCCACTTGTGAGACAGCCGGACGACCTCAGCCAAATAATAGGGCCCTGGCAGGGAGGCCCAGACCAGAGTTCTTCATTTCCATCTTAATTCCACCATGTTTGTTCATTATTTGCCGGGAAAGAGCAGACCTGCTGTGTATCTGGACTGAAGCATTATGCAAGCATTTGTCGATGTCTGTGTCAGTCGTTCTGTTGGAGCAGAGCGAGATTGTTCGATAGATGATGAGTAGAAAACAACTGGAGAGCTGTGAGTGAATGTTTATGTGTCCAGATTCAGCCATACTTGAGAATTCCCTCTGGCTCACTGCCCAAAGCCTTAAAAGATTTCCCCCTTTTACTGCTCCTGCACCATGCATTTTGAACTAACATGACCGCCATAATTAAAGACAAAAAGAATAACGTGTAAATCTGTGAGTGTGTGCGTTTATGAGACAATGTATACCCATGTGTCTTTAATCTCTCTCTAAGTCATGGTCTGTCTCAATGTCTAATAGCCTCATTCATCATCAGGAGTAAGGGTTGTTTATGTTTTGCCAAACTAATCAAATACCCTCGACCACTCCAGGTTCACTCTCTCTTTCATTTGAATATGTCTATTGATATCTTCCTGTGTGGGAGTTTTCTATAATAGTTTGTGTGTGAACTGGTATCAAAAGTAACCTTTTTTACATTTCTAAAAAGGTGATTGCAGTCATGTAGATGCATCACTAGGCTAAACCTACCTTCCCTTTTCCCATAGTTAGCTGTCTCCCTCCCCAGCCCCGACACAAGTTCCTTTAATGTCACCATGCAACCATAAACCTAATTGTTTAAGTGTGGGTTCTTCTTTAGGTTACTGTAAAACCTTTGTGCCTCTCTAACTGGTGCCTGTATCCCCCCCCCCCACCTCCGTTCAGCCCCACAGACAGTCGTTACGCCTCATCGGGCGAATTGAGTCGAGGAAGCTCTCAGCTCAGCGAGGAGTTTGTTCCAGAGGATGGAGGAAGTTTGCGAGGGTCAGAGTTCTATGATGAAAACGACTCCTACCACTCCTGCCATTCCTCCGTCAGCTACGGCAAAGAAGACTCACCAGGCTGGGAGGGCGAAGATCCCCAAGGCGTCTACAGCGATGATGGAGGCTACCTCAAAGATGGAGGGGAGGAGGGGGCGCTGTATGCCGAAGAGGAAGGTGACATGTACAGGGAGGAAGGAGACTACAACTACGAAGATGAGGAGGAAATGCCTTATGAGGAAGATGAGGATATGTATCAACTTGACGGCGCGCTAAGTGAAGACCAAGAGCCGCCCTACACCCCCACTCCAACAAGCACTGCCCCCACCCTGATGCCCACCCCTGATGGCCTGTCCTCCACCAGACCACCGCTGGAGAAACAGGCATCGTTACATCAGAAGTCCGCCCAGGACCAGCTCCTGCCCCCCAGCACAGCTCCCGGTCTACCTCCAGTCACACAGGAGGACAAGCTGCCCCCTTTCATCTCAGAATCCACCATGCCTCCATTTGCACCCACTGAGCCTGCTCTGTCAGCCACCGCTACATTCACCCCGGACACCAAACCACACATTCCAGCTCCGGATACCGAGCTCCTGGAGCCCGAGCTCGAGTCTGAGGTGCCACTGGAGGAACTCACACCCCCTGAACAGCCACCAGTGGAGCAAGAGAGTGTCCCTCCGGCTCTCGAAGAGAAAACAGAGCCACCTGCTCCAAGGTAAACACTGTCAATACATAGTCAGCTTCAGGAAGGGGAAAAAAAGCTCTGTTGACACAACATGTACTGTAGGTTCATTTGCAACATTTTGTACACAGATGTTAATCTGGCAGTTGATTCAAGTGACACAAAGAGTACACAGTAGCACAAAGCAGAACACAAGAACACAGACTGGGGAGTAAGGGATACGTTTAAAAAAAGTCTTGTACAGATTAACCAGCGCCTATCTAAAGATTAAGAATGCTTTATTACATTTTTTAAATCATTTCTTATCATCATTTGATCTTTCTTTTCTCTAATCCACCTATCTGTAAATAGGTTGCAAATACTTTGAGACTAGCTTTATGAAGGACAGGTATCTCGTAGTCGATGTATCCATCAAAGGGCAACCCACGATATTTGGCATTTCAAGTACACAAAGTTATATGACTTGCATTCGACACATTTGTAGAAAAAAAAACCTTTTAAAATTCAAGCATCAGAGAAGATAAACTGAGTTTCAGTCTTTAGTAAGGGTAAAGCCCCACAAAGTGATAACATTTAAGTTAAAGCACCTTATTGATGCACTGCTATGACATCATCGGGGTTAGTTTCTCATATATAGAAAATACTGTTTAACATGCTCTACATTACTTCTTGTGACAAATACAATAAATGTTGTGTGCATTCATTGGATGCCCATTCATTGTGTTTAGTAAAATTTGCCTAAGCTGCTGTAATCAGTATCTGTGATCATGTAATGTAAGCCATCACGTAACAGCAACAAACATTGGTGGGGTACGGGCAAAGAGTTTAATTTAAGTCATAGCTAGCTAAATGTCAGGAATCTGTGTTTTCCCTCCAATATTGTGTTTATTATTTTCTCACTCTAGTATTCGATGGGTACTCAGGAGAAGCTTATTCTTAAACCAAGGTATCTGAATCAGGAAAAGATCGGGAAGTGAAGAATTGTATTTGAACCTGTCTGTCTCTATCCCTCGCAGAAGGGCACATATACTTGCACATAATAACTTCTAGAATTGGTTCCTTCTTCAAACCATCTTTCAGCTTTCCAAAGAGGGAAATGATGGAACCTGGTACTGCCAGAGCTAAAGCCAACTGGCTTAGACTTTTCAGCAGAGTACGACTACAGCTGCAAGAGGTACAACCTGCATGTTTGTCTGTTTCTTTGTGTTTATGTGTACATGTAGTTGTGCATTTGTACAATACCTTGCCACATTAAAGATGGTGACTTTGCTGTGCTATGCTTTGATTCTTAGGTCTACTATCAGATTTGTTGCATCAGTCCCTGCATGTTCTACTGTTACTGTATTATTTCCCAGCTTCTGTTGACTGGTCCACCATTATTCCCATTTTTTGGTTATTGCTGTGGATGATATTGTCTTTTGTTTATTTTATAGTTTCTGTTTACCCCTTGTACTGTTTTGCCATTTCATTATTTCTTTTCAGTTTTTTGCCATCCTCGTAGCGATTTGCATGTTGTCCATTCTGATTACCCATGGCTGGAGCAGAAGCTCAGGTGGGTGTGGCCAGTAGTATGTCAATCAATCAGATTTATATTGAATGTACCATAGGAGGCTCACTGATATTTCTTGGGAGCCAAACAGCATATGGGAGGCTCATGTAAACCTTTTAAGTGTAAATTTCTGTGTGTCAGTGTGACGTGAGTATCAATGCTGTGTGTCATTGTTTGAAGAGTCAGGCAGACAAAGACCATGGGTTTTTTGAAAAGAGAAGATCACATTAGAACAGTTATAACACGGATAGCCATCTGACTGTAATCTACTTACAATTCTCAAACACTGAATAGCCACTGTAGACGTCACAAATCACTACACTGAGAAATACAGAACCAAGCTAGACCACTCTCCTGATCTTTCCTGTTTTCTTCTACTCCCCCTTTTTAACCACTGTTTTATTATTCCTTTATGCATTTCAATACACTTGAACCCACCATGAAACAGTTCTTTTTGAAGTGTATCTATTTTCTGTTCTTTATATAAAGGACCATTTAAAACATATGCTATGGTATGGCTCTTATGGCTACTTTTCTGCCTATCTTAACATCACATCGCTCATCTTTTTCTCCAGGCCAGAGGGGAAAATGTTGGCATTGCCAAATTGCTGTTATCAGCAGGGTAAGTAACCATGATGCTGTTACTACTACGGTCATTAACGATCTATAACTTCACAACCAAGAGGAAAGCCAATTGCTTCAAAGTCAAAATAAATGTATTGTCTATTGATTAATTGTGCTGTGGTCCTGGTAGCAGAATACATAGCTGCTGTTGAATCCTACTCTGTGCACGTTTTGCCTGCAGAATGGGTGGCGCTCTGTATAGTATCGACAGCATGCCAGACCTCAGGAAGAGGAAAGCTATGCCTCTGGTCAGAGATCTGGTAAGTTTCTGTTCATAATCTCTTTTTATTCCAGCCATCCCGCAGCGCAGCAACAGCACCTTCATCTGTTAAACCCCCTTCTGTTTTTCTCCTGATTCTCTGCTTTCCTTTTTGATCTTTTTCTCTTCACTTTTAATCTCCTTCTGACTCCTCTTTCTTCTCTCTTTTGGCCCACTGCACTGCATCCACAGACATTCTCATTCCCCTAATTTTAGAGCTTGACAGGGTGAGCTGCAGGGCTGATAGACCACTGGCAAGGCCAGAGGTTATCTCTGATTGACACTGATGTCTGCAAGATACTGTCATAACACACCTTTCAATGACCTATACTGCCATCATTCCCATCCCTCCACAAAACTGCCTCATTAGGAATAAGAGTGTGGGGAGGATACATCTGTAACCTAATGAAACAAGTCACTTTATGTCTTGAACAATTACACTGCCAGGACAAATGTAACACATTTCTCAATGTGTTAAAGGGACAGGAGACTCACATTTAAGTAATTTCTAACATTTGATAAAAAATTGAATATGGATGGACACACATAGTGTACACATTCATGTTTCAGCTTTTCAAAAAGACACTGACATGTTTTATCTGTAAGAGGCTGATGGAACTTAAATTAATTGCCCAGCAAAGTGTCATTCCAATATCAAATACTGTTTACTGTGCTGTTTGCAGCTGTGGTTTTCATTTACAGTAACTATAGTATACTCACAAAAAAGGTATAATTTCTCAACATCTCTTTTGTATTTTAATTTTGTGTGAAGAGACCTCCTCTTCTTTGCATTTTTGTAACTGATTTCTCTTCCTTCATCTCTACACCTTCACTACACTGCCGCAGGCTATGGTAAGTAGCATACATTTATTGAATGATTGTTTAACAGCAAATTGATAACCGTCAAGACGCAGAACCTAACGTTTCAGCTATCACCTTTGAACTATTCAGAGCAATATTTTCAGACATCAATAGGCTATTACACATTGTCTATTTGTCTTAGTCTTTAGTTCAGAGCTCCAGGAAAGCAGGCATAACCTCAGCGCTCACATCCAGCACCCTTCATAACGAAGAACTGGTCAGTCCTCCTTTCAAATATTAAGTCAAATCATTCTAAAAGTCACACACACAACAGTTTTCTAACCCTGCACTTCTCCCCTAATGTACTTCTGTAGAAGAGTCATGTCTACAAGAAGACTCTCCAGGCCCTCATATATCCCATCTCCTGCACCACCCCTCACAATTTTGAGGTGTGGACGGCCACCACACCCACTTACTGCTACGAGTGTGAGGGACTGCTCTGGGGTATCGCCCGTCAGGGTATGCGGTGTACCGAGTGTGGAGTCAAATGCCACGAGAAGTGCCAAGATCTACTCAATGCTGACTGTCTGCAAAGTAAGCAAAATGTCTTGACAACATTACCATTATTACCATTATTCACCAAATCTTTTGAAAAGTTTTGCTGGCTAAAAAAAAGACATTATTTTAAACTGCAACTTGATTTAGAAACCTAGCAACAGCTGTGAGATGTTATCTTAGCCTAGCATAAATAAACACTATAAGCAATACTTAATACCCTTGTGATCGAACATGGAGTGTGTTATAGCCATCCATGACTATCACAGAAGTCGTCCCCCCCCCCCCCTGCATTTTCATTTTCTTTGTTTTCTTGACTGGATATTAAAAAGACATTGTGGATATTAAAAGCCATTTGTCTGTTTTTGGCATCCACCTCCCCTTTCCATTCGTTTTTGAGTCAGCGTTTTATAGCTCTATGTCAGCCTCTCATTCATGATTTATAGCTAAGATTTTTATTACCTGCACAGTCTTCATCTCTGCTCTGTATTTCAGATAAATACATGTTGAAATGTATAATCCACTCAAACGATGCCCACTTCAGCGTGTGTGTTTATGTCATATCCTCTCCTTTATTTTCATCCTAAACAGGAGCGGCAGAGAAGAGCTCCAAACACGGTGCGGAGGATCGAACCCAGAACATCATCATGGTTCTCAAAGACCGGATGAAGATCAGAGAGAGGAACAAACCTGAGATCTTTGAGCTCATTCAGGAGGT
The DNA here is from genome assembly GCF_963930695.1 of Labrus bergylta. Lineage (NCBI taxonomy): Eukaryota > Metazoa > Chordata > Actinopteri > Labriformes > Labridae > Labrus > Labrus bergylta. Next base: position 19,148,303 of record NC_089200.1, read on the forward strand.
GTTCTCCATCGTCAAAGCAACCCATGTCACCTACATGAAGCAGATCAAACAGAGCGTACTGGATGGCACTTCGAAATGGTCAGCCAAGATCTGCATCACAGGTGAGAATGCGGTCAAAATTAGCATCGTACAGTAGCTTTGAAAAGAGCTGGCAAGCACTGTCAACGTCAAAGTGAGAGGACAAGGCATTGTCAGGTGTTTGTGTCTAAAAAGAGACAAGCTGGCGTTCGTATGAAATGAGCACAGGTGGTGTTTGTGGGGCAGTAGTACAGAAGGTCAGGTGGTTTAAGAGGCATCTGTTTGCACACACACACACACACACACACACACACACACACACACACACACACACACACACACACACACACACACACACACACACACACACACACATACATACATACTGGAGCTGACAATCTTTTATTTTTTGCTTCCTCCTAGTGTTGTGTGCCCAGGGTTTACAAGCCAAGGATAAAACAGGTTCAAGTGATCCATATGTCACCGTCCAGGTGGGAAAGACCAAAAAGAGGACCAAGACCATTTACGGAAACCTCAACCCTGTGTGGGAGGAGACCTTCAACTTGTGAGTCAAGATCATTTAGAAAAAAATGTGAAAATGTGTCAAGGAATTTGGCATCAAATAATGATTATTTTCATTACAGGTTCATATTTAGGTCACGATGCCAGTCCAATTGAGTTAGGTCTTTGCCAACAGAATATTACATAGAGGAGGAAAATAATAATCACATATTAAAGGGCCCTAAGTCATATCTCTGACGTGCTTGTTATGGGGAAAAAAAGTCAAAACCTCTATAATTGTAGCCTTTATTAACAGAAAATAGTGAAAGATAGCAAATTCCCCAAGTTTTACGTGCTATATGTGCGGCTCTTTGGCTTGAAAAGTTCTATATTCTTTTATCAAACCTCTTAAAAACACTGCTGCTTTATATACTATATAAAATATTGGGGCGGCTGTGGTTCAGTGGTGGAGTAGGTCGTCTTGTAACCACAATTTCGGGGGTTGAACCCAAGCTCCTGCAGTCACGTCAATAGGCAAGACACTGAACTCTAAATCTCTGCGTCATTGACTTGTGAATGTGTATAAATGAAACTAGGTAACAGTGATGGACACTTTACATCGCAGCCTCTGAATGTCACATGCGTTTAAAAAGTGCTTTGAGTCGTCAGAAGACTAGAAAAGCGCTATACAAGCTCAAGTTCGTTTACCATCTTTTGTATTTCTGTTGATCAGAACCGTGTATAGCTGTTTTTTCTTTTCACACTCTTGACATTTAGGGAGTCATAATTAAAATCCAACTGGTCTTCTTGGCTACCTGTCAATATGAATGCTATGTTTGGTAGCTGTCACTGACTCTATGCTTCTTTCTGTTTAGTGAATGTCACAACTCCTCAGACCGCATCAAGGTGAGGGTGTGGGACGAGGACGACGACATCAAGTCTCGAGTAAAGCAAAAGTTTAAACGGGAGTCAGATGACTTCCTCGGTCAAACTATCATTGAAGTCCGCACACTGAGCGGAGAGATGGACGTCTGGTACAATCTGGGTCAGTTTGATTTAAAGTCTGTGTCACTTGTACTTTATTGATACCGCAGCTTCTTACTGCCATGATCTTTTAATTTTACTTTACAGTCACAACACTGTCATAACATCTCTGATTCAGATGTTTTTCAGCAGCATTCTAGGTAACCGTGTTTCTTCATGCCTTGTTGTCTTCACAGACAAGCGTACTGACAAATCAGCTGTGTCTGGAGCTATTCGCATGCACATCAATGTAGAGATCAAAGGAGAGGAGACAGTCGCCCCATATCATGTTCAGTACACTTGTTTACATGAGGTAAGTTCTCTTAACTGTATTTGAACAGGCAGAGAGTAACACATTGTGTAACGTAAGCATTTCAATTGCTCAACAAGTAGTATCTTACAGGCCACACAAAACCTTTTAACAGATGTTTCCTCTGGAAGTGATATTAGTCCTTTTTACAGGTTATAGTTATTTCTGTGCTTTTACTCTACGTTCCAATCTGAAGTGCTCTGTGGAAACTTCACTGTTGGTTTGCAAAAAAAAAAACACAACATGCTCAAAATAATTCAAATCACTGTCTTTGTCTCAAATATACAAGCATGTCTTAGATGGCAGATTAGGTATTTGTCTTAAACATTTAACACAGGAACTTTTCATTTGCTTTACTAAAGTACAGTTCCACCACTGTGTGTCTTTTAGAGTGTCTACCTCTATCCAAAGTCTTCCCAATACCAAACAAGCACATTTGCGTGACTGATTCTTGGCTCCAAAATGTATCCGTTCCAAATTAAACTTCAGTTAATACTCTGTGATGTTTGCTTTGCTCTCATACTATAAAGACCACTTCCAGACAGTACACACATTACTACTCTGGCTCTTAGTGGGACACTCTGCTGATTGATTGTCAACCAATCACAGTGCACTTGGGTGCAGAAATTACTCGGCCCATTACTTAACTGGGCATATTAGCTGATCCTAAACAGACAAATGGTCGCCTTTATGGCTGCACATGAGTAGTCATAAACCACACAGTGAACTCTTAATGTTTTACAGCACTTTATGGTTGAGTAGTCAAGACAGCAGCGCGTGTTGGCCTCATAATGAAGTTTAATTGTTATTTGTGTAGGACGGCCATTTAAAGGTTATTGGATCAGAAGTTGCAATCTGCTCTGTTTAGTACAATAAAACATAGAAATTTTGATTAAAGCTTTAAAAGCCAAATTCTTTTGTAATAATAAAATTGTAAAGCTGCCTTAAACTTCCTGAAAAATCCCTGGTCACACACGCTATCGAAATGATTACATCTGTGTTCCCTAACCACAATCATATGAACCTACAGTTGCTATTTTTACTCTTTTATTTTAGTTTATTATTCATGTTTGACTCTTTTTTTGTGTACATCTCCTTTAATTCTCCCTCTATCTTTACCCTTTTCCTCTTTGTAGAACCTCTTCCACTTCGTGACAGATATTCAAAACAATGGTGTGGTGAAGATCCCTGATGCTAAAGGGGACGATGCATGGAAGGTCTATTTTGAGGAGACTCCCCAGGAGATTGTTGATGAGTTTGCCATGCGCTATGGAGTGGAGTCCATCTACCAGGCCATGACGTATGTCACTGTCTGACTTCAGAATGGGAAATAAAGCACTAAGTAAAATGTATTGTGTTTGATTAAACGTTCTTCCCTCTTTTGCAGTCACTTTGCCTGCCTGTCGTCTAAGTACATGTGCCCAGGTGTGCCTGCAGTGATGAGTACACTTCTAGCCAACATCAATGCCTACTACGCTCACACAACCCAGGCAACAAACAACGTCTCTGCCTCCGACCGCTTTGCTGCTTCTAACTTTGGGGTGAGTCACCCCTGAAATGCTTTATAAAAAAGATTATTTATGAGGCTTTTTGACCTTTATTTAGATAGAAAATACTATAGAGAGACTGGAAATGTAAAGGGGGGGTGGTGGGGGGGGGGGGGGTTGAAATGCACCATACAAAGTCAGGATCAGGAGTCAAATCTGCAACGACTGTAGCCTTGGTTTACAGGCTGCTTTTTCTACCAATTGAGCTAATCCCTTGTCCCCCAATGCAGAAACATTTAACAGTATTGTAAATGAAAAGATGCCGCAGTCATGAGCATTGAAAACAAAATGACAAAATCTTAATTTCCTTAAAGATGGAAGTGCATTGTTGCACTTTGTTAATAAAAAGTTGTTTCGAACTCACTTGCAAATGTTTTAACTTTCTTTCTTACCCTGGTACTCAATAGCTGATGTTAAAATCTATTGCCCTGCCTGTGTTTTAATCCCTACAGAAAGAGCGATTTGTAAAGCTTCTCGACCAGCTTCACAACTCTCTGAGGATTGACCTGTCCATGTACAGAGTAAGACTGCGCTCCAACTGACTGTTTGAACTAGTGTTATCTTAAGAAACGTTTTTACTAGATGACAACTGATATTGGCTGGATAGTAATAATGCACAGCAACATATTAAATCCACACAGCTTTGTGTTCTTTGTATCTTAGGTCTCTCTTTTCTTCCTTATGATCTCTCTCTGTACTAAACAATAAAAAAAAACTAAATGGTGTGATTGTAATTAGAGTCACATCTCCTCTGAAATGGACACAGACACATTCAGGAAACACTGCACACCCACACAGGAACAACAGTGCCACCAAACCAGAGTTGTATTGGCACGGGAAATTGTGTTACCTTGCTACCAACAGACACAAACACACACTGGACAAACATGGATGTGCTGTAATTTGTGTTTCTTCGTCTTAATGCAGAACAACTTCCCTGCCAGCAGTCCTGAGAGGCTGCAGGACCTCAAATCCACTGTGGACCTTCTCACCAGTATCACCTTCTTCAGAATGAAGGTACCATCCCTTCCTTAAATGTCATGCACTACACCAACATGTCTCATATTATAGGATGTAATGAAATAAAAGCACACATTCATAATAGGTTTTTTACTGAAGACCTTTCTGCTGTAGTTTTGTACATTATTTGTAGTGTGAGTTGGTTTCACTTTCTCTGTTTTAATGTTTGTGATTTCAGGTCCAAGAGCTTCAGTCTCCACCCAGAGCCAGTCAGGTAGTGAAGGATTGTGTCAAAGCCTGTCTCAACTCCACCTACGAGTACATCTTCAATAACTGCCATGAGCTGTACAGCCGCGAGTACCAGACAGACCCGGTAAGCAGCAGCAGTCTATTCAATATCTGTGTAGGTGTGACTGAATGAATCTTTCTTTCTTCTTTTGCCCCTCACAACATTTTTCATCTTTCAGTTTGCTTTATTGGCATCACTATAATAGAGTACAGTATGCCCAGTGGCTGTGTGAGCAAAACAGATACTTGAACAAAGAGATAAAGACTCAGGAATGGATTGTGGGTTGCTGGAGAGTCCACTGATGACAGAAAAATCAAGTTGTTGATCAGAGCATCCTTTAATCTGACACTTGTATTGGCTGCTTGGTGCCGCAAAGAAATTAGGTTTACTTTTTATTTTCCAACAAATATAGTATCTTACTCCAACGGGACATTTGCCATTTTTAATAAATTAGTCTGTGTATTTTCTGGTTGTAATTTGGCTCTCTCTCTGAGAGGGAAAGGGGACTGCCTAACTCCTAACTCACCAACATGTTTGACTCAGCATCAGAGTTTTGAAATTGGTGTATCTTTTTACTTCATTTCTCCTGTTGTTTAAATTGCCTTGAAGCATTTAAATCCCTAGGCCTGTCTTTTTTAAGTTCTTATCATCCTCTCAGTCTGGATAGTCTAGGCTTTACCATCCATCACTTCTGCTTGGGAGTTCAACAAGAACTTCTACAAGTTGTTATGAGTCCTCATTAAGGCTCCATCCAGACTCCCATTCTGAATTTCAAATACGTATACTTTCCTCTGAATAAAAAATTTAATCCTGAGGGATGTTGCTATATTTTGGTGAAATATCCCCAACTTTATGCTTCATTCTTCAACCCCTGTGGTGCTCAGCTTAGGGTTTTTTTTTCTTCCAGTACATCTTTAGCTATTTCAAAGAAGTCATCCAGACAGTTGACGTTCTGAGTCTGTTTAAATCACTTTGAGCAGCAAACACTGAATATGTATGAGCCAACAAATTCCAAACACAGTGGAGATTCCAAACCTAAAAATTTTCTGCCTCAGATGCTAGCTTTCACAATTTACAATTTACTGTTGATTTCTTTGCTTGCAAGATTGGCCAATTCATTATTTTATCCATCATGTATGTACAGGTTTAGTATGTGTAGCATTGCTTAATATTTATATTACGATGAGGACATGGTTGGGCTAAACTTGCCATAAAAATAGTTTAATTAGTTGTTTCTCTGCTTTTCCAGGCCAAACCAGGTCCTGTGCCTCCAGAAGAACAGGGACCAAGCATCAAGAATCTGGATTTTTGGTCCAAACTCATCACACTTATCGTTTCTATTATTGAGGAGGACAAAAACTCCTACACTCCCTGCCTAAACCAGTATGTCTGCTGCACATTTGACCTAAGTTTTCTCTCTGCTTTTCTCTAAAACCTCTCTTCTTGTATTACATTTTCTTTAAATTACATTCAAATGTCTATAGTATTCACTCTATATATGCTCCTTAAACTGTACCTGAAGGCTCCCATGTTCTTGTTCAGTTTCAAATATCCTTCACATATTATTACTCCTCCTCTTCTACATCTAGGTTTCCTCAGGAGCTCAATGTGGGTAAAATCAGCGCTGAAGTGATGTGGAATCTGTTTGCTCAGGATATGAAGTATGCAATGGAGGGTGAGTGAAAGTCACTTATTTTCTTGAAATCTGATCGGACCAAGCCTTGAAGAAGTACTAAAGACATGCTAAGTGCAATGTTGTGGTTTAGGGATTAGCTCTAATGACCAAAAATACATGCAGACACAATGCAGTATGCAACCCATCAGTAGTTCATAATGATATATGGAGAGGTGAGGTGATATGTTTCAATTTCATTGTCAAAACATCAGCTGAAGGTATTGTAATGATGTTATCATTTTAAGCATGTTTATAAAAATGGATGATCATTTGTAATATGTATTAGGTCGGAGATAATTGACCTAGATAGTAGTTTTAGTAGTAGCCTTAAGTTTTGTTAAAGAACCAAAGGCAAGACCGTTTCAGTTTAAATGATACAGTCACAACGCATCAGTCATTAAAAGATAAAAACACAGATGTGTAAGAGGACGTCTCCAAAGGGAAATTCTTGCTTGCATAGGAAATCATCGCCTGTAGTCTTCTGTTGTGCCTCTGGGAACAGATGCTTATTTCTTTGCAAACCAGGTGAAGCCAGTGGTAAACGTTAAATAACTGTATAGCCTAGACACCAGGAATTAAATTTGCCCTTCATTCTTCAGACATTTGTCTTATTTATTCTATCTCTCAGAACATGAAAAAAATCGTTTTTGCAAGAGTGCCGATTACATGAACCTGCACTTCAAAGTCAAGTGGCTGTACAACGAGTACTGCAAAGACCTGCCCTTCTTCAAGAGCAGAGTGCCTGAATATCCTGCGTGAGTAACAACTAGCCCAACACAGTTTGGCAACATCAGTCTGATACTGAGAACAGAAAACATAAATCAAAGAAAACCATGTATATTTTCTGCGTTTTATAGGTGGTTTGAGCCATTTGTCATTCAGTGGCTGGATGAAAACGAGGAAGTGTCTCGGGACTTTCTGCATGGTGCTTTGGAGAGAGACAAAAAAGATGGGGTAAAAGTTTCCAACTCTTCTTCTACTTATCACTCCTTCACTCCCCTGGCAAAGCTGAGTCGCTGTTGTTGTTCAGGCAGAATTACTGTAATCCATCCTTTGTACTCCCTCTGCCACACTCAAAGTTATCAGGCAGAGTTTCCTCCTCCCTTCTGCTCTGCCTCCCACACTTCCCCCCCTGCCTCTCTTGCACTCTTCAAAGGCTGCAAAAAGCAGCATGGACACACTGCAGAGCAGACACAAACTCAAAGCAGGAAGTGTGTTTGAAACATCTTCTTAGCCCAGCCGACGTGCTTCATCATTATAAAACAACTCTTAAGTGGTTTAAAGAAGCTTGCAGGCGACATGCTTGTAGGCAAGGAGGGCAAGAACTGTGTGACAGCAGGATGTTGTGAATTAATGGCCTTATTCCAGAGTTTTGATTGCAGGAAAGCTGTCCTCACCTCATTATCCAGACTCCCCAGAGGAGCACCTTTACACTCACCTCAGGCCTTAGGGAAAGGCTCAAACCTGCCAATTACAGATAGACTGACAGGGGCACTCACCTGTCATCAGATGCCTGTCTCACTTTGTGTATGGCTAGTTAACTCTTGGCCATGTGAGGCTATGTACATGTGATCAGAGATATCAAAGTTTGAGTTTGATATGGTGGCTAGTAATCCATCTATGTGGTCTGATGTGCCTGGAGGTCACGTCTTGTTAGTCTCTCTTTTGTCAAAGCCTCTCACCTGCTACCCTTATGAATAACAATGATTTGCTTTTTAACTTCTCTTCCACCTTTTCTGCCCTACAGTTTCAGATCACATCAGAACATGCTCTGTTCTCCTGTTCAGTGGTGGATGTGTTTTCCCAGCTGAACCAGAGCTTTGAGATCATCAGGAAGCTTGAGTGTCCGGATCCACAGATCGTAGGACACTACATGAAGAGATTTGCAAAGGTAGATTAAAGAAAATATCAAAAGTCTTAAAGACTTAGTATACTACAAAGGATGTCTTAAACTTGAAGAGCAGGTGTCAACAAAATATCTTAATTCAGAAAAATAATGACCTGTTTGTCTTTCTTTTTTTTCCTCTCCAGACTATCAGCAATGTACTTCTGTCCTATGCTGATATCCTCTCAAAGTGTTTCCCTAACTATATCAACATGGAGAAAGTGGTGAGTAGCTGAAGACTTAGAAGAAACTTAGGTCAGCTTAAAAGAAAACTGTTTATCAGCTCTCAGTTTAAGACTGTTGTTATAGATATATATCCATGGCCCATGTAAGAACGATGTCTTTGCATACTGTGCACTTTAGATATTTGTCTTTCTGTCCTCAGCCCTGCATCCTGATCAACAACATCCAACAGCTGAGAGTTCAGCTGGAGAAGATGTTTGAAGCCATGGGAGGAAAAGATGTGAGTCAATAATAACCCATTTTTATTCTCCCTCTAGTTCCAACTCCACAGTGTGGTTGTTCAGTGCCGAGTTTTAAGTCTGTATTGTGACTCAGCTGCCTAGTTCAGCCTATGTTCCTAATTCACATGTATCTTTGATGCCATTGCTATTGATCCCCCTGCCCAATAACTTCAACCAGCTTTGTGTGTCTTCATTTTCGACTCTAGCTTTGTGTGGAGGCCAGCGATATCCTGAAAGATCTGCAGGTTAAACTCAACAATGTCATGGATGATCTCAGCAGGATCTTCTCTGTCAGGTAGAAACACAGAGACCTACAAAGTCATTTAGTTAAACGCAGACATGAATGTAATGTGAATGAAATCAGACTTTTAGTACATTATTCAATGAGATGTTCTTCAACTTTTACACCCTAGCTTCCAGCCTCACATAGAGGAGAACGTGAAGCAGATGGGAGACATCTTGGCCCAGGTGAAAGGGACAACAAATGTGGGAAACGCCAGCAGTGTGGCCCAAGATGCTGACAATGTCCTGCAGCCCATCATGGAGTTCCTGGACAGCAAGTGAGGCAGTCTACCCTTTTAGTGGAGCCTAAAGGGGGGTGGTTCAGCTTTGGTGGAATTTTACAAATTTACCTTAGCCTGTACATAAGAACTGAAAGTAGCCACCATTATTGTTGTTGTTTTTTTTGTGCAATTTTAAACCTATATATATGTATATATAGGTTATAATGATTTAAAGTAACCACCCTCCTTTTTACTAAGTCTCCTGTTGTCTTTAAGCTCTGGATTTGTCTTCAGGTAACACAATTTCCCCCCTTTCTGCTGCATATTATTCATCACTCCCCACTCTCTTCTGTCTCCCCCTCCTGCCAGTCTGACTTTGTTTGCTAAGATCTGTGAGAAGACTGTACTGAAACGTGTGTTGAAGGAGCTGTGGAAGCTGGTGATGAACACGATGGAGAAGACCATCGTTCTGCCGCCACTTACAGACCAAACGGTGAGAGATCTCACACCTACATATATACAGACATACATCCAAACTAATTTACATAATAATCATGATAAGCTACACGTGCTGTTTTGGCACTCATTGATGACTTTGCCTGCCTGTGAAAACACAGCTATACAAACAATTAGGATCTCTTTTACCTTTATGAGTACAGCAAGTAATGTAGAAAGTAGGACAAAATGTTCAACATGAAACATACAAAAGCCCACACATGAACAAAGACACACTCACACCTCCAACTGCCAAGGCAGCATCAAAGGAAAGAGGAGGAGGGGGTGGAGAATGAGAGAAGGGAATACAAAAGCAGACATTTTGTGTGTTGTTACTAAAGATGGCCCTCGAAAAACACAAAAGACCAAACTGCTTCTGCTTCACACTGACATGGCATCCAATCCACGTCTTAACCCCCACACATATTTGACAACACTTCTAGAGCGCCCATTCATCCAAACTATCCAGATCAAAGGTTCGATGAAAAATCAATATAAAAGGATTGCACCATATCATTCTAACGCCAGCTCATGGCTGCTCTCCAGCATGTCAGCCAACAATTATTTGGAGATTCCTGATGTATGAGTAACTCACTACAGAGTGGCAGAATTTTTTGCCCAGAGGATCTGGCCCAATTCCAAAAAGAGCTGTACATTTCGGAAAGCAGCCTTCCTGTTTTCTTTTGTTTTGGATATATGTGTTCTTATTTGTGTTTGGTTATTGACTAAAGAGCCTCATATCACTGTTAATAATGTTATAACTAATCTCTGATTTCAGTATGTAGTGTACCCAATGAGCCCCTCTCCAAAAGATTTTATTTAGTTATCAAAAATTAAAAAACTAAAAAGATTGTACATTATGAATGTCTGAAATTGTCCCATATTGCTATCTAGAAAAGTCATTTTTGTTCACGTTTTGTGGAAGAAAAGAAAAGTCCACTTCCCCTTTCCCCCCTTCCTTACATATTTAAATCCAGGCTTTAGAGTGCTACCAATTCGTCAACACCCCTCCCTCCAAACTTGTGTAATAGTTTTTACTGATGTGGGGCTCTTTGCAGCTTGACTGACCCTTTTCTCTGGTTGTTGTTGTTGTGATTACTATTACATCCTGCTCCCACCGCTCTCCCTCCACAGATGATTGTAAGTACAGCACTCCTGCGTGTGTGTCTGTCTGTCCGTCAAACGGTGGTTGGTTCTCTGCTATATGTGGCTGCGATCTTCCCCTGTTTTTTACCCGTCATCACACCCACTCCCTCTCACCTCTCTGACCTGTCACATCTGTCCCTCTCCTCTCCTCTCCTCTCCTCTCCTCTCCTCTCCTCCACCACTGTCCCTCTTTTGAGAAGACAGAAGCATGGTGCATTCCTGACTGGTTCTGATAGGTCCTTCACCCCTGCAACAATCCAATCAAAGCCCCCCACCCCCCCACCCCCCCCTCTCTTCTTCTGTGTCTTCTTCCTGAACACTCTCCACAAACTGGAAGTGGTACTCCTCTCTTTGCGCCTGATGTTGCCTTGTTTCTTCTCATGCCTTGTGTCCCTTTACTGAGATTGTGGTGGGGCGACTCTGATCTCTCGGTGGCTTGGTATCTGGTGTCCTGCCCCACCTCCAGCCCCCTCCCCTTTTACCTCTATCCTACCCAAACCTTTTCCACCTGTTTGAATTGTGTCCTGCCCCTCCCCCCACTGCCCACTGTGGGTTTGTTGCTTGCATCTGATCTTTTTTAACACTGAAATCTTCTTTCAGTATACTGTACAACACTGTACTGTATGTCTCTACAGACCTGTCATGTTGGTCTGTCTCGGTTTGGTTTAATTTTCTGTTGTTTCTATCATGATTGTAATGCTGGTATTGGTTCTCATGCACAAAATGGCTTTTTGACAAAAAGTCATTGGTTTGAACAGATGACGGTCAGAAAGGGTAAATTATAAAGCTCTTACGCAAGTGACGATTTTTAAATTGTAAATAATGAATGATTAAAATCAGCTGTGTTATAATTGACTCATAAAGGTTTAATGCAACAAGATTTAATTAAGTCATTTTAGAGTAATCTGTGTTTATCTATAGTGTGGATAAAAGTACATAAAAATAGTGGAGCCACAGAGGAAGCTATATTTAGTTTATTTCTAAACTAACCAGGTTGATTTCTGCGTTTCAGGTAAAATTATATTTGATTTCTTGTATTTTATTTATAGTTATGTGAAGACCAAAGTCAAGCTTAACTAGTGTTGGAGAAAGTACAAGTAGTCCTTTAATAAAAGCATAATCATTGATTATTAAATATTACATAACTACAGTCATTGAGTACATGTACTTTTGATAGGGACATATTGAGTTGAATTCTGACACATTTATTTGTCAAAGGTGTTACTGATACAAGAATCTATCGCATAGAGCTTTAACTGAACTGTATTTGATTTTTTTCAGAGTTTAAACAATTTTTAAACAAATAGTTTGTGCGTTTATGTGTATTTAAGGTTATACTTTGATTTTCATTCTTTACAAGAGTTGGATAAGACGATTGATAACCATTCTCAGAAATAATTTATCACATATGAGAAGAACAAGGTTAGCCTAAAGAGCAAGAGCCTGAAGTTGATTATGTTAGCTTAGATTACGTAGTTTTAGCTATATGTTTGTGAGTAAGAGTAAGAGCTACGGATATTTGGATGTACCAGTGGATAACACCAGGTGAGCTGTTTACCCCTGTATTCTTCAATATAGCTAATCATTTCTCGGTTAAAGACCTCACAGTGCAATTATCTTCCCCCTTTAATGCTGAGCAATGTCTTCATTAAGTTATTTTTGAGAAATTTTGAATGTATTTATTAATATTTTTTGACGTTTCTATAACATACATTAAGTTGTACATTAAGAAGATGTACTCCTGTCAGCATGAATATTGTTAAACTTGATTTTCTTTTTTGTGATAAGGCACAAAACCTGTAGTTGCTGCTTTGGAGGGGAGGCTAATTGAAAGAACTGAAAGGAGTTGACATCTTTGGGAGTTAGAATTTACATTTTGTAAAAAGCAACATTTTTGACATTTGATTGCATATCGTCATCTATCCAATCGGAGTGTAGTCACACTGCAGGGACTGGTCAATGTTTGAAGTATTAACCACATGCTCTCTTTCCAGGGGAGGCTGAAGAATGCTTCTCACAGTGATGTAAGGACTAAAACCCTTTAGATCAATGTGTCGTGTCTCTCTCCTTTATGTCCTCTCTCTGTGTCTTCGTCTTTCTCCCTCAGCTCGCCAAAGAAACAAAGCAGTGGAAATATCGATTTTTCACTTTTGTTTTCACACATAATTCCTCTATAGTGCTGTTTATATGCTGTGAAATGCTGCACCAGTGGCTGCCCACACTCCCAGCCTCACCACAGGCCATACACTCTAAACAACATTTAGACATTTGCAGCTAAAATGCACCACAAAACATAGGTCAAGTAGTTCATTACTCACTTGATTTTACCTGATTTTTTAAAACAACATGCTCTCCTGTTACGTGATTCCTTTAGACAGTGCTGCAAACATAACAGATGGAGAATAGAGCGGGGATTAGCTGCATTTCTTGACGCCGGTGGTATGTCTGAGCTTAATGTTGCAAAACTGCAAGCAAGTGGAAGTTTGACCTACAGTAAATGGGACATTTTACCACAAAAATATGCTTGTAGGGTCAGAATATTGTGCAGTAGGAATACATTTTCATCACAGCATGTTCTGCAACAGAATAAAACAACACAGGGGAGGGTGGCCGGATACATTTTACATAACCCTATTTCTTATCTAACTGAACTTCAAGTATCTTAAACACAACTTACATTAATAGACACATTACAGTTTCATGAGTGCACACTAATGTAATGTTTCAAATAGAACAGATCACTTACTCTCAGAAATTCATTCACGTATTTTGTTTCATTTGATGGCTTTTTTGTGTTGTTTTAAAAACCTTTTCAACCTATATGGGTAGGCGTTGCATATTTCATTATAAAAGCATATTTCACGTCTGAGGCTGAAGTCATAGATTTTTGAAGGTTCTTACAGCAGCACTTCCTGAAGTATTCTCTTACCAGAGTTTTGCATTAGGCTGGACTTCAATGAATTGCTGCAACTGCTTGCACCACAGTGCAAATGTAAAGCTGCAGTGTGAATGTATGAGTGTGTGCCTGCACGAGGGAGTGCATGAGTATGTGTTCTTTCTACGAGCTGAGCCACTTTCCCTTCTCTTTGTACTGAAATGTCTTACTGTGTGTGTGTGTGTGTGTGTGTGTGTGTGTGTGCGTGTGTGCGTGTGTGTGTGTGTGTGTGTTTGTGTGGAGTTGTGCATCGAAGTGTGATGTTTTAAAATGAATACAAACACAGATTCATGTGGTAAAAACACTTAGAGGAAAAAGTACCTTGACGTCGGCTTAGAGAGAGTGTTTATGAATGTGTGTGTCAGAAATGTCGCTGTCCTGTGTGTGACACTAAACCGTTCACATGCTTCTCAACAGCGTCACGATAATAATAGTTTTCTCTCTCTTCTCCTGTCTACCTTTCGTCTATCTGTCACTTTCAGGGCACTCAGCTCATCTTTAATGCTGCCAAGGAGCTGGGACAGCTGTCCAAGCTGAAGGTATGATATGTTTTCACACCGTTAATCCTCTGGGATGGGCATCAGTGCTTCAGATCTCTGATTGTTTAGAATGTTAGACAGGCCGTATGAATGGAAAAAGTGGTAAACTTGGTGTGTTCTCCTCTTTTTGTCACCCTCAGGAGCACATGGTTCGTGAGGAAGCTAAAGCACTCTCCCCTAAGCAGTGTGCTGTGATAGAGCTGGCCCTGGATACCATCAAGGTACAATCTCACTTTTACTTTCACTTTCAATTCGGTCTCGGTTTTAGTTTTGATGTAGTAAATTTTCAGCTTAAATCATTGATTTGTTCTTGTGGTTAGATGCTCATAAAAATTGAGACCTTTCAAACAGGAAGCGTGACATGTTTGGCCTGTTTTCTGATTGAGTATAAGTATAACAAGCTCTGGAAGGACAAGGATTATATCCTAATCCTTTAAAAATGTATTTTTCATAACAGAAATATTTGCTGAGGCGAAGGTGATAGATTTGCAGCTCTGAAATCAAGATCCCTTTTCCAGGAATCGTTGGAGTACGTTTGATGAAATCTAATTTGTCCGTCTCTCTGTTAGCAATATTTCCATGCTGGTGGTGTTGGTCTGAAGAAGACTTTCCTGGAGAAGAGTCCTGACCTCTTGTCGCTCCACTACGCTCTGTCGCTCTACACTCAAGCTACAGACAAACTCATTAAGACCTTTGTCCAGTCACAGACCTCACAAGGTAACCTTCACTCTTCTATTTCCCTGTCTTTGGGATACTTCTGATTCTCTCTATTTCAAGTATCTTCCTTTTTTCTAAGCTAACATAATTTTCTTGATTCGGATCATTAAATCAACATTTGTTGCTCTGCTTACTCAGAGGAGCTTCTCCACTTAGTGTCTCCCACCCCTCTGTGGACGTCGAGGTTTCCCAAATGCTCATCTCTATATCCTGAAAATATCTCACATGCTTTGTAGAGCATGAATTCGATGCTGCAGCTACATAATAGTTTCTCTCTTCTCAGAAATGCTGAGTCTCCTGGTAGCCAGCCTCTGGAAACACAGAGACTACTCTTTAAATGATCTGACAACTATTTGCAATGAAAGAATAAACATCTACCCAGTCTTTTTCTCTTACCGCTCAGCCGCGATCCTACAGTCAGATGGCTACTTAACAGCCATCATCTCTTGGGATGACAGTTTAAAATTTAATTAGCAGAATTCAGTGGAGTTTATGGAGTGAGACGTTTTTTCCGGCAGTGGATCTGTTTGAGATATGCATGTTGCAGGATTATGCAGCAGATAGGAGGAAAGAAATGTGATTAAAAAAAAGATTGAAATAACGATTTTGCAACCTCACTTTCTCCTATCTTTAGGGCTACAATTCATAAATGTTGGTGTGTTTTTCTTCTTTCTATGAACCTCATATTTCTACATGTTTTCTTCTTTCTCTGTCCACTCCCTCCTCTCTGTCCCATCTGTGGGTCAGTGTTCGGCGGGAAGGGGGTCAGGTTCACCACTAGTGAGGATGTTTACCCAGAAAAGGGTATGTGGCACTCAGGCTCAGGACCTGAGACATCCAGGACTACAACAAAAAAAACCTCCAAAACCAAAGCCCAAACTCCCTCTACCCTCCACTCCCAACCATGTGCATCCTGAAACTCCCCCTGCCTGCTCAAACTCATCCCAGCAGACAAATGCAACGCACTAACTGAACATACTCTCTCTCTATCTCTGCATTCTTTTTTTGCGCACACATTTTGTACATGCCTATCACAACAATAAGAACATAGACTTCATGCATTCATGCATGTAATGTACACACTGATGTCTGATTGTATGGAGCTGCACCGAATACATACGACAATGACTGTATGTATGAGCAGACACTGAAGCATGATGTGCTGACATCAGACAAAAAAAGACGACAATGCATTAAAGTGTGGAAGAATCCTGATCCAGCATGATGTCACACAGAGGCCTGAGCGCTGAGCAGGCTTGTGTGTGTGCGTGTGTGAGTGTGAGTGTGTCTGTGCGTGCGAGCGAGCGTTTGTGTGTATAAGGCGGAGCAATTGACTGATCAAAGCAAATGTGTCTGAGTAAAATCGTCCTTAAAGCAGAAACCCGGTGTATCAGTGAGGATACACAAAGAGGCAATCCCCCATGATTCCCCCTCTCCGGCTTTGCCTGAAATGTAAGACAGTGATGAAGAGGGTGAGGATTATGATGAAGATGGCTGTTGGCTCAGTTTGTCTGGGAGGGCTCCCTGTCCTTGCCTGCTCTGTAATCACACACAAACACAGCAAGAGATGGACAAACACATCCACCCAGCTCCCACGTGCAGGGCTGCTCTCCCTACAGGAATGATGAGAAAGGGTGCTCAACTCATCCTCCCTCCACAGATTAAACCAATCACAAGCCATCCCTCAGGTCAGGTGGTTTGATTTCTGTCACTTTAGATAAGGATCAAAAAGATCTGACTCTTACTCACTAAAATTTGCACAGGATGAGGCACAAACTATAGCTCAGCTTAAGTGTTTGTCAAAGTAATCGAAAATCAGATGAACCTATCGATGATTTCAGCAGACTTTCTTTCTTTCTTCTCCTTTTGGATCAAATCACTTACAGAACATTTCCTGACAGAACAATAGTCTAACAAAAAGCCTGAATGTTCAGTTCTTGATTTTAAATGTCGACTTTTCATGTCAGAATTGATAAACGTTCTAGGCCGACATACTGAAGCAAATTTAATGAAAGTATTTCTTTACAGTTTCCTTCAAAAACAATCCCTTCAACAATTTGAAATCAACTTCTTCAGTATTCCAAAGCTTGCAGTTGCCTTTTTGAAGGCAAAATAAAAACCATCCAAAACTCTCTACTCCCTAATTTTTCAATTTTATTCAGATTAAGTATAGGTCAACATTTCCATTTTGAAACTCACTTTCTTATTGAATTCAGCTTATGCTCTTTCTCTGCTCTCATAGTGGAGGTGTGTTTCTCAAGCCTTCCTGCAAGCTGCTGGATGTCCTTGACTGTAACAATGATGCAAATTACTTTCCTTCCATAGCAGATTTCAGTGCATATTTCTGCAGTCTTTCCAACCATTTCACCAGTGATGATTAAAAGATGAGAGGGTGACTAAACAAAGCTCAGGGGGATATCTTCTTATGTACACTGGTGCTGCTGATCAGTGATGACTGTCTTTCCTACATACTGCAGAGCTGTGAGCTGCATTATTTGAAAATGAAATAATCAAGGGTCATTTGTTAATATGCCTTAAGCTCGGGTGACACTGAGTCAGAAAAAAACACACAGTACAAGTTTTGGATTTAATGTCTAATTTGCTGAAGATTTGCAATATGTTACAAAATGTGCACCTCTGATCGCAGTGTTTATTGGAGGAGAAAAGCCGGCAATTTCTTGGCAACATCTTCCTGCCTCCCAGCCGGCAAAGTTTCTTTCTCATCTTGTATGGACATCCTGCACAGAGAAGGCAAGGCCAGATGGATGACTGCTGCTCTCTTTGGTCCTGTTGGCAGCAAAAACAACTCTCCCATAATGCTCCCTGGAGAGATGCAGGGCGCAGCACGCCAGGAACACTCTGCCGTCTAACTCCCACAGACACCTTGTTTAGTGGGCGGCTAGTTAAAAACACACACACACACACACACACACACACACACACACACACACACACACACACACACACACACACACACACACACACACACACAGGCTGCTGGTCTCCACCACAAAGATACCCTTGACAGAGCGAAGACACTAATTAAAACATTGAAAATTAATGTCCATCTGTCACTGCATCCTTTTGGAGTTGTATGTGGATCTCAACCACTTGTTCACATGCAGCATAAAAACCACACTGACACACCAAGGAAGGGTTTGTCCTTCAGCCCCCTCCCAGACTAAAGAGTTTGAGCCTGAGTGAAGCCATCACTGTCTTCTTCACATTAAAACAGCCATACAGCTACAAGTAGAGGACCAGGAAGACCTGAACTGTGGTTCAGGGCCAGAGTTGAGTGTTACTGTACGAGGAGAAGAACAACTCTGACTGTGTTTGGTTTACAGGGTTAAAATAGAGAGAAGCCTCTGACTTTGACCTCTGACCATTTTATATCCTTAATATATTGAGAATATTATAAGAAACTGTTTGGTCTTCATTTTTTTATACAGCGAGCTTCTTCACACAGTACAGATGTATTAAGAGAACTGGGTATAAGTCGTACTGTCCTTCATCGACAGATCTGAGAGGCTGAACTGCGTCTCTCTCCTTTCCCTTTCTCGTCCCTCCTCTAACCATAGTTGGGTAAAAGTCTTGACTAAGGAATGGATGTGTCCACCTGTCGAGATCCATCTGAGCATGTTTTGACCTGATCTCTGTCAGTGGATCTTTACTGTCAAATGACCTTCTCCAGCATCTCTCTCTCTCTACCTCTAAATAAGCACCCTGCATCCTTATCGACACCTGCGTCTATGAGTGGGCTCAAATTACTGTCCTCTCTGGATTCAAATTGTTACCTATAAATGGGTGAACCTATATAAAAGCTACTCAGCAAACGGCAAATTTCTTCCATAACCCTTTAATACAATTATTATAGTTAGGGTTGTTTTACAGTTATTGGTTAGCTGTTATGAGAGGCTTTATGTGATCATTATATAATGTTTTATACTTTATAGCAGTAATTCACATATTAAAACAATGATGCCCACTCATAGCAGCTTTGTCTGACTGTCCACTTCCAGGCCACAACATATGCATAGCAGATCACTGTGCCTTTAACCAAGTTCTCCTGTCACACTTCATAACTTCAATATAACAAAATATTTTCCTCATCAATGTTCTCTGTAGGGTTATGACAAGTCAATTCCATTGTTGTATTCATTCAATGGAAATTGACTTGGTCTATAACCTTTCAAAATGAGGAGGAGAATTTGGGGAAATAAAAGGCTCAGTGGTTTGTGTTAGTGTTTGGTCTGTATTAGGAGCACTAAGAGTGCGTTTTCTAAATCTTCTAATCAGGTTCTAATATGCTCTCTCTCCCTCTCTCTGCTTTGTCAGGCTCTGGGGTGGACGATGCTGTTGGAGAGGTGTCTATTCATGTGGAGATTTTCACTCACCCCAACACTGGAGAGCACAAGGTCACAGTCAAAGGTAAAGGAAAAGCCTTTTTATTTCTGAAAATTGACCCATGGACCAGTAAGTATCAGAGATCATTTTGAGAAGGAGATATTAGTTCAACAGAGCAATCCCAACTGAAGGTCAGCTTAATTGTTTTTTTTTAAATATATCACACAACCTTAATAATTTTTACAGTATATGATTCGTTTCAGGGGGACAGTCCATAAAAGTGTAGTAGATGAAATCATGAATTAGTTGTACTCTAGTTGTAGAAGCATCATCACTATGTTTAAAATACAAAAAGCAGAAACACTAGAATGCATGTTTAATATTTGAACAAGGTGTGCTAACATTATGCTGTTAGGCTGTTTTGAACGTGCAAAACAATAAAACTATGACAAGGAAGGAAGTTCTTCAGTACTCTAAACAACAAGGGTCAGGTTTATTCAGCTGTAAGAATAAACCTGAGCCTCTGGTTCAACAAAGCAAAGACAATTCAAATATATAGAGATACGATCTAATAATTCTGTAATGAGCCAAGAGTCTTTAAGAACAGCTCAAGTCATATAACTCCAGCTTTTTAAAATGTTATTTGCATACAGAGAGAGCTGATGAATGTGCATTAACATATTGACTTATTGCTTTACCTCCATAAGGCTGCTTAAGAATAATAAATCCCTCCACTTTAACAACTATTTCAGATGAGCTATCCAAGAAATATGGTTTATTACAGAAGACGTAAGCAAAAGATTTAGAGATTTACACTTTTTTGTAAAAAAAAACATGTCAAAAGTCATAGGTGGACGTCAATACATAAAAACCATCTATCATATGCTCTGTTATAAAAGCCAGTGCCCTTCCTCTTTTCAACAGCCAAATACAATTTATAAATACAAGACTAGTAATGAAATCAATCAAAATTTTCCTTTTTCTCCATCCCAAGAAATTATTGCAGACAGAGCGCACATATTTTCTTGTATTGAATTTTCCCTTCTCTCACGATTTTTCTCACTTTTCGCAAATTTTTTCCACCGACTCTTTATCTGCCTCTCTCTCACCCACACCTTCCCACTCTCTTTCTCTCCGTGTCCTCTCACTCTCTCTCTTTCTCTCAGTGGTGGCTGCCAATGACCTGAGGTGGCAGACGCAGGGAATATTCCGGCCTTTTGTGGAGGTCTTTATCATCGGCCCTCACCTCAGTGACAAGAAGAGGAAGTATGCCACCAAGTCGAAGAACAACAGCTGGGCTCCCAAATATAATGAGACCTTCACTTTGTGAGTAATGAGGCCGATTATTTCTTGGACTTATTTTAACCTTTAAATTAAAAAAAACATGAATACATATTACTTGTGTACAGTTGAGTATCATCAGCATAAAAATGTTAATTGGCAAGATGATATAAATGATATCTCCAATAGGTAGTTTTTATGCTTCTAAACTTTTGAACCAACTGCCTCTAACTATCAAAATGACAAGCTCCCTCTGCATTTTAAATGGAAATCAAAGACTGAGCTCATTTTAAAGCCTTAGTTCAAGTGTTTGTCATGGATCTTTTTCCCTTCTCCGCTTCAGCACCCTGAGCAGCGAGGTGGGTCCTGAGTGCTATGAGCTGCAGGTGTGTGTGAAGGATTACTGCTTTGCCCGTGAAGACCGCACAGTGGGCATGTCTGTCCTGCAGCTCAAGGACCTAGCCTCCAAAGGAAGCGCCGCCTGCTGGCTGCCACTGGGTAAACGCATCAACATGGATGAGACGGGCCTCACAGTCCTGCGGATCCTCTCCCAACGCAACAATGACGACGTGGCCAAGGAGTTTGTCAAGCTCAAATCAGACCAGCGCTCTGCAGAGGAGGGACGCAGCTAAGTGACACAAACAATTAAAATCAACCCATCTGAAGCTCAAACAGATGTGGCCACCTTCTGCCATGGAGCTCCTCTGAGCCACTGCTAGCCACTGCCCTGATGATCCAGTGTTGTAAAAGCACAGATAAGACAACAGTAACACACATCCAGTGCTGTAAATACACTCATTTCAGTGGAAAGGGCAGAGTGCTAAAGAAGTCATCACTGATTTTATTTAAAAACAAATAGCACCCATGTCTTTATTGTTGCAGATATTATCAGCCATCCTTTTGATGCACAATACATAGATTTTAACCATAGAGTGTATATCCACTTTCCTCTACTCAAAGAGGTCAGTAACGCCATACAACCCATGCATGTATTCACACAAGTACGCCCTGATTGAAAAGTTAGGGTGAGAGATATCTTGTAGCCTTTAACATTTACCTTTCTGTCTCACTATTTATTTCCATTTTGCTTTCTCCCTTCTTTCCACTCTGGCCTGCACCCCCGTTCAGAGAAAGGCACCACAAGTGCCAACAGATAATCACTGAAATATGCCAAGACCAGCCCCAAGCACAACAGGACCAACTGTCCAACAGATCTATTGACGACAACAAAATGGCTGCGAGGCCTAAAACATTCCATATATAACGAAATGGGAACAAAGCAATATTTAGTTACAATAAATTATTTATTTACTGCTTTCTTCCTCTAAATTATTTTATATTGAAATGATTCTATATATCATTATATATAAATTATAAAAGATATACAGGTATGTAGTTATATACAGGATTAGACGATGGACGTGTGGTACTTGAAAGATTGTCTTTGTCTGTCTTTTGTCCGTCTACCCTGTAACAGAGCACACTGCCTGACACCCACAATGCCTTGTCTTGTCGAGCCTCGTACAGTTTGTCTGTCTCCTGTACAGACACTGTACAGAGAGATGAATCTGATGAAAAACACGCCCTGGAGCACTGTGGTTCACCAGACTTTTTATGTGTGTATATTTTGTGTTTATGTGTGAGTGTGTCTGTAAGATGTTCTAATGTTGACCTCATGTAGCCGCCCGTGTTGCCTGTTACCTGCAAATGTAATCACAGGAAGCCATCACAAGCAGAGCGCATCACACAGAGGGGGTAGTTCCCACTCAGATTAGATTTTTTTAGTATTTTCCAAGTGTCTTTCACTTTGGGGAGGGGGATTCTTTTAACTTGTGATGTTTATTTTGGTCTTCTTTTTCTAACTAAAACATTCCAATGCTACACAGCCGTTTGAAAATATATGAAGAGAAGAAAAACAGTTACTGCCAACCTTCTCCTCTAAAAAAATGTAGATAATTAACAAATCTGTATCAGGGGAGATGGAAAAAAAACACAACCTGCGTCCACGGGAGATGACTGATCACTAATGATCTACCACACATGATCTTTAATGAGCCACTGCAGGTGCTGAAACCCTGCTCTCTCTCACTGAGCAGTCAGACCTCTGCTAAAGGGCTGCAGATCCAGACCACAACAGGTCTGGATCTGACATTTCAAAGAGGGCCTGCAGTTTAGTCAAGATGTAGTGATTTAGAAGCACGGGGTCTTTAAAGCATCCCGAATAAAGTTGACACTCTGATTTTTATTTTATTCTTTAGTATGACATGACAGGTGTTACACAACAAGGCTTCATCCTAGAGTAAGATGTAGTCACTACATTGTAATAAAAAAAAGTTCAATTGACTTTCCAGCATGTCTTTCAATTCAACTTTTTTTTTTTTTACACCTTTTCTTTGAAACAAATATTGATTTATTTTTCTTCTGCAAAGAAAAAAAACTCCATGATGTCAAAGATCACAGACTTCAAACATTAATGAGACTCCAGATAAAAAAAAAATATCAGGGTATTTTTTCTTCTATTCCTGCCTCTGTTTTAAGTCTTCACTGATGAGGACCGTCACCCTTAAAGCACTTGATCAACTTTTAACTGAACAGGCCCCATCTATTGAACAAGGTGTAACTGAACTCTATGCATCTAATCTAACAAATAAAAAAAATCTATGTGGATGAGTCATTTTTGAAGCAGTCTCATAATGTTTACATTGTGAATTCTTCTTCTTATATCAGCACAAGTCTTTGTCTGATATTTTGTAAATGCTGTCTCTATTTTAATGGGCAAAATATAACAGCTGTTGTTGAGACTGAAGTTCGTTTGTACAGCTTTTCAGTGCGGAGGAGCATAACGTGGAGGGTAGTGATCGATTGTTGATGTTTTTGGGCGTTGTAAATAGCTCGGATGTAACAAACATGTCAGACTATCTGAAGTGAAGTTTGCTGCTCTTTTGTAGACTTGAATTTTGCTCTGGGTGATTGGGCAGTTAGGGATTGTGTGTGAGCGTGCATGTGTGTGTGTGTGTGCGTGTGTGCGTGTGTGCGTGTGTGCGTGTGTGCGTGTGTGCGTGTGTGTGTGTGTGTGTGTGCCCACTGTGGATATGTAGCTATTATTGGAAGAGATATGAAGGCCATGTACACACTAGAGATTAATAACAAGCAATTTGCACTCAGATTTGCAATCTCATTATTTAACAGGCTTGATTAAAAGCCCAATAAATACAGGCTTTGCTTCTGATTTCAACACTGGCATTATATACCTTCTTAAAGACTATACAAAGGAAAAGTACCACTTTAAAAGAGCTAAATTTAACATGTCACTCTATTGTGTGTACAAGGTCTTTTATTCAAGGGGACATCTGCACAGTCTTTTAACACTTTCAAATAACAGGTACACAACTGTCACATAGCTGGAAATGCCAAGAAAAAGATCTTTCTTTATTGCTGTTGACAATGATACTTTAGTGGAGGGATTTCCTCCTCCTTCAGAGGCTCAGTTTGCGTGTTGGTTGTGTTAGACAGGCATGTTGAATGCACACAGGCGTTAAGAATGAGGATAAATGTAGAAGCACAATGAAAAGCACACAGACACGAAGCGGACAGACATGCATGATCCATTCTGTCTAGCTGACCAGGTCTGACTCAGACACGCCTGCACAGCGACACCCGTTCTGTTCTCCAGAAAAGGTGCATGAGAGGAGCGATTAAAAAAAAAAGAAAAAAAGAGAAGAAAAAAATGTATTGTGCCAGCACGCATAATTATTTAATGTAAACTGCCAATTGTTGTCTCCTTTTATTTTGATATTACATTATTGTTTTCTATTTTTCAAATGTTTGTGAATATATAAATATGTATGACTTATGATGTGTAGTGGTACAAAGTACTCGCATGAGAATTTTTTTATACAGGAGATGTTTCTAATTTTTGAGTTTTTTTTTTATTCTGGTTGTTCTTATTGGAGGTCGAGGTTACTGGGACTGCAGTCTCATTGTGTTTCTGCTTCCAATAAAATATGTTTAAAAAAAACAAAAACAAGCCTAAGGTGTTTTCTTGTTTGTCAAACTGCATTTAGGTATAGCTGCTATTGTGCCATCCCTAACTCAAATGTATTTGAATATGTACTTCCTTTTATTTTAAAGAAAAAAACTTCAACGTTTAAAATTTTCAGTATATCTTCACAAATATTTAAATGTAAAAATTATTTAAAAAAAAAAAAACCTTGACAACAAACGTTACTCATAAGGACTGAAGGAAGTGGTATCAGAGAGATAAGGATTAATTCAATCTGGAGTTATTTATAATATAAAATGTAATATATTTTCTCCAAAGAGACCCGGCTTAGTAGGCTGGACATGCTGTTCTTCAGGCTCTGCGTAGAAAAGATATCTTGAGGGAGTCTGGGATGACTAACTGCTCAGAATGGAGGGCGGGGGGAGGCGAGTAGGGAAATGTGACAGGAAACACTCGCCTAACATCCATCAGGAGCTGTGGCGGCTGACCGTCAGAGCGGTCTTTAAGGAGGCCCTGTAAGAGCAAAGAAAAGAGACTTTAACATAAGACTGATCTGTAAACTAATAAACACATAAACCCAGTGAGCTGTGGACAATACCTGGACAGTGCGGATGAAATTAAGTGTGACTCTTTCATCAAGGTCACTGTGGGGGGTGTAGAGGGTCAGAATCTTCACAATCTGTGGATGAATCAGCAGCCAGTTAAATACAATTTAAATACAATTTAAATACTCTTCACAAAAATGATTAAGATAGGTAGAGAGCCACCTTCTGACTGGATAGAGCAGTGCAGGTCTGTACAATGGCCTTTGCATCCACCTCGGTCTTTTTCCCGGCCTGCAACAGCTGAACGGCCTGGATGAGGGGCTCCAGCGTGGCAACAGCACCCCCTGCCTGCAGACCACGGCTCCGTAGCCATTCCTCCAGCAGGCTCACATTGTAGCTTAGTGACAAGAGAGGACCATAAAAATGATCTGTTTATATATACATGTTGAAATAAAAGAGGTGAACACATTAATATAAACACAGGTCGAGTCTATCACAACAAATTAATCAGATTTGTAATAAAATCAAAAAAGAAACTGACACAATGATAAATGATCAAAGGTGAAGGGGTAGGATAAAATAAGTTTACACTGCTTCCCACTCCTTTTCGGACATGTAAATTGAAGTAACTAGTGTTTGAAATGTTTTTCATTGTTTGTACATTTCCTTTTCTTTTTCTCTTATTTACATGTTGGAAATAAAACTTCAATCAACCAAAACATGACTCTATATGTAAGAACAATCAATGATGATACGTCTTCAAGTTTCATTCATGGCCATGTAAAGGCTTTTAAGAGGTGCTGTAACATTCTGACGTCAGGTTGTGCATCTTATATTTGAGCCTTTTAGAGATTTGATCATATAACAATTCACTGCATTGACATAAAATGGAACAACTTCAATCAAACACAAATGATTAAATTAAATTAATTCAAAATAATTTAATCTAAAATACAAAAGGTAAATCAATTAAATCAAAATAAGCCGCAACTCAAACTGGGATCTTTCTACGTGCTATAGAAAATGTAGGATCTATAATTTATATAGAGCATTATATATTTTTTTGTTTCATATATACCGAATTTGCATGCCACGACTCCAGCAACACATGTCCTTCCTGAGTAGCAGGCTGTTGAGTGCCGAGGCTGAGATGAGGTAGGTGAGCTGGTGAAAGGCCTGCTCCATCTGAGTCAGGGGCAGAGCCTGATGGGTCAGAGCTGTGTGAAGGGCACCCAGCTCCCGCAGCACCGACGCCATAGTTGGAACATCGCCTCCTACAGGCCTCGGGTCTGATCCTGCTCGCTTTCTGGACGTCACCAACTTTACAGCTGAGGCCGACAAACCGGGGATGGTCTCGCTCTCCAACATAGCAGGGACTGAGGGAGAGAGGGAGAGAGGGAGAGAGGTAGAAAGAAGCTAGATATGGAGAGCAGTGGAGGGGAGAACATTTATATCATTTAGCAGTGGTACCTATGATGTTCTGTAGACGTTTCTCAGTGATGGAGAGGAGCTGTTGATACGCCTGGATGCAGAGGTCACTCAGAGCGCGGATCAAGTCAGAAAGATCCGTATTCAATGGAACCAGATCATCTGAGTGGAGGGTCTGACAAGTACTCAAGCCGGTCAGTCATTAATAAAGTGACAACAACTACCACAACTATGAATATACAGCACTAAGATTGTTGTTTTTCACAATGCTTTAAGTCATAAATATGATCTCAGTCAATAAAATGAAAATAAAAATCATACCTGTTTTGGGGAGTGCTGGGTCAACAGGTCATGCAACAGACAAGCGTTTTTCAACCACAAAGCTGACATGTCAACATCATTACTGTGTTTCTGCAGGGAAAGATATGATATCAAATGTCAGACCTTGTATATGAAATTATATTTAAAATATATTTGAAAAAAATGCTGCTGTTTGTTTTAATGATGTAAAAAATATATGGGCTTTATTGTCATTTAGTTGGTTCCTTAGGGGCGGGACACACAAAAAGGACAAGACAATCACATGAAAGTGTTTCAAAGTCAAATGTTTATGACTCTCTGTAAGTGGCACCCTAACTGACATGAGGTGTGCTACCTTAACGCATTCAACCTCGGCCATATGGTGCAGTGCTGAGATTGAGAACTCAGGTTAC
This sequence comes from Labrus bergylta, assembly GCF_963930695.1. Classification (NCBI taxonomy): domain Eukaryota; kingdom Metazoa; phylum Chordata; class Actinopteri; order Labriformes; family Labridae; genus Labrus; species Labrus bergylta. The sequence continues at coordinate 19,175,624 of NC_089200.1, forward strand.
CTTCAGAGCTGCCTTCATAGCAGTGACAGCAGCGCTGCACAGCGAGCGAGCCTGAGTCTGGTCTCCACTGCAGTCGGCATGACGAACACACAGGAAGAGCACTCTGGCAGGAAGGCCAGGAGGCAGAGACAGGGCGCTGTCAACACGGATGTCTGGACAACAGTGAGAGAGAACAGCAGTGGCAGAATGAACACGGTCATGTTCGTCAGCTTTAAGAGGTAGGTGCAGTAAAAGTTCATTCATGTGAGTCGTACTTTTAGAGACAAGGTTACAAAACTGTGAGACCACATTAGTAGTCCAGTGAACACTGTTCAGAGTGAGCAAGGGAAAACACAGACCTTATGATCAAGTCCCCCCCATTTATAAACAGATACTCACACCTAAAATACATTTATTTTAATTAATCCACAACACTGGGATTTGACAAAACTTTCTTTTAAAAGATAATACCTTTAGCTTAAGGCATGTTAAATCCTTTTTTACACTTTTTTTATTTTATAAACCAGAAATTATAAGCAGCTTAATTGATAATAACTAAATATAAGTTGGAGACCTGGAGAAGTTTCACATATAAGGCAGTTTCAAAATGTTCAACAGCTTGTTCTAAAAATTAACTACAAAATGGAAACGTGTGAAGATTTAGCATCATAAATACTTAAATTTGGTGAACTACTGCTACATTACTTATTATGCTACCTAACAGCAAAACAAAGTTTAACTAATGACAAAAATAATAATAAAAGACCAATTATTATATTGTATTCTATGTATGAATTCCTATTTTCTATACTACATTCTGACAGTTAGTTCTTGACTGTCAGGAAATTTCAAAGGAAAGCATACATTCAATACATAGAGTGCTGTATATACAATTCTGTCAAGAGTTGATTCTACTGATGAAACGTATATATATACATATATATATATATATATATGTATATATATATATTCAAATACCCCAGGGATAAATAAAGATTCACATGAAGGTGAGTACACAGTGGACTGGTATCTGTCTCACCTGTGATAAGGTGTTTGATGAGCTTGTTTTCATCTTTCTTTCTACACTCCAACAAACCAGTGACTGATGCTGGCTTTGGTCGAGATGGAGAGGGAGAGGGAGAGGCTTCCAAAGTTAAAGACGACGGGAGAACTAGGAACAGAAAACATCATGACACAAATACATGAGAAGGCAGTATCAGCTAAAAAAAACATAGTATGGAAGATATATTAACTGGAATGTTGATGCACTAAATCTTCCTCACCATGTTCAAACATAAACCTGGTGAGTTATAAAAAAGATAAGGGATTTGTGTGTTTTTAATACTAACTATCAAAAGGAAGATGTTTCTGTAATCTTAAGTGTTTTGTTTTTTTCCAATTAATTTTCCTTCTAAAAGCAATATACATTTCTGATCCATATAACGCTACACTGATGTAGAGTGAGACAGTCATATTTCATCAATGCCATCTCTTAAATGATCAAGAAAAGCAGTGAGCACAGCCAAACACTTTCTTCAAAAAGTCCTTGGCAAAACATCAAATTGCCAAATAAAGACTGAGAAGACTTTCAAATGACAGCCTCACATGGAGGAAGGTTCTGTTTGGTCATTTAATATGTTATCTTGAGTGATCGTACCTTGTGCCAGGAGTCTTGTGAGTGAGGTTGTGTTTTTCAGCTCCTTCAACTCTCTCCTCAATCTGACACACTCTTGTTCTCTGGCCTCAAGTAGTTCCTGCACATCCTTCAGACACAAAGACACTTACATGCTGGATTTCTGGCTTATAGATGATGCACACAACAATACTGACTCATTGTAGAAAGGCTCCATCTTTTAAGTTTTTAGTTCACAGAAGCCTTAGTCGAGCTGTTTTTTATTTTATGACTGTAGGTAGTATGTTTAAGACAAGTGCTGAATGAGGAAGTAAGTGGTAGGATGAGAGTAATGAAGTATATTTAGGGCAAGGGGGGAAAAGACCATTCTGACTCATCTAGAATCTTTTGATTATAACATACTTTTTCAACAGTTTCCTTCCAGCACCCAAGATATGTACAGTATTTAGAAGTACCTGTCTTTCTGCAGTGGAGGAAGAACCAGAGATCGCCTGACCGAGCTGGAACCTCAGAGCCTCCAGATCCCCCTCCCACTGACTGTACTGACCACGCAGCTGGCTCTCCAGAAACCTAATACAGACGAGGGGACAGAAGGGACAAGGACACCAAGTGCATCCATCAAGCAGAATTGTAAGCAAAACTGTGAAGATGAGGCAGACTGATATTCTAAAAGGAATATATCATTGACAGACTGACTTGTTGGCCACTCGTACTGCATCGTAAGCATGAGCCAGGTCCTCCGCCTTCATCTTCACTGCTGGGTCTTTGGCTACATCCATCCTCTCCATCAGCTGGTCCTGTCCATGCAAAACAGGAACACAGTGTGACATTTTCTTATCCTATCAACTAGGTCATGCTGGAAGTTGGAAGAGTGCCCAAAAACATAATTAACAAACAAAAGAAAATGTGGACTACTTTTAAAACAGTCTCTCACCATTGGCGTTTCAGAGCTCCACATTGAGAATTTCTTATCCAAGGAGGGAGACGTCACGCTGACCCTGCGGACCGTCTCTGGAGAAGAGAAAGCAGATGGGAAGGGTGACAGGGAGAGTGGGGTGAGAGACTGGGGGGAAAGCGGGATGGGGGAGGGAGAGAGAGGCTCCAGGCTAAGACTTTGGGTGGAGTCTGTCCTTCTGTGGCCTTTGGTGCGCTGTGGAGAAAAGACAAAAAAAAACACACTCTCATCTACCAAGATGGTCTTTATAAGTGAAACTTAAGTGGAAGTATAAGAGTGTGTGAGTGTGTCTATGAACCTCAGTGAGCAGACTCATTTCCCTGAGGTTGTCATATCTCTGCTCCAGTCGGGTGAACTCTCTAAGGAGACCTTGATACTTTCTCCTCTCCTCATCCAGCTCTGCCCTCAGAGCAGCACTTGCCTTGGCCATGGTCTCCTGCGCACACTCTGCACTCATGTAAGAAAAAGAAAGAATACAGAGAGGAAGAGAACATTGCAAATGTAGTTGTGAACTGCAAAATGCACGATGCTATTACTGTAGGTGAGAATCTACCTTCTTGTGCTTTTTCTTGTTCAAGCAAGCGAGCTGAGAGATCCTCTCTCTCTTTGTAGAAACTGTCTTTTTCTTTCTGCAGCACTTGCAGCTCCTTAAAACACAAGACAGAAGTAATTTGAGCAATAAAAGTCCTGAAAATCCAAATGAAAAACTTTTTATTTATTATACAACTAGTATTCCTTTCTCCTGAGAACAACACCATCAGCAACATAGTTTGATAGGCTACGTCATGTTATTCTGTGGGATGAAAGACCTACTTGTCTGAGCTGAAGGATCTCCTGAGCAGCCTTCTCCTCTGATCTCCTCCTTTCCTCCAGCTCCTTCTCGCTGATAACGGGGCTGGGCTGCACCTTTTCCTGTCTCTGGCTCTCCAGCTTCTGTATTGTGACCCTCAAAGCCTCCAGCTCATGACCGCTGGCCTCTCGCTCTGTGTGCAGCGTCTCTCTCAAAGCTGCACTCTCCCTTGCCTGGACACAAGCAAACACAACTTTATCATTAGAAAAGAAAAGATCATCATCAAAATATATTTTACATCCTCGAAGGATCAAAGGATCCGACCCTCCTCACCCACCTCATGGTCTGCTTTCAGTTGCAGCTGCATCAGTTTGACCTCCATGCCTTTATTGAGCTCTCTGTATCTCTCCACTGAGCGAGCCTCTGTCTTAAGCTTCAGCAGTTCTCTCCGGGCCGCTCGGCGTCGCACACAGCACTGCGTGAACAAAACTGCTGCATGTATTCGCCTGTACGCCCTCCTCGCAAGCCAGCCACGCACACTCGCCTGGAGCAAAACGGTGGCCCTCTCCACCAGCAGCTAAGTAATTGGAACATGGACAAAAAAAATGTTTTAAAAGGGCAAGAAGAGTTTGCTCAATCGTGTGGTTAAGTCTGGAATTAGATGCCGACCTGTCTAAATCTGCGCCGAGTCAGCGTGCCCCTGGTGAAGGCCTGGATGGTGATGGTGGCCTGTCGGATCATGAGGAACAACTGTCTGACCACGACCATGCGGTAAGTCTTCTGGATGACTAAAGCAGCCTTGCTGTAGCGCAGAGTCAGGGCCAGTCTGCAGAAATTGAATGGTACATTTTCTCTGTAAATTGTAAGTTTTGGAATATCCCACCCCACTTTTTTCTTTCCGTGAAATTAATGTGCAGTGAATATGCAGTTTTGCTCAAAAATATAAAATCATCATCAATTTTTTTTAAATTATTTTTCATTTATGAAGGTGACTTTAAATCCTTTTAATCCTAGTTTCCTGCTATAACTTAACATCTGGGAGACGATGAAACAATTATATTAGCCCATCACAAAAACAACAAAAAATACAGTATTAATATGTATAAATAGATTGTCTTCTCACTGTCTGGCCAGGGCTCCTCTGCAGTATCTCTGTATAGTGACAGTTGCCCAGCAGATCCTGGTGTATCGAATCTTTGCCAGCCATCCTCTGACCCGACTCTGGATGATCACAGCAGCAAGACGCAGCCTCTCAGCTCTCAGCCTCTCCAGCAGAGCCACCTGTCCGGCCCGGAAAAACACTTTCGTTTTTCCAAAGCAGTATTGGTCATTGTCTGGGATGAGCTCAGGTAGAGCCTGTCTGCACGCGGCTTGGGCTTGATCTGGGCTCTGAGGACCTGGGAGAAGAAGACGGTACCTACTGAAGAACTCCTCATAAGTCCACCTGAGAAAAAAAAAACCCATTGGAACCAAAATCTTAGAGAAATCAGCTTGTCTTGGCCTTTTCTATTTCTATTGATTCCACGTTGTTGCATGTAATCCAATTTTGACATCTAAGTGATGACAGGAGACTTTATGCATTAGCGTGGGCGTAAAAAAAATCGACATTACTCCTTTCCCAACATCCACGTTTGTTAATTTTCCTCCTTTATAGGATCATGGTTTGACTTTCAAAAACTGGATACTTAAAAACCTGTTTACAAAGTAGATGAATAGAGACCACAAACATTTTTGTGGATTCACTTCTCTTTAATCCATTTCATGTTGCTACAAACTGAAATGTCATTTTGTTATATATTAAATAGTTAGATACAGTTACAAAAATACGGGTGTATTCCTTTAAGATTTGGGTGGAAAGGTCTACCTAGTTCATGTGTCCTTTTACTGAAATCTGACTTTAGCCACATGACATGTTCTCTTGTTGGCCGTATGAAGACTTTGCAGAAATTAAGAATAATAAAAGCACCTGGATGGATAACCTGCAGCACTGATGCGAATTGTCTCCAGCACCCCACAGGCTCTCAGCTGCTGGACCGTCCTCCTTGGGTCAAACCTAATAAAGCAAGACTGTTATATTGCTTGGTGCAAACAATAACAACAAAAAACACTAAATCAAATGTTAGAACATGACCATACATACATAAAAGGTTCCTTGAGGTCGTTTGGTTTAATACAGCGGACGTAGTGAGGAGTGGTGTTGTTCAGAGTCTCCATTAACATCTGAAGGGACTGACGGAACTGACAGGCACCAATACAAAGCAAAGTGAGACAAAACACAGACTCTCTGCTCAATGACGAAAACAAATGACGCAATAAAAAACAGCTCACCTGGAAGCCCACTGTGAGTTTGTGCTCCCTCGTGGCTCTTTTCCCTGAGCGAACACTTCCATTAGCCACAGACGGCACGTTTCCATGCTGCTGGAACAACTCAGCCACCAGCTCCGACTGACGCACACACATGGAAACACACATGCAAGTGAGTTAACCTTCTGTCACATAGAAATGGAAAGATTCAATACTTTTAACAAGTTACACATGCCTACCTGACTTGCTTTGAGAATGTTAATGAGCTCCTCAAACACTGTGTCTCGGTTCTTGTCCAAAAAGCCGTCACACTCATATTGCACCTGTTGAAGAATGAAAAAAAAAAGGATAAATATTAAGACTCTAAAGTGTTGAATTCTGTTAGCAGAAACATTCACACTTCAAAAGAAATCTTTTCAGATGTTGAGTACAGAAAACTTGTACTACAGTTTATCTTGTGGACTTACAGTGTCAGCGAAGTGCAGAACAATGAAGGCGCTGTTGGACATGCGAGGTTTTCTGAAGTGAGGGTGGGGCTTGCTGGTCAGGTGTTGATCATACAGCTTCCTCACCCAGCTCTCATCTGAACCTTTGGGCATCTAAACATAAACACAGATAATGATGCAAGAGTAAGTCAGCATAACAGTTTAAACTGTGAGAAAATAACTGATCGGGTGCCCACAACAGCTGATTTAACATGAACATGAGAAGCTAAAAGCAGTATATGTGTTTGCCTGAGAGAAAGACAAGGAGATATATCAACAGACAGAGGGGGAAAAACAAATAATGATCAAACAGAATAATAGGGTGGGAGGGGACAAAATGACCGACCCTGCACTCCTCATCTAACAGATCAAACAGGCCCAGTTGTCCCTCTATGAGGTTGATGCACTGCTGGTTGTCACTGAACTCAATCCTGCTCCACGCCAGCTCCTCACGGACATACTCCTCCTGCTCCAAGTGGAAGACATGCTGCAAGAAAACCCAAAAGTAGAAACGTTAAACGTAAAGACCGATTCAAAATGAAGACGATCACATGACTTGAAGCAGAAGGCTCAAAGAAGGCATACAGATGTGTTCTCTGTATTCTGAGGTTTAAAACCTGCATGAAAAGATTCTAGTTTTCCTCATATTAGAGAGACATGGAAGCGCTTTATATGTGTTTATTGGTTGTAGGTTTTGACTGGGGCCCTCTGTGGCATTCTGTCATGAGAATAGATCAATCATTTCATGCAGAGCACAAGACCCGCCCCAAGTAATAACAGTTCTAACAGTCGCTTATCAAAACGGTAGTTATGGGGACTTTTCTCCAGTGTCCAGAGTAGAATTATACGTGTCATTTGGTTCATTTGGTGCGAGTCCTTGATGATTTATTACATCTGCTGATGATGACTCTTCCTATCCTGCAAACCAAGTTCTGCCTGACATCCTAACAGAGACAGTTGCATTGTGTCCTTTACCAGTTACCTAAAAAAACATAACCATACTGTAAAACTGCTTGCTTTAAAATGCAAATTAACATGCCAAACAGGAAATTAGATGGACTAAAAGACATCAAAAAAAGAGAGAAACTAATTATGTTGCTTTATTATTTATATTGACCTTAAATTGAACTTATTTGGAACTTAGTGATGATACACTGGAAGGCAAAAAGGACTGATTTCTGGGGTTTAATAAAAACTTGGCAACTGGTTTGTGCAAAAACAATAAGAGAACAATAAGTGTAGACACAAACTAGAGAGTCTACTTTTCACACGACTTACCCTGTTGAATTGCTGTTGCAGCTTTTCATTTGCATAATTTATACAAAACTGCTCAAAACTGTTCCGGTCAAAAGTCTCAAACCTAAATAGAGAGAAGACCTGTCAGTCCCACTTTGTAACAACACACTTCAGATCATTAGATGATTCTTCCAATGTGAATTAGCAGAGCTCATCACTCACCCATAGATGTCCAGCACCCCTATGAAGGACTTGGTCTTTCCCCTCTGGGTGCATAGAGCAGAATTGAGCCTCTGGACGGTCCATGTAAATAGCTGGCCATAGATGTGTTTGGCCAGTGCGTCTCTGGCCTCCAGAGCCTGCTGACCGGTCATGGGTTTGACCAGCATCTCCCCCCCTACAGCCAGTCTGCGGTGACACAGCCAGTGGGCCATCTGAGGTCCCTCCACTCCCAACAGCTTGGAGAAGACAGCCAGAGAGCGGTCGTCTGCCTAAGGAAAAAAAGGACGTGTGTATACCAGCAACGGATAGACAAAAAAAAACATTTGAAATGACAAAGAATACGTGTTTAGTCACATCAATGTAACTCCGCTCAGCACTTCTCCCACTGGCTTGGATGTTGACATTTCCCAGGTGAAGGACAGCTGACAGGATCCTGAAAAGCTCCATCTGTTGGTCAGGCTGCACACCTGCAATTTACAAACATACCCCAGTGTTTTTTGACGAATCGCCATAGGCATGGACATCATTCATTGAAACAAAAAATCCTCCCTCTGCATCAAACATCAGAGATTTTGCATTGAATGCCTGTGTTTATTTCCGAATGTAATACTGTACCCAGAATGGTGAAAGCATTTCTGGTGCGCTCCAGGTCGGACAAATCATCAGTCCCAGGGATTTGCATCTCTCCTCCCTGACTGGTGTAACGAAAACGCTCCGGCCCATCTGACAAAATAAAAACAACCAAGTCAGTCTGAATGCAACATGGACTTCATGAGAATCAATGTTTTAAAGACCAAGTCAACTGAAAAGTGTGATAATAAGCCTCACCTAGTTTAAGGGATCTCATTTCAGGCAGCTCTCTGGAGGCACACAGCTGGTAAAAGATGTGGTAGTTTCTCTCTGCAGAGGCCTGACATGCACAAAAAAATATCACAGAAAAATCCACTAATTGAATATTGTTTTATGCCAAAATGCACACAATCTCTCTGACTTACTTGGAAAACAACCCTGGACTTCTCCAGAAGATAGGTCCTCATGTTTGCAGCAATAATGTCCCCTTTTCTGGCGAAGCCAATCTCGATGTATTTCCCAAAGCGACTGCTGTTGTCATTTCGAGTGGTTTTAGCATTCCCTATAGACTGTAAAAAAACAGTATTATAAAAATTATTTTGTTTTTAATAAAAACACATAAAAACTGATCAGAAAATCTATATTCCTTACAAAACAAATCTGTTCAATTATCTATCACCTCCATTATTGGGTTTGAGGCCAGAACCCTCTCCTCCACACTCGTCTGCTGTGATGCTCCTCCAACCACGGCAAAGTATCTCATGGTGAATTTGGCTGAGACTGTTTTCCCAGAGCCAGACTCTCCACTGATGATGATAGACTGGTTTTTCTCCTCCCTATACACACAGAGAACATTGGGTTATAATCCAGTATACATAACATTAAACAAAGCATTAGCAAGAACAGCAAATGAAACGCAAAAGAGAAGCTGTTGGACATTTCCTTGTATACAGTTTAAGTACTGACCGGGTCATGGTGCGATATGCTTCCTCAGCCACAGAAAAGATGTGAGGTTCCATGTCACCCATGTCCTGACCACTGTAAGCATCGATCACCTCCTCTCCATATATGGAGAGCTGGTCATAGGGATTTATAGCCACTAACACAATCCCTGTAGAGACAAGGAGAGGAAGGGACATCAGCAGGAAGTGTCGACATTGTTAGCACCTCCAGAAATAAATATTTTTTCAATGGCTAACTACAATCTGCCTGTTTATAAAATGTACCCAAAATATATTTTTTTCTAATGTTTTGAATAATACAAGTAGTTTTAGTTGGTCACACTGCAGTAAGCAGTTAGAGGTCAGAACATGTCAATTGATATTACAGGGAGTAAAAGCAATAAAAAATAACACATTTTCAGAGATTGAAGACTAAGAGCCAGCAGTTCAGCAAACAAAATGACAAAGTAAATTTGAGTAAAGCCATCTTTAACCAGAATGACGTCATCTTAAGAACACAAAATATGAAAAAGCAACTTAAGTAAGGGGAAGTTGCCTCTCTTGCTCAACCTTTGCCCTGTCATAATAAAGTTGAAATGATGAGCTGTAATCATGCAGACAGAAGCTGCCTGTTTCTGGCTATTTGCCAGCACAAACCTTAACAACTGTCAGTAACTGTTGTTGTCTCACATTCAGGTGGCCGTCGTTTCTGTCATAAGCTGTATAGCTAGTTTGCTTTTGTTTGTTCAGTGCTCACCACAGTACGTGTAGATGCTGCTGTAGTCCAGGAATCGAACCCGCAGGTTGTGCAGGACAGCAGGTTCATGAAGGAAGCTGAGAGCTGTGAGATCATTTTCCCCCTCCAGGATGGCCGGGTTCCCCAGAGGCGGAAGATCTGAGATGGACCCCACTGGGTACTGGACCTCCTACCAACAGAGAAAGAGGAAAGGAGTTATTGTGGTATGCAATGTATTATGGTCTCCACTATCATGGCAGTAGCACAGTCCATAGGAAATAGGGTCTCCAATTCAAGTCCTATCACTGAGCAAATGTGGAATTGGAACTGGTAGCTGGAGAGGAGCTGGTTTACTTCCTGAGCACTGCCGAGGTGCCCTTGAGCAACTCACTGAACGCCCTATTGCTCAAGGGCACCCGTTCCTGTGCACTCACTCACTCTTACATCTCTCCATAAAATGTATTTCTGTGGGACCTGTCTGTTCTTGTGTTATTTCACATTAACAAACTGCAAAGTTGAAGTTCCCCTTAGCCTTAGGCATTAACAACATATATGATTTTAATACATTTTTATAAAATCTGCAATGTCCCACCTGTCCATCAGACAGCTGCAGCTGTAGATGTTTCTCTCCAGGACTGTAGTCCTGAAGGAGCAGGGCTGACACCCAGACTGCATCTGGTTCAGGAATCCAGACATTGGCTCCCTAACAAAAGAAATAGATCATTTGAGGTACATGTGAAACTGTAACAAACATCATATTGATTAATCGATCTACAGATATACATGAACACACTCTGCATGGACTGAATGCATTTGCAGCACAGGAAAGAAGAGATGTTCATTGCATGATTCATTTTCGTTTCCGACACAGTTCAAGAACATAAAAACACATCCTGGCCTCACCCAAGAAAGACGTTTTTCAGTCATCAGCATAAAAGCCTCTTAAACTGTGTTAAAAATTAACACTGGTCATCCTCTTCTGGATTAGTCATTTTGAGTTCTAACTAAACTAATTCCTTTATGAATGTGTTATTTTACCAATGCATTCTATCCACACTCTACCAAAGCTTTAATTGGACTGAAATAAGAATTAAAATCACACATATACTTTCTGCAGGTTGTTTCATATCAAACCTCCTATCCTCTGTTTGGATCAAGATCACACAAAAATGAGGACTTGTAATCTTCAGGGCATTACGAGTTATTGTGAAAACTCACATAACTCTAAAAGGATGACAAATACATATCACACCGGTCGTTTAATTAGAATACTGTTTATCTCTTTTCTAATGTCTTACATTGAGGTAATTACAGTTCTTTTAAGGATAACTAGTACAGCAGGTCTTAAAACCTTTATGTACGTCCATACGGTACATCTGAGTAATCAATGGCACATCACTTAAAAATAAATAATCTTACCTTGCTGTATAGCTCCAGTGAAGCCATCTATTTCAACTATTTTAAAGTATGCAGGGGAACATCACTGAAGAAAAACAATGGGAGGTAATATCTACATGTCACTGTGTACGAACAGCCTGTCCTCCACACTTTCATAGAAGAGCCACTTTGTGTCCTCTGGTGACAGTCCTTTGTACTTTGTCCGGGCTCTCACAGGAGCAAGATGACTTTCAAGTTAACTGTTAATCTGAGGGAGGATGCAGCAGTTGGCTGGACGCGTTGCTCCTTGAAAATGTGCAGTTTGAATCACGGCTTTCAGGGAGAGGGGTCTACAACTTCTTGATGGGGGAGTATGGAAGAAGAGGTTCACAACATAATTGTGTATGTGAATGTACAAATAAAGAAGTTTTTAATAAAATACAGCCACACTGACAACATATTTAGTTACAAATCGACCAATTTTTAATAATTAATACAATCAAATTCAATTCAGCATTCAGCCTGCTGACATTGAATTAAGAATTTCAAAATTTCAGCTGGGAACACATTATTCATCCTCAAACCTCGACAGGGTTAAAAAAAAAAAACACTAAATAATTTTTCCTCGGATAATAAATGAAAAGACATTAAAACAGAATCTTTTATGTAGTTTGCTGCATGACCATTTTGTGCGTGGGTTTTACAAGGAGGCAGCATGTGTGTGGTAACATTGACACTTAAAAAAAGTGGACTGAAGAACAGCAATGTTTCACAACATCAGTAAGCACCTATGATGATAAAAACAGTAGTAATTTCATTACAGAAAGAGGTTTCAAATCCTTTCTTTCCTTAACATTTGTGCTCAGCCCATCACGTGTACCTTTGACTTTCCTTGAGTTTGGTTGTAAAACAGCAGAGCTTAAATGCTCAGCCACAGTTCAATACAAAGCAGACACAAACCTACAGCCTTTTCCAAAAGACATGTCTCCTCTTTGGTCAATACTGAACAGAAATCAGGATAACACCACTTACATTAAAGAAGATATTTCCATGATTGTATAGCAGGAAAGACTTGCTGCATTCAAACTATGCTATCTTCATATGTAACATCATCCACCTGGAGGTTAGCACTGTTGCTAATTTTGATTAGCTTAAGTCTGTGTGGTTAACATCTGAATTGGCTCCATTAAAAAATGCGTCATGTGTGGTCTTTGTCACACTAGTCATGGAGTGCATCATAAAATTGATAGAAGAAACATGTCAAAAGTACAAAACATTATTTCTAATCTGTTGGAACCAAAAAGTGACTTTTAGCAGACATTAAATGTTCAATTTTGACAGATTGTCACAAAACATATACACCCATTTCAGTAAAAAATATGCTCATCAAACACTGACTTTGACATACTGTAGGCAAGTTATTATTAATTTATGTTAGTTCATTTAATGCAATATTATTATGTAAAGGTTTTTTTTTTTATTTCCAATGAAAAAACAGAGTTTGGACATACGCTTAAGAGTCCCATCCAGTGGAGGTAATGACTAATAGAAACATTTGAGACTCCAGGTGTTCCAAAGCGGAAGACGTTTTTTTTTTAGGATGTAAGGGGCTGGAGGGAGTCAGGTTAAGGTTAAAGTTGGGCTGCAGATACAAGAGGACAGTTCATCAGGGCTGGACTGTTGTGGGGCTCCTACTGTTCATGGTCGTGTGTGCGCAGGTGTTGAAAAAACCCATTTGGGCATCACCAAAACCCTACAAGAGGAAAGAAATGGCCATTAGAAGGTGCATATTGTCTAGTTTTTTGTAATAATTAATGCACTGAGTATAGAAGTCTTGATATGCTTTCTGCTGCTAAAAGCATGAGACCTTTATGTCTATAGCTGATAGTACATCTACGCTCTTAGGGTGCACTCACACTAGGTAAACTGCACAATGCCCAAGCAAGTTTACCCCCAAAGTCCAGTTTGATTGACTTGTGTGAGTGCTCCATACCGTGCGTAAACGTTTCACTTAGGTCTGATACTGAGGTCAAATGTTTACTCAAGTTTATATTCAGTCAGCTCAGAGGTCTTTGGAAAAATCTGCGACTAACTCATATTACAATGTGATGATGTATGTATAGAGGTAACCATGCTCATGCCTGATTGGGCCTGAAGTAATGTGAGTGCAGGCCAGCAGGGGGACAGGGGTACAATTGTGCTTCCGCACAGTATGGGGAAGCTGGGCCTAATCTAAGTGTGCCTTTATATTCGCTTAATCTTCCCCTTACCAACCTGTGCTATACGCTCTCCATATCTTCACTGCCATTGCCGTCCTCCTTCAGAACCTCCCCATCGCTGGCAGCCTCCTCGACGTGTGCCAACATATCTGCCATCAGTGCCTCCTCCAGCCTTTTCCTCACACTGTACACCAGCTCCTCCTGTTTCCTACATGTGAACACAACAGGAAGCTGTTACAGTTGGCAGTTACAGCTGCCTATAGCAAGCAGAATCAGCACAGAACAGATGGTTTGTTTTTACAGGGTCCCTCGTTCTGGACTGTGAGATTTATAAACAGATTTGGTCTGTTACCTTTGGTTGAATTCAAGATGACTAAGAGATTGTTAAAGTGATTCCTAATTTTGTTCCAGCTCAATCTTGTTGTATTTGCTATTGGGCTTTAATGTGCAAAATGGAAGTAAATATCACTTGAAGTGATTAAAAACCCAACATAGGACATTATGCACATCCCAGATTTCTTCAACCTCATGGTTATAAACACATGCTGATACATTTGCAAAAAAAGCCAGAAGGGCAAAAAGTTGCAACAGTAACCGTAGTCTGGAACATACTCTTAAATATTGATTGCAGTGTTTCCCCTACCATTATATTAGGGGGGCTGCCCGCCCCCCCGATGGTGAAATTCATTTTATTTTCTATATAGCACCAGATCACAACAGAAGTCATAAGGATACCTTTCCTATAGAACAGGTCTATACCTCGTCCTTTTATTAAACAAACTAAATAGCCTTATGTTATTTATGTTATTTACACGACGCCATGTCATTTCTGTCTCTACATGGTCGCGCGTTTACAATTCTCTTCTGCTCTCTGTGTCGTGCACGGCGGAGTTTTGCCCCGATACACACACGCACACGCACACACACAGGTGTGCACATAGGTGAGCACACTCTCACTAGCGGAGGCCTGGGTGTGTGTGGTTGTGTCTGATGGACGCACACGCAATAATAAAAAGTCCGTAAGAAAGAAGCAACAGAAAATAAAGTGGTCTGCTTAGTTGACTTTGGACTTTTCTGGGCATGTCTCTCTCTCTGCTGTTACTCAGGGGATGCGCTGTTAGCAGGCTGCATTCAGGTGCCCCCCCCCCCCCAGCTCTAAACCTAAGGGAAACACTGCAAAAGTATGTCAGACTGTTTGAGCTGAGAATGTAGATAATGCCCAATGATCTTTCTTCATTCAACATCGGACCCGATACCGATATTAGATCAGTCCCAACTCTAGTTATCACCTACCTGATGTCCTCATCAGTGACTATGAAGGCCTTGCAAAGTGGCTGTGTCGTGTTGAGCCACACTCCCGGGTTCTTCTCCACAGCTGCAGACAGCTGGCCAGTGATGGGAGCAGCGCTGGTGTGCAGAGCGCTCGCAATCGCCGACAGAAGAGTCTTGTCTGTGCAGCCTGGACCAACACCTGAGGGACCACCAGGATGGTTAGAAAAACATTTTAAAGAAACATCAAAGCTGTAACTTCACTCTGGATGAAATGAATATCAGAAAAAATGGTTGCAGAAAAAAACTGAGAAAATGAAAACATGAGAAAATGCCACTTTGCATAAGTCAATGTGTTTTCTCAAAGAAATGTATGTATAATTTGTGTTTTACCTTGCAGACCTTTAGGTAGTTCCATTGTTTTCACTAGCTCCTCTGCGATGTCATATGCATTAAGACCACTGAGTTTCTTCTCCCAAAATAGCTGCAGATCAAAAGAGATGGAAGGTGGTAATATTAGCTGACGGCAGACAGACAAAAACAAAATCATCTTAATAAAAATATGGGGCCAGTACAGTGAGAAAACAATCCATCCTGGTTTAAAGGTTCCATATTAACATGTTTCTTTCAGGTTTTCATGATATCTTGTTCAAAACAAACGGCAGTAGGTGTTCACCTGTCTGGGCTGGTCGACTGCTTTCTGAGGATCCGTCTTGACTTTGTTGTTTGGGTGGTTGGTTACCTTGGTAACAGGCTGCTTAAAGATAGACGCCGTCTGTCTGACAGGGAGTGATGTATTCAAGTCCGGTTTGCCCTTGATAAAATGAAACAAGGAGTAATGGCAGAACATCACGCAATATTCCACAAGATTGTTGATAAGTAACTGTGCAGTCTGACCAGTATTGTTTAAAAGTGTTTAAAGAACTTCGGTGTGAAACAAAGAGATCTGAATTTCGAAGGAAGGATAAAAGTATTTTAACTTTTGTTAAAACGTGTGCTTTGTTATATTTTATCTGTGTGTAAATCTAACGTCTATTCATGTTTCCTTATCCCCCTGCAATATGATTATCTAATGCTCACTTAAATGTCACTAAAGTTAGACAGGACTTTAAAAGGGTAAACTCATGTTTTAGATATAAGCGAGTGATTTCCTAAACATCTTTAGCCCACCTTTAATATTTAAGTGAGTCTGTTTTACTTGCAGAGTTGCAATCATGAGCTTGTTTGTCTCACCTTGTTCTGGTTGTTGTTATCATAGCGCAACCTCTGACGGTTCTTGTTCAGCTTGCTCATCAGCATCTTCCCTGTTCGGAAATCGAAGGAGCTGAGGTCCATCTGGTTACCAAGGTAACGGGCCAGCTGAGGCTTGCTCCGAAACTTCTTCCCAGATGGACTGGCAGGGAAGGCAGAGAGAAACAAGCCTACTTATATCATCTTTCACACAAACAACCATAATCAAATCTGCACAAAAGACACCAAGGCTGAAATTAAAAATGATAAGGCCAGGAAACAAAGACGAAACACGTCACACTTCAAAACACACACACACACAGCAGACAGAAAACTACAAACCTTAACAGAACATGCAACAAGTCAAAAAGCAATAGAAGCAGTGCACATACACAAGTGACCAATGAAATCACATTACTTTGTGAAATGAATGCATTCACAGATTATTTCTCCACCTAAATCATGTTGTATTTTAACAAACTTCACACATTAAAATATTAGTATAAACGACCACATTACAATTGTTACAAAGAGCTTTAACCTTAACCTCTCAAATCCATCAAGTGTGTATTTGTAGCAAAACTAACCAAATGTTTCAGAGTGGAAACATTGTAACTCCACTAGTGGGAGCAACAACACCGTAACTTTAGCCTGAGCAATGACCAACAAAGAAACAACTGTGGGTGGATACGTGCTAGTAACTCATGCAAATGTATCTTACATCACACACCACAGTTAACACCAGTAGGATTGTACAGTCAGCCTACCACAAACTATACAACCGACCCGCCTCCCCCCTCTCTTGCCTCTGTTCCTCATCTTGTTCTTCTCCTCTGCTAAATGAAAACAAATCTGCTGTTGTAGATTCATTTCAAAAGGGAAATCAAAAAGTATAAACTGAAATGACACTGAGGTTTTTTATTCATGAAAGGCCCCGCCAGGCGGAAACTGGCTGCAGCCGCGACTATCTTTGCACGGTTGGATAGACTACTTATCTCAACACTTGTGAGGGGAGCTGGCCTTGTTGCTCTGCTAGTAGCAGCGCCCCCCCCACCCCACTTCTCCTCCCCACTCAAACTTTATAATCGTCACCCTTACAGTGCGCCGTCGGTACACTCGGTGACATGTGCACAGATTAAGTTTTGTAAGCCCTCGTTCGTTTAGTACCTAAAATAATAGACATCGCTTTTTCCAGCTGACAAACCCGACTTTCTGGTCACTTCTTCCATTTTCCAGCCCTTGGGGAGAGCAGTGCAATCCCACCTTTTCTTCTCCATTTCCCACGCGAGAAGCCTATAAATCCACTAAAAGTTATAGCGAACAACCAAATTAGATTTTAAGAATTGTGTCGATTTTTTTTTTTTTTTTTTGACGGCAGGTATTTCGCTTCTTACGCTTTTGTTTCGGCCATATTACTACATGCGTCCTCTGTAATGGGATCTCCCTGCTAACAACATCTCATCTCTTTGTCGTCGAGCAGATCGCTCCGCCGCGGACCTCAAGCCGCATCACTACCTGCCTGTCTCGTCGGGGCAACGAGCGCTACATCCGCAAGTAAAACATAGGACACCCTGGCTGCGTCTACGCACCGCGAGGCAACCAGTACGAGACGGGAAGTCAGAGGCTAATGACTTCACAATAAAAAAAAAAAAGAAGTGTTTTTTTTGGAATAAAAGCATCCAAGGTGCGTAATAACTTTCAACACATTGTTTTCTCATGTCTCTAAAGGCTTCAGGATAATTTCCAAATTCTCGAACGCAAAAGAAAATCAAAATACATCAATATGTATTTTCATACTTTTTCCTTCAGTTTAAGCACATTTAATTTATTTTATTATTCTTGTAGTGAAACATCGACATAATAACAACAAAAAATAGTAGATTAGGAAGGCTTCTTTTCTTAAAAAAAAGAGAGAGAGAGAGAGAGAGAGGAAAAAATAGATAAACTGATAAACACAAGTTTAAAGTATGAAATTGTGAGCTAGGTTAGAATGAAGTTGTAAATGTTTCCAGTATTGCAGCCATAAAACTCACTGATTGAAATGCAGTGAAATTATAAACAAAATATAATATAATATAATATTTTGTGCTCAACAGAACATTTTTTTTTTTTAAAGTACAAGATAACCTACTTTGTATTTATAATTACATAACAATTTGATAGACTTAAGTTTGGAGGCTTGAAATAGTTAGTTTTGTAATATATACTTTACTAGTATTTCAAGTTCGATTTCCAGGCGGTTTTTGTTGTTTTTGCTGTGCTTTCAATTTCATGTCAAGAGAAAGTATGATAACAAGGGGGGATGAAAACATAGCCATCATTTCAATTTTGTTCATTGGTTAGCTCAAAAAGTGTGTTTTTCTATTTTTATTTTAATACTACAAGCTGGAAATGAAACACTAGAAGTGAGGACTAAGAGCACTCGAGCCATGATTGAATCGTCTTTTGTTTTGAGAGGTTATACCGGAAGTCTTACATTCTGCCACCGAAGTGACTCTAACACAACATCAGTGTTAACGTTTAGGAAACATTAAGCTTTTTGCAGCACATAAATAATAACCACACAAGATACAATAACAACTATCGTCGATACCGTTTGATAATTATTCCTAGTGCATGCTGTCAAACAGCGCCATACACTTGTAGCATGCTCAAGCAATGTTAAAGTTTGGTGTGAGCTAGCGTCATGAATCTGTAGATCCTCCACGACAATGCAGACCGTGGTCATGAGTGCTTGAAGCCGGCTTTTCTGAATGAACAAACTAAATATAATCGACTAAAACAGACACAATTTTGAATGCATTTTATGAATCTACAGAGGATTAATGTATGCACCGATGCAGAGACATAATTTGCTTTTGTCGTAATGGCACTGTCGACGCAATATACCGATACGAGACCATTTTCAAAATCAGCTTCAAGTAGCAGAAAAACAGAAGCACATTATAAATGATGCAGTAAAGACCGATATCTTAGCGTAAACCTACGGCATTGCTATTTTGCAAAAAAAAGCGAGACCACCGAGTGCATCTGCCTAATCGATGATAAACAAATTTGCAGATATATGACGAGAACGACACATTGTGCGTCAAACGATAGTTGCTATTTATATGCTTTTGTTGATGGTTTCATTGTCCTTCAAATGATATACTTACTCGTTTTTATCCATCTTGAAGACACTATCTCGCTTTCTCCCTCTCGCTATGTTAAATCCCTTCTCCCCTCTCCTCTTTCAGTCCCCTCCCCCTTCGATGGGAGAAATGAAAGACATTATCCACGCAAATTTTGCTGTCTGGCTGATAAAATAATGCCCTGCCAAACCTGGAGTAATGTCGGTGTACAGCAAGACCTTGGTGAATATGTTTATTTGTATGCACTGCAGTTACGTTTTTCCCATAATTGACATATGCATTTTGTTAAATATAAATTTTATTTCACACTACTTTTACAGTACATGCATCTTAATCAGTTGGCAAATATGAAATATACTTTATGGCGCTTTACTATGAATTTAACAGAATTTCCAACATTTATTTAAAAAAAAGAAGAAAAGAAAGCATTACAGATACAAACGAATGGAATATAAAGTTTTCATCACAAAATATTTAAAATACCCATCCCCAGCAATTTTAACAACACATTAAAATAGTTTGAATTTGTTTTTTTGAATAACTGGACACATTTGGGTAAATTGTAGTTTTATTCACATTAAATAATACTGGATCAAGAACAGCTTTTATACAGAGTGCATCCCGTAGTCCAAACTCCTAACAAGCCAGCAGCGACTGATTGCTGAGCCATGGCATCCCCCTTAAGCTTGCGTTGTGAAAGCAATCCACCTATGTGCCTTTTCCCAAGATCTGGTCCTGTAGGCAAACACACAGCCCATTCATTACTAAAAAGATACATACATCTGTTTAAATGTGTATACAGCACATCCTTCTTGCTTGAATTTCTTGCTTGAAGTGGTGTAGTTATCATACTGACCCCATTTTTCCTAGAAACAATTTTTTTTAAATACACCTGCACAGTTGTTAAATGAATAGCTTCAAAGATCAGCTTGATCTCTGCGACTACTAATCCCAGCCTGAAGTTGGCCTAGGTTGGTAATACCTGCATGTTTTAAAATATCAGGCATTCTAACCTTTAGTATGGGGTTACCTGTGCAAAGACATGACTAGAGTTTGAACAACAGGCTAGGTTCTTACACCTGGTATGGCCTGCACCCCCCACCACCCCCCGGCATCTTAAAATAAGAATATAAGTGCTGCTGAAGCAAAAGCGCAACCCAACTTCACATTGCAAACAAACAGTGTGAGAATAAAAACCTCAGTGACACAACAGTTTGTCATAATGATAATAAACTCACAATCGAGTCCTGCAAGACTTTACTCATCCTCTTCGAACTTCCCTTTAACGTATGGCACATAGTCAAGAAACAACCTCCAGTCTGTGAAGTGAATGAGGGCCACTCCACCAACTGTTCCCCAGGCGACCATGTTTGGTACCCTTGATGGAATAAACACAGAGATTAGTAAATAAGACAGAAGAAGTAAAGAATCAGTTTATTACTCAACGATGAGGGGTGTGTGTGTGTGTGTGTGTGTGTGTGTGTGTGGGGGGGGGTTATGTTATCTGATTAGGCTGTTTCAATTTTAAAGCACTGACTCATAAACAGATAAATCAATCACAAGTGCTAATTCTAATATTTATTACTGACAGTGGTAATGGTTCCAGACAAAACACTATAATTAATCATAAAGCAACTTTTGAGAGAGAAAATGATAAATGTAACTAAGTTATGCTTAAATGTTGCAGGCTGATAAAAAAATAGATCAGTAAAACATCTCAAAATCAAACAACACGACAGGCTCCAGTGTATAAAGTAAGTGAATGGGCGTAGGCCTGTTTGTCTGTCATCAGAATTTAAGACAGGCACACGAATTTAATCTTTATAAGATTAAATTAAAAGTCAGTCTTCAACCCTATTAAGATATCGTTCTACTTTCAATACGAATCTATGCTGATTACATGTGAAACTCGTCCTTGAACACCTAGTTGTTCAGTTAAATACATTTAACAGGCCATGCCAGCTGAGTCAATAAGATATAAACAAGCAGGCTAAGCTAAAGCTAGCTTGTGCGCCAAGCGGTCACAGAAGGACACAGACACGAAAACAACGTCATTTCAAACATAAACAAAGTGTTTACAGAATGTTTGCTTCCCGATACTCTGCCTTGGTTAGTGATTTAACTTACCACGCCCGTAAGATACCAACATACTTGCTGCCAATTAAGTTATTAAGTATTTTCTGGACCATCCTGACCTTCTCTCAGTTGTAGTTCTTTACGCCATGCAATGTTTGATCGCAGATGGCTGTTTAGGACCCAGGGGCTGCCTCTTCTTATGCCTGTTAAAAATAACAAACGAGACTGCGTGCAAAGGCTCAGGGTCGTCTCAGGCCACCATTTCAAAGGTCTTATTAGTTTCTAACATTTTAAGTACTTAAACAGCGTTTAAAAATATGTACACTCTGTCTTTGGCAACCATACAGTTACATCCAATACGTCAGACCCGCAAGTGTTAAATTTACGAAATGTAAATATCCGGAATCATTCTCATATCTCAAATGTAGTAGGCCTGTGCTTTGCTTGGTTGCATAACCATAAGCAGGTCAATAATGCATCTGTTCTTGACCTTCAACCAGCAAAGGAAAATATGAACAAATTCACTTTCCAAACTACAAGTAAACCCTTTATTACAATGTTTTCCTTTATTTTTCCTTTTATGTATACAATTTCAAAAGCCAGACATTGGAAAAGGTATAATCTGTTATTAAAAATGGCACATTTATTGCTACATTACTGTTATATACAGGACAGTTCTCAACTATATATATTTATATATATAAAAAAAGAAGAAGATGAGATTGAGCGAGGCACTGAAGACCCTGCAGGGGGTCAACAGAGTCCTCACACCAAGATGTCAGGCTCTTTACCTGTGAATGTGTTTAACACTCAAAATTCGCTCCCCTTTAAATTCAACAAAGATAACAGTTGTTGAAAGCATGTTTTTTTTTTGTTTTTTTTACTGCTTTCTTTTCCCAAAACAACTTCAAAACCTTCAACTGTTAACATTATGTGCTCTTGCAGAATTCAATTTTCTATCCGCAAATTTTAAAATGTCAATATTGGGACTTTTGTTAAGAAATAGGGTTCCCCAAAAATGTAGTAGAGTATGTAGCTTTTAAGCTAATGGGATCTTCATACATACTGAATGACATAGTCATTTTTTTCCCCTTGGAACAAATCTGCAATATTCAGTAAACTAAATGATCTTGTAATAATAAAAGTAAAACTTCAAATTCAACTCTGAAAGAACTGATCAGAACATCTTACTAATAGTTACTGTTGACGCTATCAAAGAGCTGGAAGAGGCAAGGTCAGAGGTGAAAAGTTTCACTGGAGACTATATATACTGTAAGTCACTGCAACAAAGGGCTTGCACTCTGGTGAACAGAAATGTCAAATGCTCCAAGTCTTTAGAGGCTCCAGCTAAGACATAAAATAAAACTCCCTACATTGAAATTGATACATACACTGAAACATGTTAATGTGCATCAAAAGCAGACAATCAGAGCTACAAGCAGTATCTCTTGAACCCCTTAATGTCATCCGATTTTGCAATATAGGGCAGATAGAAAGAAAACTTGTGATCTGGACCCATGACCTTAACTAAAACAGCAGTTTGGACAATATAATCCAGTTGAATAATTA
The DNA here is from genome assembly GCF_963930695.1 of Labrus bergylta. Taxonomy (NCBI): domain Eukaryota; kingdom Metazoa; phylum Chordata; class Actinopteri; order Labriformes; family Labridae; genus Labrus; species Labrus bergylta. Next base: position 19,198,346 of record NC_089200.1, read on the forward strand.
GAAAGAAAAAAAAACGAATAAAAACTAAACAAGATCTACATAACATTTATTTATTTAACTAGATACACTGAAAGAAAATCTCTTTATACCATTTTAACTTCTTCCTGAAAATTGAAAAAAGCATTAGGAGAAGGAAGGGTGGGGGAATGAACAAGTACCTCTTTAATCTCCATGATAAATGAAATGATATGGTTCACAAAATAAAACTGTCTTAAATGAAAAATACAAGTTCAGGCACTGATAAGGTATCACTCTCCCATCATGTTAAGTCTTGAGAATGAAAAGGCCACACTATTGATTTGTATAGGTCTTTTTCTTCATCTCTTTTTTCTTTGTAGAAATTTAACACAAAATGCTCTCCCTCCCATTTGTGATTACATGTTGGGAAAAACCATTCACAACATGACATGACATGGGAATAACATCACGATAACACTGTTTTGTTCTCCATATTATCCATTACCTTACACCCAAATACCGACGTCTGCCTCTGAAATAAATGTGCAGGCGACTACAAAGTGAGCTGCACACTGAGAGCCACTTAGTTGTGGGCAGACATTAGAAAAAAGGTGAAATGAAAACTATTATACTGTACTGAAGAAAAAAAAAAAAGGAAAAAAATGAAGGGGATCCACATTTGTATGGTAGCTACATTCAAAAACCAGTTGCATAATTACTGTTAGAGACAAAAATCCCTTCCCACATTTTTCTTCTGTGCCACACTGCTTAAGCAAGAATACCTCAACAGGACCATGGCACAGACACCGTCCACATACCCCCAAATGGAAAGAAAAAAGTTCATCTGGGTAGCTGATAAGCATTACAACTTAAACTGGAATAAAGGATACACCAAACACTTTCAACATTTTCTTTTTTCATCTGATGCTGCAAGTCCTCTGCAATTCTGTTTCAATTTTGAGTTAATTTTTGAACAATTTAATTTTTATGTCAAATATCCCCTTATTCAGCTCATCTACAATACACTCTAAACTTCAAACTAATATTGCCATTTATGTAAAAAATCTACAATGTATAGACTAACAAAAAATATATATTCTTATATATATTTAATTTTGAAAAATGAAACGTATCAGAGTAATGTATGAAGTGAATTTACACGTCACACTTCTCTCGGTAAGAAACTTGAGAACAGACTTACTCACGAGGAAGGTGAGGGGCTGTTATTCAGTGGGAATGCTCATTTAGGAAAAGAAAGCCCGGTACACAAAGGCTCGTCTGCTTCAAACAAACTGGATTCCTTTTGATGGAGGGACTTTAACAGTCCTCAGAGTTTTTTTTGTCTTTTACAGAAAATCAATAAAGGGGAAAAACTTGAGCTGTAAAGTCTGCTGGCATTGACAGTAAACCATTTAAAGAAAGTAAGAGCACTAAGTGGTGTTGATCACTTAGCAAGTGTCTCCAATGGCTTTTTTAACACGACTTTCAGGGACTGAAATGCAACACAGATCGACACTTTTCTTCCAGCTTGAACCTACAAAACTGTGCTTTGTCTTTTCCACCTATGCCTTAGTACATAACACAGTACAAAAACCTGAACCTATGACAGGGGCTTACTGGAGTAAGTCTGAAATTTTGTGGTCAACTAATAGGAAGAACAGTTTTGTTGTTGACAGATTCAACTCTGATAATTCATGTGTTTTTTATAAAGGACTTTTTTTCCAGTGTCCAGATTGTGGACTTTTGGACTGTCAAAACTTTGACCTTTCCCTTGTGTCCTTTCTTTCACCTTCCTCAAACATCTTCTGATAAGATCAAGGCAAGGTCAGCGAATTTAGACAATTCAACTTCAACTATTGGCTTGGTTACATAACATATGTAAGACTGTACCATCACGCTGGGAATGACATACATTAAAAAATAATTGCTCATACAAATGAGCAATCCCTCACAATAAATGTTCCTCACATGTCAAGCAATTTGCTTAAATGTCAAATAGAAAACATGTAACAATTAGGCACAAATCCTTGATTCAATTTGTGTTTGTTTAGGTCTCCTTCCTTTGACAAGAGCACCTCTCGGCAGTGTGTGAAGTCCCAATTTGTGGCAGGACAAAAAAGTACTCCGGAGTTCCATCATCTTGTGGAAACCAAGAAGAAAAAAAGGATTTTACATGTATAAAACAAAGCAAAACTAAAAAAAAAGTTCTTCACATTTGAGCTTGTAGTCATGGTTGGGAGTGTGACAAACAGGCTGTGTCAGTTTTGGCAGTATGCATGTGTGTACGAGTGTGTGAATGTGCATCTTGAAACTTGAACGGACAATACACAGACATGTCCACATATACACACACACACTGAGAATAATGGGTGGAAGAAATCTGTTAAGGCCACGTCCTCTGACAGCCAAGGAAACACCACTGGATCTGGATAAAGGAAGGATCACATACAATATGATTTAGTTTTCGTTCATTTAACCAAAACATTATCAAAGACTATGAATTACGAATACTAAGACCACTGACTTTCACAAAGCAGAATATTCCATGTTTAAGTTATAGTCCTTAAGATTTTCATGAAATCCTTTTCCCTCTTCTTAAAAATAATTTGGCTTTGTTGCGAGGTATAACATTGTTTTTAAACTGAACTATAACATGATCATGATTTCAGTCGTAAGTGGAGACTACTCCACTCCAAAGTTGGATTCAAGTAGGAAATGACGAACCAATATATATGATGACACAACACAGAGGGGAGCACAGTTAATCAAAAATGTGATTTGTTAACAAAGACGTTAGAGTCAATAGTAATCCATCAGTTACGTTCCTTTCAGTTTGAATGTTGTGTTTACAAGCTGCAACGAACATTGCCAATGTCTCTAGCTTTAAAGATTTCAATAATCAATTTTCAAATAATCATGCATGTTTAAAAAAAAATGTCGCTGATGATTATGGAGTAACGGATTAAAGGATGTGTGCCCAGCTCTGACAATACAAGTTGCCTGACTTCTATGTTATCAGATACACTAGTTGCTCATCTGTTATAGCGTGGACAAGAACAATCAACTACAACATTCCCACAGGAAAACCCTTTTATTAATAGTTTTTGATTAATGAAAGTTGTCGATGTTCAAGGCCTACCTGGTGTTACATGTGGCCAACTGGGTTGTGGCCATCTCCTCCCATACTGGGATGGCCTCCTGAAAGCTGCATGGGTGCTTCACCCACCACCCCAGACACCTTCTCCTCCTCACGGCGTTTTAGACATGCTGCCTTGGGGTTAAGGTTACGCTCTAACAAAAAAAGGAAGAACATAAAGAACGGGCTCAGTATAAGAGAATGACAAACTGTTGATTTAGTGGAGGTAAAACATAACTGTGTCTTCCATCATTGATGTGCTGCAGACTGACCTCTGACTTGTTGTTCTAAATTGAGGATGACATTGACGGCTTGATGCAGGATTAGAAGTTTGGTCTGAGGTTTGTCATGGCTGAGGTGCAGCTGGCACATCCTTCCAAGCTCCTTAAATGCCTCGTTGATGTCCCGTACTCTCAGACGCTCTCTGGCATTGTTAGCCACTCGCCGTTCTTTCTCACGTTCCATCTTCACCTCAGGAGGAAGATCTTCATCATCTTCCTCCTCATCTTGACTACTCAAAATGAAAATAGAAAAAAATAATTATTTTAAAGGCAAGACAACATTTCAATACATACCATCAGGTATTTTAAGAGTCCATGCTACATTATGGCTAGCATTTAGCTGTTCAGAGGCAGAGTCAGTAGCTCTTTCCTAAAAAAGTAAATCTAGAAAAGTAATGTCCATCAATCATCACTTATGGGCCACCGTACATGTGTGATGGTGACTGTTTCTGCAGAGATCCTGTCCTCTGCCTGTATTTTGATGTTTTGGTTGACTTAAAACATTTCCCCCAGCCACTGACAGCGCACAGGAATGGTCAGGAGTGGTTACAATTCAGCAATTGGATGACATTCAAACCGGCCATGTGATGAGGGCAATTAGCTTTTGCTAGCTTGACAAATAACCTGCTCCTCATTTACATCAAATGTTATATTCTCAGGTAGCTTGCAGTGTACAAACAGTAAATGTACACATGAAGTCCTGCAGTGGGCGTGCGCTTCTGGTGGTGATGAGCCCAGGAGAAGTGGACCAGTTTGAATGTTGATTCTACTGACCTTTAAATTTAGTATCAAAAGTAGGGACAGACTATCCACTGGTGAGCTTTGTACTGAATGTACACACACAGTGTCAAAAGTTTCACACTCATAAGACTTGCATAATGCTAAAATAAACTATCAAAAAAGCAGCATATCCCAGTTCAAATGTATATAAAGAAAATGTAATCTGACCAAAATAGATGCATTCACCTAACTAAGTATACAGAGCTGTAAGTGCATTGTTTGTGTTCTTCAAGAGGGGACTGCATAACGGGCTGTAGCTTCAGCGCCACAACTCTTCAAAGAGTGCTAATGATTTTTTTTTAATTCGCAGACTTTCATTTCAAGGTGGGATATTTACGTCCCTGTGTCGTTTTGCCTTCAATATGAATGTCACAAAGGTGTTATGGGGGGGGACGTCTTTCGGAGGTAGCAACATGCGTTACAGGGGCGAGACTGGATCTTCTGAGCCAGCGGAGGAGTGTGGCACTGTGTGTTTATTCATGTCAGACTTTGTGTATACGAAGCGCTCCCGCTGTGCCGTTGCCGTGCTCTGCCACACTTCCTCAACATCGAAACACAATGTGAATCCACACAATGGAACACATATAGTACGCCGTCGCGAAACAATATGAATGTACAAAGATGTGATGACAGCTGAGCTTCGTTACTGCATTGTAGCAGTATCGCAGTCTGTTATATTTCATGGTTTCCAAATGAACCCGTTTGTTATGAGTAAAGGCTTTTATGTTCTTTGTAGCAAAAGAACAGAAATATGGAAATTCAATGATTAATAAAATTCAGATTATGATAGCATTTTATAAAGTTCCTACAAATCAAAAAGCAGACTTTTGTTCCACATACATGCGCTTTTAGTGAGCCCAGGTGCATTAACAGGTACTTTGAGTGGGCTCACAAAGCACAAGAAATGGATTATCTATTGGAGAAACTTACTCATCTTTGTGGTCTGTAAGGCTAGAGAGCATCTGGAGGGTAAACGCCTCCTTTCTGAAAACGTGACATGAAGGGAGGGGGATTTCAACAGTGTTAAATACCTAACAAAGTCTGGGCATCAATGGGACACATAGGACAGTGGAGATGACTAACGTGAATACAATTTTAATTTCAAAGCTGATATGTTGAACCTAACCGCAGACCTATCTTTAATAGGTTCCATTATATTTTCAAAATTTGCAATTATGTCCAGACAATATCCACCTTTGTGGGATGAAATGTGTAAAATTGACAGTATAAAATATGTTGTACAAGTTTGTGCTAAAAACAAGCCAAAGGTCAAGATTAGAAAACATAGTCAGGAAAGCCTTACCTTGTTCGACTACGCGCTACCTTGGAGTCCTTCTTTTCATCTTCTGATTTGTCAGCAACAGATGAATTCTCATCATCCTCTTTGTCTTCTCTTTTGATGTCTGAGCTGCTGGAGGAGTGTGTGGAGCGAGCCATACCACCAGGGAGACCTAAGGACAAACACATAGACAGGAGGATCTTGTTAAATTGCACTTAGGCCTACGTAAGAGATATATTACAACTGATGAATTTGGAAGACTAAAATTAAGCAGAGATGATTAAAGTATGAAATGACAAGGTCTTTTACAAGTGAAAACCTATTTGGTAGGACTTACTGGTAAAGCCTTCTGGTTGGCCGACTGACGGCGTTGGTCCGGATGCATGATGACCGAGCAGCAAAGTGCTACTGGGAGGAAGACCAGTGGGCTCCTCGTGTTTCCCTCCCTGCTGATGAAGAACCATAACGTGCATTACAGAAGGGAAAAACAGCAAAAACTTTCCTCGAACAAAATGGCCTTTTCTTACTAGAGTAACTTGTGAGATAAAAAAAAAAAACACGTTAAATCCCGTATTTGTAGTACATATTCAATTTCCTGAATGAGGTATTTAAAAACGGAACTCACTAAACATGAACATCAAAAAATACTATTTATAATGAAATGCTTGCAGTTTCACTTTTGACCAGCAGATGGAACAAAATATTGTTTGAATAATAAATTTTGACGTGCTGTTTCTCAGTAGTAGTTTGTGTTCTTCGTTACTGGAACAGAAAACAAATTTATAAAAATAAAAAATAAAAAAAGGTAACAAGATGTCATTTACATGTAAAGTATAAAATCATTGTTAGTAGTCAACCATAAGTCATCACATTCAATTAGGTGAAGTGTGTTGACATGTTTTGGATATTTTAACATATTCTTTGTGTATTTTAAAGTTGACAGTCTCTTGCCTGATGAAATGAGCAGGGACGTCCCTTAACTCAGATTGATAGTTATTATGTATGAGAATAAGCTCACCAAAAACACAACAGAACACTTCTGTTTGCCTCATGTTGATGTCCCCCACTGTCAAAAGTCTCTTGAAACACAATTTGAGCAGAGTAGATGACTCACCATAGCAGGATGTCTGTTACTGAGGGCAAGACTGGCATTGGGGAAAGCTGGAGAGAGGCCACCGAGGCCCCCGTTGTGTACAGAGGACAGCAGGCTGTGCATGTCGGCGCCCTCTAGGCCCTGGCCCACAGCATGGCTACGCAGTACATGGATGGCCTCTTCCAAACGGTCCTCCATTTTACTTTGCTACATAAATAAATGTAATGACTTTAAAGTGAGTTTATTTTTAAAGCACAAATAACAGAAAATATTGTTGTAAAAATAAACTTTGTTGTAGCAGAAGAATGTTTGAACATACCAGTGTGTGTGGTTGCCCTTCATAATTAGGTGTTGTGGGTCTTTGCCACTGAGACTGAGCTCCTGCAGAGAGAAATATTGGGATATTTTAGAATTGAAGTCCTTAAATTTACAGCAGATGGAGCTGCATACTCGTTTATGTGCTAAGGAACATCAACGATGCAGAGGATAATTTTTGATCCAGCAATTTCAACTGATTCATTTTTGTGTGCCAAAAACAAGGTTGCAATCAAACAAAACAAGTTCAATAAATTGGACTGATGAAGTGAATGTGTGCCTAAAATTGAAATAAAAAAATCTGTGGTTGCATGAGAGACAACCCGGATGATAAAAACAACCAAATTTAGTTTAACAACGTTATGATCTGAAAAAAGAAGATTTGAGACGTTAGAGCTGACAGGAAAAAAAACATCCAAAAGCTAGTACCAAACTGTCACGGGTTCCAATACAGACTAGGATTTTTAAAGATAAGTAATGAATTCATGAAACTACAGATTTCTTGATATTGTTTAAAATGGCACATTACTAGGTGATAGGACAATCTGACACTTAAATTATCTTTATGCTGGAATCGAACTTTACCTGCAATTGCCTGAGGGGATCCAGGAGTAGATGGAGCCGAGGAGAAGTTATTACTATTGTGGTCCGACGGGTATATCTGATGGATAAAAAAAAACATTAAATTATTGCACTGCTTTGAAGTTCCATTTGCATTAGAAAGCATGGTTCAGACTAGTGCTGGGAAATATGACATCTTGTTTGATAAAAAGTTTTTATGGCATGTTACTTTAGAAATATTATGAGACTTTTTTCATTTGCACTTTTTTGCCCTGATTGGCATTTGTCCTAAGCATATTTTACAATAATGCTTAACCACTGAAGGATGAGTTCTGCCACAGTCACACTCTGGGGGGGGGTTGTAGGGGGCACCCCTGAGCTGTTGGGTGACTTGCTCAAGGGCACACTCGCATTACTCTGGAAATTAACCCACACTTCTCTGCCGCCCCCTTAAATTTCACACACTTCAGATTTTTACGTCGTAAAAACAGATATTTAAAACAGAAAATATTTGTAATTGTTTTGTTGCCCATCACTAAACCAAAAAATAAATAAATAACCCACTGAAGCAAGAGCCTTCCCAATTTCGTCTCCTGAACTGCCAGCTGTGGTGCCTCGGTTGGCTGCAGAGACAAAAATAAATAATGACAGTCAGATGACCCGTTAATTATTTTCAGAAGTGAATAATCTTATGAACAAGGGAGTTAACAGAAAATACTACGATACTTTTTTGATTCAATTTAAGGGTTGCCTACCCATGATGCTTTCTCCGTTGATGGCAGGTGTGTGGTTGTAGGTGGTGGGGGCCGAGTGGAAGCCATTGACTTCACTGCCATGCAGAGGATAGTTCTGTGGGGACAGAGGCAGGGGATGACGCTTCTGGAGAGGGGATACAAGTAGCATTATAAGGAACATAAACCCTACACAGAGAAATTAAACAAAATGTGACAAATGCATTTAGAAAGTTTTATCATAAACCTCTGTGAAATCTACAATGTAAATTATATAATCGATGAAATGCAGTTTTATTGGAATAAAAGGCACAGACACTTTTGGAGAACATACGCCAAAATGTGTGCTACTGAAGAGTTCCACCATAAAATCGATGATGTGAAGCATTATATAGAAAAAAGGACACAATAAAAAAAGACCACAATGGTCTTTTAAACACACCATCCTGTCCTGTGGGTTGATTGCAGAGAAGGAACCCGGCTGCCCAATGTGAGGAGAGTTGCCCAGCATGGCAGAGTAGCCAGAAGAGGACCAAGGGTCTTCTGAGAAAAGCAAAAAGACATTAGCAGAAATCATAAAAACAGACAGGATGAAAGAATAAATTAATATGAGTGATAACATGTGAATTGTTACCTTGCATATAGAAAGAGCCAGGGTAGACAGCTCCAGGCTTTGCACCAGGATATCCTCCATTGTCTCTGGAATACTCGTCACCAGATGTGGAGGCATACACCTAAACAAACATGCAGACGATGAGCAGTCGATCAGTGATTTCTACAATGAGTACCGAATAAAATACCTGGATATTTTACGTGTAGTCCTGAGAAATTAAATGGTGAAAGCTCCCTTTATTTGCATTTCAGGAGTTGACATTAAGTCAAATTCTCCACTGGCTCTCGATGCCAATCGATTTTCAAGATCACTGGCCCCACCATTGTAACATAACTTTTGATTTGGAAAATAATTCACCCCCAGAAATGAAGAAAATTAACAGATCGGATTTTTGTACACACAAGAAGGGAATAAAAAGTCATTCCTATTTTATTTTTTAAGTTAGTATTTCAACAGGCCTTGAGCAGGAAGCTCCATTCTGCTCGCCAGATATAATGTCAAGCCCTGCATTTGAAACCATTTAGTTACACTAGCTTCAAAACAGCCACAAGATGGCAAGAGGGAGTCCGCGGGCTGTGGAGGCAGGTTGGGTCTTTGCCTGTGGGGGAGAACACAGCGGCCATGCCATGCTGGGCACAGCGACGGCATGAATCCCAGTGCACAGTGAGCACTTCCTCTAGCTCCCAGGACCCTAGTGACATCGCACTGCCTGGCCTGCAGCCCCTCCCTATAACACATTCAGTCTCCACTCGCACACATACCATGCATTCGATGAGCCAACACACACATATGCACACAAACAAGCATACACACAAACATATACATAGACACACACACACACACACACACATACAGTCCTCTAGCAAAACCCTCAAACTAGCACTAACACATTGTTTATGAAATCAACAAAGGATTTGATTTTAGAAAAAACATGAAAAAGAGCAGCTCTGATGAAATTGAACATTTTATATTGGCATCTTAAAGAGTCCAAACACATTCACTACATATGGTGAAAAAAAACCTCTTGCCTTAAGTGTCATACATCTATTGCCTCTGAAGCTACAAACTGAATATGGTCATGAGAAGCCCTCAGTTTCCCCACACCATCAGCCACAACTCAGTCTGTCTTTTCCTCTTCTACTCTGTAGTTCATGACAGATAAGAGGAAGAGAGAGAGAACGGAGGCTATGCTGCAAAGAATGCTAATCCAGAGAAGGGATTTTTTCTGTAATTTGATTTAACAGGGAGAAGTGGAAAGGGAATGGAGAGATGCACTTCTAATTACAGAGCCATCTGCCTGTTCCTGGACCACATCCAACTCCACAGGCAGCTGGGCTGAGGAGAGGGAGCGAAGAGAGGGAGAACGATGGGGGCTGGGATCCAGTCAGCGAGTGAGAGAGCGAGAAAAGAGGGAGAGAGAGAGAGAGAAAGAGAGAGATTGCAGTGGGTAGGGGTGGTAAAGGGGCAAGGGGGAGGATTGAGAGGAAAAAATGAAGGCCCTGATGATTTATGAAATGGGAAGAGAGATAAGGGGTGTCGAGGGGGGACAGGAGAAGGTAATCTAAATGACTTAAACAAAGCTTGATATGGCCAGGGGAGTGTGAAGGAAACAGGGGATTTAAAATGATCACGGTTAATTCAGGGGAAAACATGATGGAGATGGTTTCATTTAACAATAGGCTTTGAGTTGTTTTATGAGGAACAATGTCGAGTGAATCCTGCTGCTTTAGATGGGAACAGAAAACTACACAATGACTGGTGAAGCTGGATAATTGTATCCTCAGGAAGAAAGGGGATTCTGGGCTAAAATCCTCCACTAATAAGGGTTTAATGTAATTCGGGTTATGACTGTGTAAAGGTCTCTCCATTAGAAAAACAACGGATGATGCAGGGGTTGGAGGTAGATGAAGATTAACATCAAACTAACCTCAAAGTACTTTGTTCACTCAGTTAAGCTTTGTTATTAGTCCACTGGGCAACTAGGGGGCAGAAGAGAAGTTTCTAACTGCTGTATGTTTTTTTTCAGGTGAAAGGAGGTGATAGTTCACAGGGTAAGAGCAAGGATCTTGTGAACAGGTTTTAGTGACTTAAATAAGTCTAGTAGCACGAGGGGATGAAAAATGGCATTTGAAGTTTGGCTGTTATACATCCAATAACCAATTTTCAGGAACAAGATTTAACATACAAAAGTAGATAAAAGAAAAAACAAGTTGACAAGGTGGTAAAAGGATGGGAGGGAGCGTGGGAGGGAGGTAAGACCACAGGATCATCATCGGCAGTCATTAATCTGGGCTCAGACACGAGACTAAGAGGCCTCGCAAGCACCACGCCTCACAACTGGGTCACTCACAGGGGGAGGCCCACCCAGGCCATCATGTGGTGAGGCGTAGGCGGAGGGCTGGGTGAAGTGGGGGAGGGGGGTTCACCCACACAAACATGTCATAATTCGCACAAAAACCACACCGCCGTCATTTACACTGCGGGAAAATATTGAGTTCAGAGAGGAAGAGAAACGAGCCTTGGCCAGACAGAGCCTCTGTTAGGGCTTTCACACTTGCAGAAAACTCCTGAATAACTCCTGACTTTTTTTTGGAGGAGAAGCTTTATGTGTGAACGCAAACAGTCACATTTTTCACTCTTACTTTACCCAGAGTTTCTCCTGCCAGCCCCCTCGTATTTTTTAAATATAAAGTCTTTGTAAGCTAATGTGAGAACACAACAGGATGTTATCTGGAGAATTCACCTCCAGCCAATGGGAGAGGGTGGTGCCGTTTATATCCTGTGACCAGTGAAAGGTTGACAGATACAGACTGTATGAACACGACCGCTACGATCTCCATGCATGTGATTAAACTGTTGCGTTATGGTTTCTGTTCGTCAGTATGTTCTTCTCTGCTCTTTTATTGAACTGTGAACTCTGTTGAACTATGTACACATTCACATTCATATAAAGGCAAATGTTCCCATTTTAGAATGATATAGCAGACTCTGTTGCTTCATCCGTCCTTTTTTTATATCTTGTTTTGCTTCAGGAGAACCTGTGAGGTGCATATGTGTACAGCCAGGTCAGGAGAATTGTAGGAGCAGTGGAGTTCATATGTAAAAACAGCTTGTGATGTAGTAGTTACCACGGCTGAATGTCTACACTCTGAGGATTCACAACATCATCAGATGGAGGACAGCACGGACACTTAAGGAAAAAAAAGCTAATTTCTTAATTCCTGCGATAAACAAGGGGTCAAAAATTGAACTAAGTAGAAGGTTCACAGGTCAGTCTCCTTAATGACTATTTGGGAATCTGATAAACGCACACCTAATCAATGCAGAAGATACAGTCGCTGCAACTTTAACTCACACTAAGAAAGATCCAGACTTCCTTTCCTGCCAAACAAAACTTCCAAGGCTTGTGGACCTAGTCTGACAGTCAGCCATATAAATCCTTTGAATTTACTTCATCCATGCATTAAACAAATATCAGCATACTCATGAGTCAATTTTCATTTTACTCTTCTGTGTCAAAGTTTTTCAATACTTACTTAGATGATAAAAACATGGGGCAAAGACAAGGCCAAGTGCAGGATAAGGGGCCTTCACTTATACAATCTAAAATTCCCAAGCACAACCAATATTTACACAAACTGGTGGAAAAAAAAAAACGTTAAACCTTATACTCTGCCTCTATAGCTTCAAGGTGCAGTTGTGAAAGACAGATGCCAGAAGTGAGCAGACGCAAAGATACCATATCCAGTTTATGTTTGAGGTCACTCTTGACATCTGAGAACTACAGTAGCATGAGGACTTGGTTACAGAAAATGTTTGTGTACTGGCAGTATTTCATATAAATGATCCAGTGGCAGCTCTGGCAGCAAGATTGGGCTCTAATAGAAACAGTCACGCCCACTCAACGACCCACTCGGGTTCCTCTAACTTGAGATATCGTGTTTGCTCTCTTAGAAAGCCATGCATCTGATGGTTCAAAGCGATGAGGAAATTAAGATAGTGTTGTGTAGAAAATGCTATACTACAAGACTAAACAGTTGTCAAATTCAGCAAATGAGCTGCGATTCATATATGATCTTCAGGAATTAAAACTGTATAGTAATAAAAGAATAAAATACTCAAACTAAGCAAATTAAATGGCAAGAGTTTGTCTAGCTCTTCTAAACTAACAGTGAGATCCTGTATATATCAAGCATGCAACGATGACTTGTGTTTCCAGCTATGTGTGGTTGCCATCATCCACGCACACATCAGCTGCTGGGAATTCTGGGCCCACTGACAAAATGTGACACTTGGTACAGTAAATCAAAGCTCTATATGACACTTCATACTGCTTTGGCCTTGGATGGGGGTTTGATTTCACTTTGTGGAGCAGATTTGATGGTGGATTCAACATTTTGACATCCAACTAAGCCTAAACATTTCCAAGGAATACAAAATGGCCTAATATTTGAGAACCAAGACGCCAAGAAGGACTTTTAACTATATGAACTGTCTTGCCAAACAACTTCATTAATTGTTTCTACATTGTCTTTTGCTTATAAAAAATGAAAATAGCTTTATAGAAATCAAGAAAGAGACAAATAGACCTATAAGCATATTTTGTTGCCAACTTTGAATGGGATATACATTTAAACAAACCACTGGAATCTAACTGTTTTGGAACCCTAAATGTAGTGACTGCCAGAAACATGTAAACCATTATTATCCATCGTCTTAAGACAGGTACAGCACAAATTGGGCCACAGAAAAAGGCAATTTTTTGACCTGACAAAGTATCTCTAAATCCTATAAAATTGCTTGTCTACATGACAACCAGACCCTAAACACCACTTGAAACCACTTGAGAGTTGTGTAGAAACAACCACAGTCATGATGTTTACTGGGGCCCGAGTTGCCTGACTGTCATCTCACAGAGTCTGACTGAGCAGAGGGTCTTTACCCCCGTCTGTCACAGAACTGCTCAAGCAGAGTGGGGATAGCAGCGTCTACATGCAGTGTGTTTCTATGTGTGGCAAATGTGTGGGAGCGAGAGAATGATAGAGAGACAGAGAGAGAGTAAGGACTGGCTGTGAGCTGTGAAGGCGAGCAGAAATAAGCTCTCACCGAGGATGGCAGGCCAGGGGGTTTCCGAATCTTCTTTGGCTGGGTTTCTACATTCAGGCAGACAGAGACAGAGAAAAAGGTGAGAGACAAAAACACATATAAGGACACATATGCCAATGTTATATCAGTTCAGGTGCAGTTCCTTCATGTGCTCTGGTGGAAACATAACAGACAACACTGAAGACACTGAATCCATGTATTTGCATGTGCATATTAGTGTAGAGGTATGGTAATAGCCACTAAAATATATGTATCTTTTGGGTCGACGGTGTTCCTAGTCGTTAGTTCGCAGAGGCACATGAACAGAGGCTGTAGTGGTCTGAGCAGGCGGTCTGGGTTCAACTCTGAACCTCGGCTCCTTTCCTGCATGTCAGTCCATGCCCTCTCCCTGGTTTCCTACTCTATCAACGGCTCTGTATAAATAAAGGCTTAAAGGCCCAAAATCAAATCCTTCAAATATAAACATATGCATCCGTGTAATTTAAATATTCAGTAAGTTGAGAAAAAAAACAAAAAACGCCTAACACTCAAAGATAATCTTCAGATCGCTGATCCTATGAGGTCATCGATTGTGGAGGGAAGTGTTAACAATAGAACTGAAACAAAAGCCTTTTTTCAATGAGTAAATTGATAAATCTTTAATCAACAACTATTTTGATAATCACTAAATCATTCTTCAACCCAACTCCTTAATAAAATACTAAAGAATGACTCTTTCCTGGCTCTCAAATGTTTGTTTAGCTAAAGAATGTAATATGTTTGGATAATGGAGTCTTTTGACTCTTTGTCATATGAACCAATCTGAAGAAATACAGTTTGGCTTTGAAAAATTGTGACATTCAATAGTTTATCATCTGAACCATACTCTAAAGAATGACCTAAAATTATATAAAAATAATAATTAGTGGCAGCCTTAGTTACTCCACCATGACTGGCCCAGTTCTCTTACCTATACTTCCATCAGGTGGCCTTCTCCTGGGGTTGTTTGGATATGATGGATAAAACTGGGAGCCAGATTTTAGGCCTGAAGGAGACATGGCATCAGGGCTGGGCATTGCTATGTCAGTAGGAAGAAACCCAGGCTAGAAGAAGAAGATAAAGAAAAAGGCTTTTACTTATAATACCTGAAGGGGCGTGAGAGAGCAAGATACTAACAGCTTTTAGGAAATGAAGACAGTTAATTCAAAGTGTTTAACGTGAAAAGAGAAGTGAGAAAGCATGGTTTCCTCTATACAGACACACTACATTAAACAGCTCTCTAAAAACACACATATATACACATAGATGTAACCTTGTCAAAAAGCTATCAGCTCAATGGAAACATACCTGGCTTCCAAAGGGCTGGTATGGTGGCCTCTCAGTTTTACCTGCAGGAAATAAAGTGAAGTTCAGATAACGTAAATGCAAGTAAAAACAATCAGATGTACAGCGCAATGGAAAAACAAATGAAAAGTAGGTTTTCCCAAGTACAAAAAGTCCAGAGATGCCCTCCCCTTTTTCAGTACGCTCAGCTGCATAAAGCCGCCTGCCAGACGAAACCCAAGGGAAGGTTTCTGCTTCAGTGCCCTCACATCCCCATCACTCAACGAATGAACACAGGCACACACACATGCACATACATGCGTGTGGACACATACACATTTTACCACTGAGAAAACAATTGGTCATAAAGTATGCACGGAAGTTAAAACAGGCAGATTCAACATGGCTATTTTCATACTGGACTGTGACAGATAATATTTCCACTGGCACTAATATATAACATTTATATGGTTATTCCAACTTAGTTACTGAACTTTTTTAACATGACCACATAGTGTCATTAATTAACAACAGTTAAAGGAAAGTTGAAAAAAACATACCTGGTATCCCTGAACTGATGAATGGAGAGGACAAGCCTTCATGCTCACTGAAGTGGGATCCCTCAGGGTAGCCCTACAGAAACAAAGGTATTCACCAAAATATGAGTAATTTTAGGTAAAGAAAATATTTGAATTCAAATCTCAAAATCTAGAAAAAACAAACTCTACCTAAATGATAACCACTCTAAGTACAACCCTATCTTTCTGGCTCACCTATTCGCCATAGTGGTTACCCTCCCTCTTTTCTCTCTAACAGGATCCATGCCAAACAAATCTGCATTAGCTTAGAGGATTCAAACCTACTTTCTTAATTATCAACTTGTGGTAATCAAAGCCTGCTGCATCTTTTTCATCCCCCGTTTCTAGTATTTACACTGAGTTGTGCCAAGACATTTACAGCGGATGTGAAGCTGACATTACCGATGGGCCTCCACAGAGGTTCTGGGCTACCAGAAGCTTGCCAATTCTGGATCCTGAGCCAAGGTTATTAGGTAGAAAGTAAAACTACCACTTCAAATCAAACATGGCACACAGCATGAAAAAGTGCTATGCTGTTGCATTGGTAGGGTGAAAAGGTGGGCCAATATCCAAGCACCTGGTGTGAGGGCTAATATCTCAAAACTTAAAATAACATGTGATTTAAGACTGCAAGTGTGTATTCAAATCTTACCCGTCCTTGGCTGAATGAGGGGCTGTTCTGTTCTGCCGATCCCCAAGACCCTGAGCCGCTGCGCTCATCTATTGCTGTGGACAGAGAAATTGTTAATGACAGGTATTTAAAGAGTATGTAAGTTAGTCTCATGCAAAGATATAGAAATCAAAACAGCAGGTAAAACTAAACTATTACTAGGAAGGACTATTTCAACCTTTCAATTCAAGCACATAATTATTATCCTATGTGTTACTGTAGAAATGTACAAATGATCTAATGTTGGAATCATATCAAGGGAACCTGTCACTACCTCCTCCTCTTAACATTAAATGTCCTTAAGTGGCCACAATGGGCTTGCAGGAGTAAGCATCACTATTGATCAAAGGCGCTGCTGCCACATTCAAGATGCAACGATGCACCACTTCGAAAAAATAAAAACAGCAAATACTTGTGAGGGTTCCCATTAGTGTTGATTGCGGTCACTGAACAGCAGCAAATTTACTATCCACATCCCTAATCTAATGTATCTAAACCACACAAAGTTCTACTCAGTCAGTTTGACATATTTAAACTAAACATCTAAAATAACACTAAACAAAATATTTAAAGCCAAAACATGAAGCACAATGTTTTAGGTAAAGAAAGAATCGATGTGTTGCACAAAGGAAAAACACAGCCAAAAGACTGGTGAAGCAGAAAACTCCAAAATACCCCCATCATCCCCTTCTCCCTGTCTTATGCACTAATGCTATCCAGGCTCTCTGGAGACACGAGCCTTAATTGCATGCTGATTTGCATAATTGTGCATATTAATGTGGTTGCCTTATGAATATTCATATTCAGTCTTTGATTTTTGCCTAATTAAAAAAATGTGTGTGAGAAAGCAAAGAGAGGGAGCGAGTGGAAGGAGAAAGCAAGGAGACGAGAGAGAGAGAGAGAGAGGGAGAGAGAGAGAGAGCGCGAGAGACAGAGAGGAACAAGAGGGATGGCAGAGTGAGAGGGGTCTGGGCGAGATCAGCCGCCTGGCTGACGAGTGAGAATGAGTGATGAGTCTAACAGAGCGGTGCAAGCACCTACATACGCTGCGACAGCAGTGATCTATGGAGCCGATGCCAGTGGCATGGAGAATCAGATGAGCAGGGAGGAGAGGGGACCTCAAAAGATCAGCCTCGCTCACTGTCAGATCGGCCCTGCTGAAAGGCCACAGCACGAATAAAGCTCTGCACCACCGTCAACCATGTCCAATGGCACAGGACATTGGTGAAGGGCTTGCTGCTAAATAAAGATGACAGACCTTGTATGAAGATGTTTCAGACAAACCTTCATGCCAGAAAAAGTGGCATCTAATTAGCCCAATAAAAATCCCTGTTAGAGAAGAAAATCAACAAACAGACTAGAAGTGAAAACTCACTGTTTTTTCTTTCCACTTAAAGACACTAGCTTCAGCCACATTTCAGGTTAAACACCAGCTTTTATTACTTTTTACATATAATACAATCTTAAAACAGGTACTCGATTTGTACCCACATTACCTCTGGCCATATTTAGACCCTCCGTTTCAAGTCGCACTATTTACGTCCCTGTGACGTTCCACCTTCAATCTGAATGTAGCGGAGGCCTAATGGGGGGACGAAGTGAACCCCATCTGCATCGTCTTCGAAGGTAACAATAGAAGGGAGACGAGATCAGCGTCCCCGAAACACAATGAGATTTCACACGCTGGAACAAGAATATTACGCTATCGCATTAACAATATGTAAGCACAAGGAAGTCATAACGTCTGATCTTGGTTACGGCCGCTATGCGGAAACACAGTTGGAAAAGGGCTACTGTAAAAAAAACTATCCGTGCTGAGTAGGCCTACAGAGTAACTTCATAATCTTAACAGTCTTTTCAAAACACAACTCACCCACTTATTCAGCTTCCATTTGGCCAGCGGGGGTGCAGAGGATAGAGTGAAAGCACGGCTGTGCAGGAGAAGTCTGACAACATTGTTTCACACTTACTGGAGTAATTAACTCGGAGGCAATTAAAACAAGGTGGAGAGCTGCTGAGGTGACACTGACGCTCAGCCAGCCTAGGAGAGCCAAACTACCTAAAGAGAGGTTTGTCTTTGTTGTTGTTCATCTCAGTCACGTGAACATAAAAAGACAGTCAGAAACCCAAAATGATAAAGTCATGAAACATTTATTTGTAAGATGACCCACAATGTTTCACCATGGAGATCACATGCGACAATATCCTTTAAATATCAGATTTTTTTTGTCCTTGGTATTTTCTGGGGACTGAACAAAATGTTGTTTTACCATTACTATTGCGATGTGTGCATGCACGATACTCACAACGCAGGATATGAAATGTCAGCCAGGTGACCTGAAAACCAAACCAAACCAAAAGCACCAGATTTCTCCTTTACATGACTATTCTACAATAAAGTATGTCTGATCTCCACATCAGTCAGGGGTTAAAATAGATCACAGCTGACCCGTGGTCTGTTACAATCAACCCATACAGTTTAGGCCGCATGGGCTCTGCGGATCGATCCACTGTACAACTAGGAAGTCAATTCAGTCTTTTAAAAATATCTTTCTGAAAGTGTTTTTGTTGACTCAAATAAAAATGGGTCATAAAGCATTGACATTTGCATGGTGACTGTTTCATTTCACTGTGGCTGCGTTAATCAAACAGGTATCAGCTGGTGGCTGCATATGACATTAGAAACTTAACGTTTATAACGTTGCAGCCTGAAGCTGAAAAAACTCCATTGCAGAGCACTGTCTTCGACCAAAAACCAATACATTTTGGTGTTTCATCTAACACACACTGCAGGTGCAGCCCGTGCACAGACACACACACACACACACACACACAGGTCGCTAAATGAAAAGCATATTTTTGTTGTGTTCAACACTGTCAAAGCTCATATCAGAAAAAGAATGTGCTTCTTTACATCATGGCAAACTTGTTTGGTAATTCACTGAAAAGAGTTTTTGTGAGGTTGATGAACTGATGGGGGGGGGGTTACTAATACTGAGTAAAATTATGTAATTCCTATATTACAGACTTTGGAAATCTGATTTTTGAAATAACTTTATAAATAAAAAGGGAGTTCATGTTTGGTGTACTGCTTGTATGTGCATTTGTGGTCTGTTGCACCACTACCACCAGTAGTCACGGAGCTGACCACTGTGCATGCAGCTTCTGCAAGTAAGAATGTATTGGCTCGTAACAGAAGACGGATGCTATGGGGAAAAATAAATCAACATCTTCTCTTGTTCTTTCTTAATCTTGCTTACAAACGCAATATCAAATTCCATGCCATTTTCAGGTGATTCCAGTTCAGTCAATAGGACTGAAGAGATGAAAATGGGAATAAAACATTTGGATGGATAACTTATTGAATTATTAACTTAACATACATGCTAGTGAGAAATGTAAACAGACATTTGCTTAATCATTAAAACCACAAGTTCTTCTTCTGACATATCAATCTAGATTTTGGGTTAGTATGAACGTACTTCAAATAAAAGTCACAAGGCAAAACAAATACGGGCTCACAACCAGAAGCCAGAAAAATATTTATTCTCTGAACCACAAAGCCTTCTCAGGGCTGCAGTCTCTGAAAACATCTAATTTATTTGAAGAAGGATGCCACTCTCTGAGATATATTCTCTTGTGAGGGCTTAGATTTTCCAACTACAGCCCACCAATGCACAGAGAAATACTTGACACTAAACTGCAAGTGGGAGCAAAAACACAACTCATAGTGCAAAAGCCAAATGCATCGTTTGTAAGAAATCTACCAGGGGAAACCACATGTGTAAATTCGCAATGCTGTTTGTTGTGATCTTAGGGTAGCAATTCCTGTCGGGTCTTCTGTGTTTGTGTGTTTATGTGTGTGACGGGGGTTGGAGACGTTGCCAGCAGCTGCAGAGGTGACAGAGGGGACGCCTGCCTAAAGGCTTGTAGGCTTGGCCAGCTCCCACCACAGACCGTCACACTCTGCCTCCCCTACTTCTCAAACATCCCTCACTACTTGCCAATCCTCTCCTCTTTCCTCTCCCCTCCACCCGACACACCCTTCCCCACACTTACTCGCACACGCACACACTGTGGCCACTGAGGAAGGGAGAAGGACGCCTAATGCAATTAGCACCCCTCTGAGCACTTTTGTGTTGATGAATAGAGGTGGTCTGGTGGGCCAATAGGCTGCTCACTGCCGTTCCCGCGCTGCTGGATCCCTGAATATACAAGCCACCTACGTCATCGATGGACAGTGCTCTTAAATGTTTAAAATTAAATAGGTTTCCTGGGCTTGAAAGCGTCCAATTTTGAATAATAAGCAATTGTTTTGGTTGAGTTCAAATGGAGGTCCTGACAAATTAAGGCATTACCTAAAGATAAGTAATGAACCTCTAATTTTCTAGCTATGTTTTCCCTCATATAAACAGTCTGTGTTTATGTTTTATTATAGACTGGAATCCCTGTTGTGTGCGATTTAAAATGACACAGTCTACCATAACCTCCCTAGCTCAAATTTACAAATGTTAACTTTTTGACTCCCATGTGCTGTTAGAGGGTACCTGCAGATCTCCCAAAGTTAAATGGGAGGGCCTGAATTATCATATAAAAATGAGTGTCAATGACCGAGGGCCACACTTTAGGACATGAGGGGGGAAGGAATTAACTCCTCACTGCTTAGTAATTGCCTGCTGTAATAGAAACAAACAGAATCCTGCCTTCCACGGGCCGATCCCTCTATTCAACAAGCTCTCTCTTCCACTCTGGCCACTCAGTGCATGCTGGGCCAGTTTAAGAGGCTGCGAGCTGGGGGTGAGGGACATTGTCTCAGACTCAAGCCATTTCCTGCAGATCAGTGGGGGTAAGAGCCCAGCGCGGTGTTGGGGGAGGAGTGTTTTACACTTCAGGGTGGGGGAGTCGTTTCAAGTCCATAAGCCCCTTTTTTTGCCTTTGTTCCTCAGTGGCCAAGTTCTCACTCTGGGGAACACTAGGGAGTGTGACTCGATTTCACACGCCAGGTTGGCAGGGTGACAGAGGAATGAAAGTAACACTACCGACTAATAACATTCAGGAAGAGAGAGGAGCTCACTCAAAGGATTCAGGTGA